>NW_026136713.1:20000-620000 GCF_905237075.1 Dicentrarchus labrax | reverse complement strand
TTCAGCAATAAAAATTTCAAATAATTTTTGCTCTTGCTTTTTTTAGTTGCCTTTTTAGATCGCAGGGCCCCAAATCATATCAGCATCATATGGCGGCAGACTTTGTGATATTGTCCTAAGAATCTATACAGTATCGTATCGTGATGAAACACCCTTGATTGTCAGTAGTTTTGCACAATCTCTTGAGTGCTGGTCCATGCAACATTTGCGAGTGTCAATATTTCAGTGGCCGACCGACTGACCACCCAACAGTGACATACAGAGCCACGCTGTTAGTGTGGACAGGCACATTAAGTAAAGCATCGTAAACAGTTCAATCAGTTAATTCAACAGGTAAGTAATGTAAAGTGTTGACTACAGTACCTGTCCATGTTGGAAACCTGCTGCCACTCTGTTAAAAACAATATAAAAAAAGAGGGACAGAGATCAGTATCATCATACTGAACTGTACACATGAATTGATTGCATAATGAACCAATAATCTGCTGGTCTTATAGTGTAACACTTTCTATTCTCATATTGGAACACTTTTAAAACTGTTACTTTAAATAATCAATATACTCAAATAAGATCAAATTATTTACATGGATGAAGAAAGCTCTAATTAAATATTCACCAGTTATTAAATGTGAGGCTGATACTATATAAACAGACCAGTAAACAGGTCTTTAATGATCAGTTACACTTACTGAACAGATTCCCGTAAATGTCCGTCACTCCAGCAGCTCACTTCTGGTCTGTATGGAGGAAGTCCTACACACACACCATAGTCAGGAAATGAGTAGACATTGCTTAACTTTATCTGTACTGTGTATGGCTGCTGCCACACTATCATACTGTGCTATCAAGGCATGCAGTCTGACTGGTCTAAACCTGCAAGTAGAAACCACATCTGTGACCAAGGTAGAGCGGTGGAGCAGTTTCACTGAGAGTCTATTATGGCTTTAATTGGACAACATTATATACAGAGAGGTAAAGAGTAATATGCTACACAGCATACAGAGGAACTTGATCACATATGACCCAGTTCTATGTAGGGCTGTACAATAACAGGGGACATATTATGCAAAACCAACTTTTTAATCATTTGATTATGTACATTTGGGACTCTGGAGGGCCTATCAGCAGGCAAAGTGTGAAGAAAAATGACTCAGTCATGTTTTTGTGGGCTGCCTCAGTCAGAATACAGGAGAGAAATCACGCAGGTTCAGAGTTTTTGACGTCATCTGCTCTGCCTGTTGCCACCCACCTCACTTTACTTCCTGTTGACTATCGGACCTCCGCCATTGTTACTATAAAATGCAAGCTAGCGGAGAACAAGGGAGCCCAGCCAGCAGCCCAGCCAGCAGCCCAGCCTGCCTCCTGCAGCCTGCAGCCTGCAGCCTAATGTCTGGGCAAAGGCTTCAGCAGACAAACTGTTCAGTCATTGGCTGCACAGCCAGACACAAATTTACATATGTAAATTTGTGTCAATTAGTTTTGAGGGCAATGTCCGACTAGAGTCAGAAAAACCGGAAGGTGTGTGAACCACTTCATGTTGTTGTACTTCTGCTTCGTTCAGGTGTGTGTGTGTGTGTGTGTGTGTGTGTGTGTGTGTGTGTGTGTGTGTGTGTGTGTGTGTGTGTGTGTGTGTTACAGTGTGTAAATTAACTTGCTCAACGTGCACCGGAGTTCAGGATAGAGCTACTGTGAGAGAGAAATAGTCAAAGTGCAGGGATTCATCAGTTTAGTATTATTGTGTAACTTTGATGCTCACTAGGCTCTTTTTGTGGAGTCAAACCGCGACTAATAAAAGTTTACTGATCCATATATTTTGTGTTACTGCAGTACTGGTATTACTGAAGATATAAGTGCAGGTCCAGTGTAACATCTCATACTCATATCATCTCCTCTTGTATTATAAACAACACTGAGGCTCACTGCTAAATGTCTGTTATTGCACCGGCAACTTGTCACAACATCAGTTACAGTCAGTAAATGTCCTGTGTGTGTATCTGCTGCCATTAGATAGACATTGTGTTGGTAACCTCAGACTGTTTCAACAACACATCACTACAGTTAGCTGCAACCAGGGACCCACCTGAGACACTACTTTATTATTTTATTTTATAACATAGGACTACTGTGAGCCACAATGAGCTGTTGTACTTGTATGTTAATATTACTGTATTATATTATACTGTATATTATATTATACTGTATATTATATGCTGCCTTACAATTAACACTGAATCTGCCTTGTTTTACAGGTGACCTGAGGAAGCTCAGGTGTTCCTGGACTCATCAGAGGACAGAGACAGCTGCAGCATCAGGACAGTCTGGGTATCCAAAGGAAGACTGATGAAGATGAACACTGACTGCAGAGCTCCATTACCAGCTCACACTTCAATATACTAGAAACCTAAGATACCTTGATGAAGGACACGATCTGCACACTTTCCAAAAAAGTTAGAGCTTTGTTACTTACAACATGTGTCACTAGAATATGAATGAAACATAAATAAAGTGTTTTACTTTTAAGAAGAGTTTTGGTCATTTTTAAATTCAGTAATAAGTGTGGTTTTATAGAAATAACATGTTATTTCACAGAGGTTATGAAGATTTCCTGCATGTAAAAGAGTTGAAACCCTGGTTCGTGTAACATCTATCAATATGGAAATGTGAAATTTAAACCTGTAGTAAATGACTGTAAGCAACACAATACATTACTGTCTCACATTCAAACTTTATTATGTTGGAAGATAAATGACATCATAATATATCAAATAAAACGCAGGGTTCCAGACTAACTTTTTGCATTGGTTGCACTGGTGCGCCTAACTTTTTTTTTTAGGTGCACCAGCACAAAATGTAGGTGCACCCAAATTTTTCATTGCGTTGCCTTTAACGCCATAAGGTCACCTTTTTATTGCTCTCCAAAACTTTCATATAATGTGAATGATTTTTAAACAAGAATAAGGTGTAGAGAAATGCTTGTCTTTATTTGAAGCACAATTATATATAAAAAGAAAATAAAGTGTTTAAAGTGCTTCACTGAACTGAAATGGAATATTTCAAACTAAAACACTAAGCAAAATAAAACATTTACAAATTAAAGAGGACCTGATTACTACTACCTGCCGCTGAAATGCAGCTGGGAGAGGGGCCACTTTCTCTACGCACTTGTCACGGCATATCGTGTGTTTTTTTAGACATGTTATGTTTTTTTAAAGTTTGTTGACCCGCTCACGAATGCACTATTTCCGGCCATATTCTGACCGTACCCCTGACAGTACACGCAGTGCATTGCGTTACATCCTTTGTTGAACCTCAGCCAGGGAAATAGTTTCAGCCAGTCCTGTCTGAAGGAATATATTTTGACCTTTTTAATTTGGGTCTCGGAGCCGGGCTCTATCCCAGACTCGGTTATCTCCTCCTCTGGTTCCGAGTCTGATGCTGTCGCCGAAGGACCGGGGCTCGGCAATTTTTTAAACACACACAATTTAGCGCGGTGAACAGGACCACAGCCAATCAGAGGCAAAGACCCGCTCGAGCTCTGTCTCTTATTGGTTTAGAACACGATATGGATATGATCCTACCATGAGTGTGTGAGTTCGGTCACAGGAGAACACAGAGAGATGATGTGCTTGCGAAATAAATTTATGTTTTCATTCGGGCAGCGTCAGGTGCACCAGTGCGACCTAGAAAAATTATTAGTCGCACTCTTAAAAATTTTGGTCGCATGTGCGACCAAATTGGTTGCACTCTTGAGCCCTGAAACGTAAAACATAATTGCAGCTTTTACAAATATCTGAAGGTTAACTTTGGTAATAATACTTTCAAGTTAAAATATCAGACTATGAAATATGGATACAGTACAGTTAACAGTTGGTTACTTGGCAGTTTTTAAACCACATGAACAAGTTACTTTATTAGATGAGTAATTCCTTCAGTTATGTTGACATGTTGTACAGGATAAAGTATTCCAGGTTTCTGTTTCCATGGTCTCAGTAAACTAATGTGTATAAAGAATATAACAGATGGGAGGTTACAGTAATCATTATACTATTACTCTGATTACTTTGGTACATTTACTGGCTGTTTCTTCACTAGAAACAACTGCTTGACTAATGTTGTTAATATTATGTAATATATAATATGTTTAACTTCACTGGGCTGTATAGACTGTAGGTCACTGCTCACTGCTGTACCTGTAAAGACAGGCATAAAACACAGTGTTGGTTCTCATAGTTAAGGTATAAACACTAACATTATGTGATAGATAAATTTTAATATATATATATTAATATATATATATATTTTTAGTTATATGTATGTATATGTAGTTAATATAGCAGTATTTACTTGAGGAAAACGTCACAGAAAGCTGTAATCCTGATTGTTGATGTTGTTCATTTCTCTGTGATTTCAGGTCAGACTCCCGCTCTAACATGTCCGCTGGTGAAGTTTTTGGTTTAGAAGCAGTTATTGAATAAATATTGACGGTAGAAATGCAGATAAACTCAGTAGCAGTGAGGAGCTACCTGCCGGCAGCGCTGAGGCGGAAATGGGAGGGGCCGGAGCGTCATCCGCGTCATCATTCCAACCAATCAGAACAGACTGGGCTTTTTGGGAGGGGGGCCTTAAAGGGACAGGAGCTAAACCCGATCGATTCAGAGGCTGAAAAGAGCTGTTCAGCTATAGGCAGTATGAGAAAAATAATGTGTTTTTTGAACATTAAAACATCTAAACCTATTGTAGGAGAGCCACAAAATACAATTATGAACCTGAAAAGGGACATACTATGTCTCCTTTAATCAAAATATTTTCAAAATCACAATATGGCCAAGTGCAATATGCAGATCACAGAGGCTGTAGTATGTTTTCATAAAGGTCAAATGTGACAAACAGCATTATAATGAAGATTCATTCGCTGGCCTACAAATCTAATAAAAAAAAACATGTTGGTACAGAGCGCAACAAATTTGACATCATAGTGATTTTTATAGTGCTTTTTTCAGTGAACATTAAATTTGTGATGCAACAATGATCATCCCCACAGTAACCGGGAATCATATCCCAAGATATGTGTCAAAATAATTGCAATATGATGTTAAAAAGAAGGCCAAAAAAAAAAGAAAAAACATGGTAACAAGAATGCCTCTAGTCTCTTTCAGTGCTCTTGGAGGAGGAAATGGAAAATATAGCTTTATCTATGGACTAAAAGGATGGCTGAAGCTACATTGATTGGTTTATAGCTTAAGAACAAACTGTTAACACATCATAGTATTACTTTGTCCCTCCACGTGTTATTTTAGCATCTTGCATTGTTGTTGTTGTATTATGGTTTACTGTATATTGTATGTACAGGATTAATTTGAGTTTTTGTTGTTTTTTATGTGTGTGTGACCCTAACTGCAAGTCAAGTGTCTCATCTAGGATAATAATAATAATAATAATAATAATAATAATAAAAGAGAATGAACACCTTACCCATGAAGGCATGTGCTCTTTTGAACGCCCTGGTAAACCCATGTACACTATCTAATAAAGGAAAAATTTATAATAATTTAATACATTTTTTAAACAAAGAGCTTTGTCTGAGACAAAAATCTCTCCCACTAGAGCCAGAAACAAAAAAGACCAGTTCAACTCAAATACCAACTTCAGTAGCCATCAACTGGCATCTAATAAAAGGGAACCAAGTATTACTTATAGCCAGTAGGTGGCAGTGTAACAGAAAATTACTGAGTGAGTTGTACCAGTACTGGCTGGAAGAGCACAACTCAACAGCATATAATAACCCACACCAAATATAGTTTATAGAAAGGCTTTACATGCGCTAACTCTATTATTATTATTATTATTATTATTATTATTATTATTATTATTATTTAAATAGATGATGAGATAAGATGCACTGAATTTAGTTTAAATAAAAAAAGAAGATAACAAATTCCTTGTTGTTGTTGTTTCAAATTTCAAGACAAAAACACAGTAGAAAACAGGATGTCAAATCCCTCTGGGGAGAATAAGACCGCTCATACAGGTCCGTTATCTTATAGCAAACTCAGTTAAACAATATGGAAATGTAATACCAATTGGCTTGTAAACATACAATTATGCTACACTCTATATCGGCTGGTATGTCATCTACATAGAAGCATTTATAGGAACTTCTATTTTAGAAACGCTACCTGCTGTCTAAGGTGCCTTTTAGTGGATGTGTTGGGACAATGGTGGAAACAATACATGTGGTTCATTGGAAGTGGTGTTTTGTAGCGTAAACACCATATATAGGCCCAAGTAGTTTATAATTAACGAATAAAAGGTTCAAGTGTAGTACTAACAGCTAAGCGAGACAACATAAAAGTTGCAGAAATGTTAACGGAGTTCTGCAGGACACTGGCGGACAGTGACGGGGGGGGGCTGGTTTCATAGCGGAGGCGGAGTTTTTCTGTGTGGGGTTTACTGAGCTCAGAGGTTTTCTCTGAGGAAAGCAGAGTGCTGCAAGACTTCAAGAGCAAAGTGGAGAGGAAAAGGTAAGTGATTTAATCTGATATAGCGGTCCACTCGCACGAACGACCTCAGTTCTGACGAGATAGGGGTTCTCCTGCCGCCGAACCCACACTGTTGGAGCGCACCGTCAGTGGAAACGCTGGCCTGGCCAAACCAATCAGACGGATGTTTTCATCACGAGTTGGACGTTCTGTCCAACAGCTGCGCAATGGCTAAACAGATAGGACCGTGACATGTCCTCAAAGACCCTGTTCTCTCACAGCTTTCTAACATATGTTCATGGAGGAATGCACATATGCATACAAATACCAACGCTCAGATTTAGTTGCAATACATGCCTACCTTTGGTGGATTGTTTGCTGTACCATTAGACTAAAACCCTGTTCAAGTGCAACCTGTGCTCAGCTCAACAGTTCTAAAGCTGCCATTTTAATTAACCAAAATATGAGTGGAGTTTGGTGCTGCTCTTTGTCTCCAGATTCAGGTTTAGAGCTGCAGTAGGTAACTTTTATCCAAATAACCTTTTGTCATTATTGCTGGAATGTGCACTGTGTTGAGACAGATAATCAGAGAATCCACCGGCCTGAACAAAAACAACTGACGAGTCTCATTCTCAGGTCAGATTCTGACACTTTGAGTTGGTGGCTTAAAGATAGTTGATGAGTTTCATTGGGAATGAGACTCAACAATCAACTACCTTGGTCTGATTGGTTGTTTTTGTTCAGACACAGTGGATTTTTGCAAATAACATTAAGAGCACAAGGAAAGTTTCAAAAGATATGCCAAGAATGATTCTTATAATCATCCCCCCATAATAATTCATCCCCTAGACTCAACAATCTTCATGTCCTGATGTTATTTAACTATGAATATAGAGGATGTCCCTTTCATAATGGGTTGGTGGAATATTCTGATATTTGGTGGATGTCTTCCACCTCGATTGTGTACAGTCTCATGACTTTTTTCCCCTCAGCCTGCAGCTTCCTTTTGACACCAGACTGAGATGGTTTGCTTTCTCAATAACATGTTGCAAACCTAAAAAAGGAGAAGTAAACTCAGATTGTTCAACAGATGGAGAAATCTGCACAGATGCTGACATTTATTACAGAGCTCAGGGAGGAAGATTGGAAAAACAGTGTCAATAAGGCTGCCAGGGACTTGCCTGCAAAGTTTTAAAGCTTCCCTCCAGAAATGTATTAAGACATACAGAAAAGACAAAAGTCTGCTTAGAACAATGTGTGTCTGATATTTTTTCAGCTAAAAAAAGTATAATTTCCACATTAAAACATCTCCTCCTTCTACCTCGGTAAAACTTCCAGAATATGCAAATGTTTCAAAATGTTTCTAAAGTTTTGCTGCTGGACACAAGATGTCTCCTCCTTCACTGTAAAGTCCATTCTCAGTGGATGTGCACTGGTGGCTTTAAGTTTCTACATCACACTGTGAAAGTTGCATACTGGACCAGGACTGACTACCTAACTATGTGTGATGTCACAAATCATGCTGGTAGGCCCCGCCCCTTAAAATCAGATGTTCAATGAGCACAGAGAAACTTTCCACTTTCAGCAGATGAATGTGAAAACATCCTTCTAGAGTCAAACTCTGCACAGACAGTATTCAGACAGCACACTGTAGGGACAAGGAGAAACACTGATGTCTGACTGGAGGGGGGCTTTAAATATTTAGCTTTGTTGCTATTATTGAGTGGCACAGCCAACCAGAGATGACAGAAAAGCATTTGCAAGTTGCAATGTATGAAGTTGTATAATTAAACAGCTGTGTAATCTTATACAGCCTCTGACACACCTTTAAACTGAAGTGCACTCTTCCTTTCTTCCCTCTGAGGTGAAGCTGAGGTGGGACGTGGTCCACTCCTTTCGTAGAGCCTGCCATCATGGCTCGCTATCTGAAGTATTTCACCACCGTGGGCGACAAGCAGCCGGTTGAGGAGGAGGATGAAGAGCTGCACGTGGCCAGCGAGGAGCTGAGCCCGGCCACTGGCCAGTTTCCAAAAGCGCTAACCTTCAGGGAGTCACTGCAAAGACTCTACATCTCCGACCGGTTTCAGGTACGCCACTCTGGTCTTTTTTAATCTGTTGGTAGCGCAATATCAGTCAGGCGTCATTATGAAAGCTGTAAAACATGAGAACCTTTTCTACTTGCTTCTTGACTCACTAGTACATGCTTTTACCTTTCTTTATATATTTCTGCTCATTGTGTTTATTGTTATGCACCAATCCACCAAAGCAGATTCCTGGTATGTAAAAACACAGTTGCCAATAAACTGAGTTCTGATTTTGAAAAGCAGAAGATTGTCACATATAAGACACTGGAACCAGAATTTGCATCTCAAACCTGCATTCTTTCTAATGGCTAGCAGGGGGCAGCTCCATTGGTTGCAATTGTTTCCTGTTACGGACGAGTTGAAGCCAGGCGCAGCTTCAGCTGGCTCCAAAAACACTGACATGGTGACGGCCATAATGCTAAACTTGAGGCTAATGTAGCCTGGAACCTTCAACCTGTAGCAGAGATAAGGAGTGAGCTACAGAGGTCTGATGAGCTCTAACGCTGCACCAAAGAATTTCTTTAATGCTCAAACTTGTAGTTTTCACCCCCAATTGATGCTGAGTCAGGTGACATCACTTGAGGACATTTATCAGACACTTCCTCTGGAGACACTAAAGATGTAAACATATGAAACACACTTTGACAAGTCAGATCAGTTCAGTTGTCCTGTAGGCACTTTTTTTGAAAACAGTTGCCGTATGAAGAGAGGCACCTTCTACTGACTGTGTGACTTTGCTTCCAGATATTGGTGGTGTGTTTGGTGATCCTGGATGCCTTCTTTGTTCTGGCGGAGCTGCTTATAGATCTGTCTGTTATTAAGCTGGAACACGGCCATCTTGCTCCTGAGGTGAGACGCACATTTGTCCACTTACTCAGTTATTTTCGAGACCTTTATATAATATGATTTACTGACTCATCGTTTTTTTTTTCAGGTGTTTCACTACCTGAGCTTGGCTCTTCTCACATTCTTCATGGTGGAGCTGGCTGGTAAGCTGTTTGCTTATCAACTGGAGTTCTTCCAGCACAAGTTTGAGGTGTTTGACGGTTTGGTGGTGGTACTTTCCTTCGTGTTGGACATTGTCTTCATCTTCCACGAGGACGCCTTTGATGGGATGGGTCTCCTCATCCTGCTGCGACTCTGGAGAGTGGCCAGAATTATCAACAGTCAGTAAAACTTTTGCCAAACAGTGCGCAGGGTGTAGAACACATCTGAAAATCGTGTCAGTATATAGCCATAGCCGCTTTCGTCGCAGTTCATGTTACCGTCAGTAATGATATATAATACTAAATGTCTTCTTAAACTAGAAGGAATGACCGTTGTTTATCAGTCTAACGCTACCAGCAGCTGTGTGTGAGAGGAACAAACTGGGGCTACCGTCAGCCAGTGTTCTGCTACTTTTAAGATACTGGTGTTACAGCAGCACATGGACAGAAAAAATTAAAACTTAACAAATGATTAATGAAAATAAAATTAAGAATAGAATATGACTACACACAGCAATTATAATCAAAAACTCATACTTGGTGGGAAGTTGACATATGAAACATATCTCATACGAAACACTACCATCTTGTCATAGTTTGCTGAACCGAACCCTCAAATACAAGCAGACACACCCAGTGTGAAGATCGTCATCACCCAGAAAACCCTTACGTATTTGTGGCAAAATAGATCTAATAAGTTAAAGTCAGTGAGTGTGCGGTGAAAATATGCGTGTCACAATAAAAGAGCACGAGAAGCCAGCGTGGTTGCTAGTCACAGAGACAACCGTGTTTGAATGTGTTGCAGGTATCCTGGTGTCAGTGAAGACCCGCGCTCACCAGCAGATCCACAAGCTGAAGGAGAGCTATGACCACCTGGTTCAAAGAGCCACAGAGCTACAGCAGCGCAACGATAAACTGGTGATTTTTACACACTACATCAGATATTAAAGGTCCACATTCACTGAGGTAGTGAAGAAAAGATTGTTATTTGTGGTTTCGATGATCAGACAGGTTGTTCACAACAAATGTTCCCGGCTCAAACCCTTAGTGTTTCTAATATTACAGCAACTCACCATAGGGCAAAAGTCCCTCAGATCGGCGATAACGCAATTGACTCTTCTGCAATTGAGTCCCGCCCCTTTTTGCTCCGTGCTCCAATAACAGTTGAGCAAGCCTTGGTCAGAACCTCGCTCAACTTCCTCCTTTCCTGTACTTAGATATGCTATGTGCTAGGCTAATCTATGTTGAAAAGACAAGCACATTTTGATTAAAGAAAAAGATAAAAGCAACATATATATATATATAAATATACATAAAGTCACATCTTATAAGGTCCAGTGTCGGATTTAGGGGCATCTAGTGGTGTAGTTGCAGATCGCAGCTCAGTTGCTTCACCCTCTCTTTCCCAGCACAAAAGAGAAACTACTGTAACAGCTAAACGTGCAAACATGGACACCCCTATCTCCAGCCAGTGTTTGGTTTGGCCCTTCTGGGCTACTGTAGAAACATGGTGGTCCAACATGGCCAACTCCATGGATGGTCACCCTGCATCTGTAGTTAAAAACAGCTCATTCTGAAGTAACAAAATAAAAACAATTTTCAGGTGATTATACACAAATGAAAACATACCTCATGAATATTATATTTATTTCTGTCAATATAGCCTAATGTTAGCAAAATGCTAGCTAACTTATTCGTTAATGATTGATGTTAATTAGCTAGCTATTGTTTTGCTAACTCAAGATTTAAGGTTCTTTTGTTATTTACAACGCAAGGTTGTAGAATGAAACGTAGAGTTCCCTTTATGCTACTTTTACAAAACAAAACAAAAATCTATTTAGTCATAAAAATAAAAAATAAACAAAAAGGCTCAGATCAGATTTTTTTTTCCTTTTTGTCCGTTTACATTATTTGTGAGATTGACAGTGTGGTGTATTACTGAATTTTCTCTGTCTGTCTGTCTGTCTTAGGAACAAGAGAACCAGAAACTTCAAGCCCTCCTGAAGAAGCATGGCATAGAGTTCTAACTCATCAAGCTAACTACTGTGGAACTACTGTTCACTATCATTTATATCATGTACCTTTCTGCACCGTTTTAAACATTTCAAGCTATACATTTCATGATAAACTTTTATTTTAGACATGCCATACTACATTACCTGCAGAGAATCATCTGTTTTTGAATACCTGTATCAGTAGATCCATATCCAGCTCTCCTGTCAGTATAGTGATGGAAATAGCACTCACTAAAGCTATGAGGCCACAGCCTTCATTTGCTTGTAAATATTTTCCTCAAACTGATGACTTGCACATAAAATGAAATTTACATCTGCTTAGTAACATTTAAGATTCAAGATTAAGATTAAGATTCTTTAAAAGAACTGTATGTTGTGTAAAAAAAACCATTTAAATAAATGAAGTGATTTTGTTTATTAAAAAACATTTGTAGTCTTCTTATAAAAATCCAATATACAGTATTCACACAATGTACAGTAACACACAGTGCTTGCTGTCAGAAATGGCATGCACCAGTGTGTTTGGTAAATGTTAGCGTACACTGGTGAGTGGAACCCACAGTGTTCAGACAAAAGGGAAGAAGAAGTCAAAGGGTAGTTTGGCGTCGATGGTGGGCATGGCTCTGTACCCAGGAAGGGCAGCAGCAGAAACTGGTATGAAGGCCACTGAGCTGCTGATTGACAGGACACTGCTGCCTCCGGTTAACATTTCCTGTAGGAGAACGGGATGCTCAGACACAACAGAAATGATTTTATGGCCTTTGCATCTTTGTACTTTTCTGTCCTGCCAGGATGTCTGAAAAAGTCAGTCTTACCAAACTGGTGGTGTTGGTTTGGATCACTTCTTTGATGCTCACAATCTGAGCTTGGGGGTTCACCAGGGATCCATATTTTGTCCACTCAATTTCTAAATGAAGTGACAACGGGATGCTGCAACTCTCCTGTAAACACAAAGCATATTCTACTTAATAGGCTCTATCTTGCACTCAGCGCAATTGACTTTGTACACTGGCGCTTGTATAATTCCTATTTTGCACTCGACGCACATTGGAATTTTCCCTCCACCGACGCACGTCCTTAAATTAGGGAATGAACTTGCGCTCCGGGGGGGCGGTTCAGCGAAAAGAGGAGGCGTGTTCTGGCGCAAACGTTCCCTGGTGCTATTTTGCTGTTTCAGAAAACAATTCCGCCACAGACCAGGAAAAACCTAGTCTAAAGTCAGTGGCGCTTATTCAGATGCTATTTTAAGGGCGCAGACTTGAGGGGAAGCGCCTGAGAGGCAGCAGCAACATCGCCACCCGGTCAAGACGGGCATTAATACTTTGCCGCATCCCGGACAGCTCCCACTCCAGCATGTCAAACCCGGTTTGCTGCAGGAACGGGTGGTCCTCCAGCGTGTAGTGGGTCTGGACCCTCTGCACCTTGGTGTTTGCGCTGCTCCCTCCTCAGCTGACCCTTGCGCACTGCTCGGCCCGTGCGCACTGCTGCCGAGGCCAGGGTCTTCTTCCTGCGAAGCTGCGTTACATTGTTTGGATTTATTGTATGGCTGCGTTTCATTTATTTCATGTCAATAATGTCACTTCTCTGTATTTTACGGCCCTGACGAGAACGTTGGTCTCCTCGGCTGTGAACCGCTCCTGGCGTGCGCCTGGCCAATCTGCCATTATAATAGCAATCCGCCATGGAACAAGCACGCCTGCTTTTAAAGGGAATGTGAGATGACACTCTGATTGGTTTATTGCACGTTACGCCCAAACCACACCTATGACTAATGTAGCTACTTCAGACCAACCCATTTTAGATTTGCGCTGAGCGCAAGAGTCATTTATCCCGCCGGCATAATAGCAACAGCGCCCGAGATCCGCCCACAAAGCTACTTGCGATTTGCGTTTGATACTTGCGTTTCAGATCGGCAAGATAGGGCCCAGTGTGTTCTCAACTGTAGAAGCATGTATAGTAAGGATTAGCGTTGGTTTAGAGATATAAATAAGTAGCACAGTATATTCAAAAAGTATAGGTTCAACTGCCATTGAATGTCTTTGAAAGGCTGAAGCCAGTATTTTTTTTTGTTGTGACAGAACCATGTTTACAAGAGCTTTAACATTATTAGAACATACATTCCATAAATTAAATTACTTTTCTTTCATCATGCAGTAGTTTTATCTCTTTTATCTAAAGAAAAAAAATCCACTTGACTTTGAATCCTGTGGTGCCCTGAAGGCAAGACTGATTTAAATAAGTTGTATTAAAAAAAGAAGCAAAAACTAGTGTTTGTGCTATGGAAACTGCACCATCAACCTGCAATAAATCATATACAAAAATATCAGAGAGCAATACAGATTGGAAATCTGTACTGTGGACATGAAATAGATATTGGACTTTGCTCTGACCTGGCTGTAACTTCTCCGATTCAGGATTTGACTAAAGCCATTAAAGACAAGACCTTTCTGTATTCAAACTGCTCACCCCGGGACTGAAGTCGTTCTTGATTGGCACCCAGTCCAATGGATAGTCTAATGGGGAGTTTCCAAAGGAAGCCACGTACTGCGGGTAGTTTGGTCCTCGCAGTACGTCCAAAAGCACTTGAAAGACCAGAGAGCAGTTGGCAGCATCTTCCAGTCTGCAAGGACATGATCACAGACGTATTAAGACATAAAGAAACACTGTGCCTGTACATGGCAATCAGATTTATTGAGTGTTAGGGTGTCCTGCCTTAACGTGCAGCCGGACACAGAGTCCAGACCGAATAGGACAGGTGAGCGCTGTTGTGGTCCTTGCAGACAGTCCTGGTCCTCAGCACTGTGGAGAAGAGACAGAGTGTCTCTGGGGTCGATGCTTCTAACAATCCCAGTGAAGACGACTGTTAAGGACAAATGCTGGGTAGGTAGGACATCAGAACTTCATCCCTTTTCTCATTCAACACTTTAAAGAACCATAACCCTTTACTGCATTACTATTCATACACTGTAATCAGGGTGAGCGAGGTCCAGTGATCAGGCAGGTAAAGGATATTCTGCTGTTCTTGATGCAGACACAAGGGGTAGCCCAACCACGTAACCTGGATTTCCACTGTAGTGGATAGCCACCTCCCCCACATTCTCCTGTTCAATAGACACAAGACAACGTATCTTACTCTCATTTAGTCTCAACAATGACAAGCTGTCATTTATTACATGTATAGTTTGCACAGCACTCATTTTTTCATACACAACCGCTCAAAGGCTTGGGGTCGCCTGCCACATGCTTGATTCTGTAGTCAGATGACTGAGAGGACAACGGTTATTACAGAATATAAGAGATTAGCAGTCATTGGTCAAAGAAAGTGGAAGCTTAGTATTAAAATCTGTGCAGATTTAAACAGGAACAGCTCCCTGTTTCAGTGTCGAGTGCACAATAATGTCTAAAACAAGCTGGAACCAACAGGCTTGATGCTTTTCTTAAAACTTCAAAATAGAAACAGAAGGTTGATCTAGGGTTAGCACTACTGAATATCAGCTGAACATACTATGGATTGACAGATCACAGTTTAAACCGGCTGCAGACTGCAGAGGGCCCAAAGAAGTACAGGTTCTTAAAATCTTCAGTTCAGTGGTTCAATTATGATCTCAGGTCACTTACGCTTTTCTAGACTGCACAATAAATTCAAAATATAAGGTGACAGCACTATTCTCCCATCATGCAACAATGTGGGGACATTGACTCAATAATAGGCGACCCCAAACTTTTTTGTGGTAGTGTATGTATGTGGGTATATACAGTCAGGTCCATAAATATTGGGACATCGACACAATTCTTATCTTTTTGGCTCTATACACCACCACAATGGATTTGAAATGAAACGAACCAGATGTGCTTTAACTGCAGACTTTCAGCTTTAATTTGAGGGTATTTACATCCAAATCAGGAGAACGGTGTAGGTATTACAACAGTTTGTATATGTACATATACAAACTTTCACTTTTTAATACTTGGTTGCAAATCCTTTGCAGTCAATTACAGCCTGAAGTCTGGAATGCATAGACATCACCAGACGCTGGGTTTCATCCCTGGTGATGCTCTGCCAGGCCTCTACTGCAACTGTCTTCAGTTCCAGCTTGTTCTTGGGGCATTTTCCCTTCAGTTTTGTCTTCAGCAAGTGAAATGCATGCTCAATCGGATTCAGGTCAGGTGATTGACTTGGCCATTGCATAACATTCCACTTCTTTGCCTTAAAAAACTCTTTGGTTGCTTTCGCAGTATGCCTCGGGTCATTGTCCATCTGCACTGTAAAGTGCCGTCCAATGAGTTCTGAAGCATTTGGCTGAATATGAGCAGATAATATTGCCCGAAACACTTCAGAATTCATCCTGCTGCTTTTGTCAGCAGTCACTTCATCAATAAATACAAGGGAACCAGTTCCATTGGCAGCCATACATGCCCACGCCATGACACTACCACCACCATGCTTCACTGATGAGGTGGTATGCTTTGGATCATGAGCAGTTCCTTTCCTTCTCCATACTCTTCTCTTCCCATCACTCTGGTACAAGTTGATCTTTGTCTCATCTGTCCATAGGATGTTGTTCCAGAACTGTGAAGGCTTTTTTAGATGTTGTTTGGCAAACTCTAATCGGGCCTTCCTGTTTTTGAGGCTCACCAATGGTTTACATCTTGTGTAGAACCCTCTGTATTCACTCTGGTGAAGTCTTCTCTTGATTGTTGACTTTGACACACATACACCTACCTCCTGGAGAGTGTTCTTGATCTGGCCAACTGTTGTGAAGGGTGTTTTCTTCACCAGGGAAAGAATTCTTCAGTCATCTACCACAGTTAATTTCCGTGGTCTTCCGGGTCTTTTGGTGTTGCTGAGCTCACCGGTGCGTTCTTTCTTTTTAAGAATGTTACAAACAGTTGATTTGGCCACACCTAATGTTTTGCTATCTCTCTGATGGGTTTGTTTTGATTTTTCATATAGTGACAGCTCTTTGGATCTCATATTGAGAGTTGACAGCCATAGATTCCAAATGCAAATAGCACACTTGAAATGTACTCTAGACCTTTTATCTGCTCCTTGTAAATGGGATAATGAGGGAATAACACACACCTGGCCATGGAACAGCTGAGCAGCCAATTGTCCCATTACTTTTGGTCCCTTAAAAAGTGGGAGGCACATATACAAACTGTTGTAATACCTACACCGTTCTCCTGATTTGGATGTAAATACCTCAAAATTAAAGCTGAAAGTCTGCAGTTAAAGCACATCTTGTTCGTTTCATTTCAAATCAATTGTGGTGGTGTATAGAGCCAAAAAGATTAGAATTGTGTCGATGTCCCAATATTTATGGACCTGACTGTATGTCACATTAATGTGTATGTGTATATGGTCAGAGGCTGTGAAATCAAATCTATCAATCTATCTATATCTATATATCTATCCATCCTAAATCATACGGATTTAAAAAACAAAACTGTTTTGTAAGTAAATACTGCCTCTTCTTCAAATAGTAGTTCTTAGCTCAACATAGCACTAGTAAGCTTTCCTTTTTTAGGAAAAACCCTCCATGACAGATAGAAAATCTTGTTGAGACACTACCTGGATGAATGTGATATGGAACTCCTGTTCCAGGGGCAGCGCAGCTTCACTGAAAAATCCCAGCACCAGGGACACCGCCACATTTACTATCTCACCAGCTGGGTTGTACTTAATCACATAGGCAACCTAAGAAGAGACAAAAATGTCTGATTGGTCCAGCGGACTTTTTTGATTTGCAAGAGTGTCCACAATTTCAGCTATATTCTAGTCATTCCTGTGTACTATAATGCCAATATTCTGTTTGACAAGAACACAGTACAAAGGAAAAATACTAAATACTTGTACTGTTTCCTCAGATAGCCTGATTAAACACAAAAATATAGGTACTTCCCCTCACAAAGTCATGTGTTGGAGCCTGGCTGACTCACCTTCAGCACCACATTAGCACAGAGGGTCGGGTTCAGCAGAGCGGGGCTGAGGTTTTCTCCTCCACTGATCTGTAGCTCCGTCTGAGTTCCATCTACAGACTGCAGGACGACTGAAGCTACCTCCACAGGGACAACCTCCAGTAGCGTAAAAAGAAAACATTCAATTCAATTTTATTTGTATAGCGTCAATTCATAACAGAAGTTATCTCAGGACACTTTTCAAATAGAGCAGGTCTAGACTGAACTCTTTATAACATTATTTACACAGACCCAACAGTACCACCATGAGCAAGCACTTGGCGACGGGGGCAAGGAAAAACGTCCTTTTAAGAGGCAGAAACCTAGGACAGACCCCGGCTCTAGGTGGGTGGTCGACTCGACCAGTTGGGGTGAGAGAGAGAGAGACAGAGAGAGAACAGAGGTAACGACAGAAGGACAGAGACAGAGACAAGGTGCACAGCAACAACTACACTAATAGTAGTGACTGATGATGATTTTAACCCAAACATTTTTCACACTCATCCTCTGCTCTCATTTACACCAGTTTGCAGAGTTAAGGTTGTACAATGCTAGGCATAGCAAAGCCGGTCCAGACTAAAGTGAGTCCTAAAACCCAGAACTGAGTTAGCATTTTAGAAAATGTATGGGATTTTTGAATGGTTTTTGGTCAGATGTCTGAAATAAGGTCTGTGGTTAACACAAGCTTAAGAGATTTTCAGGTTTTGTAGTAAGACATAAAATATGTCAGTAAATATCCCCCCGTGTCTTAAACAAGGCAGTTGCTAACAAGTGACTACAGAGGTTGTCTCTGATATTAAACATCAGCATGCAGGACATGGAGACTTATCTACAGTCTGCCTTTACAGCCTCTTTGTGTCTATAATACTTTGGTTTATGTGACCAAATACTTGACATTCCCATCAGCCTCAGCTCTACTTTGTGTTTTGTGCTTTTTAGCAAATGTTAGCATGCTAATATGCTATGAATGTGAAAATGATACCAACTAAACCTCAGCATGTTTGCATTTACTGTTAGCATGCTGACATTAGCATGTAGCTGGGAGCATTGCTGTGTCGAACTGCAGCCTCAGAGCTGCTAGCATGGCTGCACACTTAGTGTTTCACTGTGTGTTCCTGCTGGCAGCCATTGCTTTCAGTTTTTTACAGATATGTAAGTAAAGGGTAATTAAAACACAGATTCATTGAAATATTGCATTACAGCATGTCAGATCTTTTGACATAAATAAATAAAATAAATAAAAGGAGACAGGATGTTCACTGTGGTGGGTATCATAATCAAGCTTCAAGCTCCTTCTTCTGGTTGATTTTCATACCATTCTAAAATGAATGGAAACCAATGGAAAGTATAGAAGTCATTTTAACAAATGAAACACTGCCAGCATGGTTTCATAAATAGTCTGCAGTAATGTAAAGCAAAAGCGCAGTGTGGTGTAACAGATGATGACTTCCTTCTTCTTGGGAACTGAGCATAAACTTATGAGAGAAATGTCTTATTTCTCCGTCTTTGCATTGCAGCATTTAACCTCAACCAGCTGTCTGTGCTAACTTACTGCATGTTGCAAGTTGAAAGGAGACATGTTTTTGGGGCCTGTCAGTGTCTTGCTACATTTGGTGGTTAGACGGGGGTCTTGGGTGGCTTGTGAACATTTTTAACATAGACTTTTATGTAACTCCTTAATTATTTTATAGCACCCAACAACACCCTCATTCCCCAAAACTTCCTTCCAGCTGGGTTTAAAACGCGACACTGAGCTAGGAGGTCATTATGGGATGTACAGGCTCAAAAAGGGCGTTTTATGGTGGCATTCCTTTTAAGGCATGGATTAGGTGACAAATAAAGACAACTACAATGTCAAGTAGTGTGAAGACATGGCGATACAGTGAGGCTATATGCACATATATGCATATTTTTGCATAACATGTACCATTAAACCTCCACTTGTACAAGGTAAATATAATATACAGTGAGTTTTATGTGACCAAGCAAGAAATCAGCAGGGCAATTATATTCATTATTGATTAATCTGGCGTGAATTTTCTCAATTATTGACTGATTTGAATGATTCCAATACAATTTCTCAGAGCCAAGTTGACATATTCATCATTATTTATCAATTACCAAATAAGTTGGCACTTAATTTTCTCTTAATCAATGAATTAACTGACTGATGATTTCAGAGTTAAACAAACACACAGACAGTAGGCATACTTACAGCTGCATCTTTATTCTTCCCCTGTAGAGTGGAAAAGATTCAATTAAACATCTTGAAAAATGAACATCAACTAATTCTGTTTTTGTAGAGTTCCTCTGTGCTTTAAGACAGTGGTTCCCAACCTGGGGGTCGGGACCCCCACTAAGGGTCGCCAAAGCTTCATGGGGGTTCACAAGGCCTTTTTGATGTTAAGGGGTGTAAGAAAACTAAGAAAATTACACAGAAACATTTAATAGAATACATTTACATCATTCATTCATTTCTGTGAAGAAAACTAAATTAATTGATAAAGTTTAGATAATTATTTCAGGCCTAAACTTTAAATACCTGAACACAAGCTATTTTCACAGTGACTTTACTTTCTACTAAACAGACTGCATTAGAAAAGTAAAACAACCAAAGACATAATAGAAAATGGCCATGCATCAGATATAAATATATATAGAAATATAGACATAAAACACTGAATCTGAATTAGAAGAAAAAAACATAATACAGACAGAGAATTGTATAAAAGGTTCCCATAAAATATCAGGAAAACTCATCTCTGATGTAATATTTAATAATCTGTTCAGAATTCATCCAAGTCACAAACCTCCTGCAGATATTGTCTCCCTGTTTGGGTTCACTGTACAGTTTATCAGTTGCTCTGTACTGTTATTGTTATGTGTTGAATATAATATGAAATACTTCACTTAGTCAGGGGTTGTCAGTTGATTAAATGACAGAAAAGGGGTCCCTTAAAGAAAAAGGTTGGGAACCACTGATTAAAGATTTTCAGATACAGACTCAGATTTCTTTTGAACTAATTAAAAAAAAAAAAGTAAAAGTCCACTAAGAAACACTTTCCAGCTATCTGAAATATTCATGGTAAATGTCAACTGGGACAGGGTGGAGGAAAATGACTGAAACAGAAAGGAAGGGATGAGTAGTAAAACACAAAACTCAAAAGAATACTTCAGCTATTAGCTTATCATTCCACTTCCTTAAAGTAAGGGAACTTTGAGTGTTTGAGGGGGGACATTTACTGCGAGGAAGCAGAGTAAATGTGGGACTCACAGCGAAGAGCTGGATGCTGGTGTATGTGCCCATGCTGAGGGCCAGCAGAGTGCTGCAGTCCTGCTCCAGAACCACATTCCGGGAACACCGACTGCTCTGATCCTTTAGGAACGCTGTGGAGACAAACAAGGAAAAACTAAAGCAACAACATGCATAAAATGAAAAATAATCTTTTCAAAATAAGAAATTATAATGAAATAAGACAGCCTATTTCCTAAAACTACTGATTATTCCTTTAACAGATACCGTAACAAATAAGCGATGAAATAATAGCATGATGGATTTTCTGAGGAAACATAACAGCAACACTCTCCTGAATATCTGCTGTATAAGCCAGATTTTACAGAATGTTTTTCAGACTATGACAGCATTTACTGTGTTTCACTTTTATAAGTTGCACTTTGAACCTTGTGTTGTAGGTTGTATGTACTATAACAGCATGTCCATGAGTAAACTCTGCAGGTCCAACCATAAATATAACATTCTTAACTGCCTTGTGTTGTTACAAGCTGTCTGAGAAACAGTTTTGCATAAGTTTTGCAAAACAATTGTTTTAAATGATTATCTTGTAGGTTATTGAAGAAACTCAGTTCTCAACATTATATTATGAATGAATTTTACCTCATGCTGGGTGTGGTGTTTTGGAGGTGTAACTTCAATCAGTCTGAAAATGTTCATTTACAAGATTTTTTTTCTGTTAACCCTAACCAATTGGTACTGCAGCTACTGAAATGTCAGATTTAAGAGCTGTCATCTCTGCAAGTTAACTTACAACAACCATTTCTTCCAGCACTCTGTTACAACAGTTGCTGTTCTTTGAAGACAAGTTTTATTCATAAAAAAAAAGGACTTCAGAGATCCTGTTAATGCTAAAGACCATAGCAGTATGTCTCTACTTTATCTCTCTGTCTTAAATAAGGGTTTTATGTGTAATTTACAGCCTTCAAGCTGCAGCAGGTAACTTTTATTGCTGAAACTTTCACTATAAAACTATGTTGTCGTTCAGGCCCAGTGGATTTTTGCAAATGCCTTTAGGAGAACTCAGAGGAGCCAGAGGAACCTGATTGTTACACAGATTATCTGTGTCATATACTACTGTCAGGATATAGTTAAAGTGTCAGCGATAATGAGAAAAGGTTATTTTGATAAAAAATTAGTGACTGTAGCTTTAATACAACATTATTTTAGTTACAATGATTTAAAAAAAGATATATTTATAGTTCTTGTTATAGTTATAATTATTTGTGTGGATGGCCCTTAACTGACATCACTGAGTCAGTTTGTTGACTTTATGACTCATCCCTACTTGTGCCACTATGTTTTAGCATTCATCATTATCCAATAATTGCCACACAATTACCACAGTTTAGCAAAAGTGATACAGTGCCACATTACAGTGAGGAGTAGTTACCTGCAGGACTGCTGTCCATGCAGTCAGCAGTGACACTAGGAGCCGGCAGCCAGAACATCCCTCTCTGTCCACTCACTCCCGCTGTCACCATCACATCCCCATACTGAAAACAGAAGCCACCAGCAGATAATGCACATTGTTATTTCATGCTTATTTTAACTAAAAATAATTAGATACTTAGTTTAAGACAAACAGATTAACAGTTCCTTCTAGAAAACAGAGACTCACCTGGTATCCAGACGAGGCCTGGAGCTCTGCAGTGGACGCCTGACCACTGTTCTCCTCTGAGCCAAAAAGAAAGCTGGTAAATTGTTTAAAGAGCGAGTCAAAGTTGCTGTCAGTTGGAAGAGCAGGCGAGGGGTGAGAAAATCCATCAACACCTGGAAGGAACAAATAGTCAGCAAATGAGACAGACTTGAGATGGAGAAAGAGGTATCATGAAGTATTTTGTGACATGGCTGCATACTGATTGTGGTACGTATATCTAAAGATCAGCCTACAGGGAAGTTCTCACATGATCATATTTCTTTATATTAAGTATATTCTGGCAATTAAAAAAACTGAAAACTAGCCATATCCTTTAAATAAAGCAGTAAGATTAATTTAACTGAATCTTAAGACTTAAGTAATAATATATGTCATTTCTAATCCAAATTAACACCACTAATGACTTACGGTTCTGTGTCTGAATGCAGAGGATATCATAATTGGTCTCTTTCTGGATAGATGACTGTAGCTCAGAGTATCCATCTATTGTAGTCCTTAAAGCGTAGGACGCTACATCTCGGCTGCACAGCTGCTTGTTGCCACTGCTAAACAAAACAAGGATGAGTCTGTTCATATACTGTATGCAGACAGATGTTACTTCCATGTGTAAACCCGGCAGAAGAACCTTGCTCATTAAATAATAATTTAATTAGGTTGTATTACTTGAACATCACACACTGGATTTCTCATGTGAGTTATTAAAATACAAGTAATTCTACTCCTCCTCAAAGTTCTTACCCGGCCTTTAGTAGTGACTGGCCTTTATTTATCCAAGCTCGGCCATTATTTGAATAGTCTTTTCTGGTTTCTGCTTTTCTTACAGTGCAAATGCTTTGTGCCCCCTGGATACTTATGAATCATTTCTATTGAAATTTAGGAAAGACAATTGTATTACTTCTTCAGGGCCACTCATGTGTGGCCTAGCAATAGCAGAAGCTCATCTGTTGTAACTCTACTACTGAGCTACAGCTAAACGTAAGCTCCGAGACTTGCCTGACAGCGTCCACTGAGCAGCCGGTGAACAGAGCCACCTCCTCATTACACTCTCTGTCGCAGCAGCAGTTGATGTCACACACATCCTTGTGCTCGTCACAGGGACACAACCTGTCAACTGACACACACACACGGTGCACAGGTTAGAGGGACATTCTCACTACAGAGCTCATTTATCCACTTTCTCAATTTAATGGAGAAAACTGAAAATTACTTCTGATGGAGACATGACCAAAGTGTGGTTATATCCCGTATGAATGTACTATATACACTGGATTTTACGAAGCTATACAGGATGTGTGTCTGTAGATTTATGTGTTGATATGTTTATGTGTATACATGGAACTGTTGTCTTTTTTTATTTTATAAGTAGTCTTGCTAATGGGTTAATGGATAAATAGTTGTAATACTTGCATATATATTGTACATGCGTGAATAGAAGCACGTAATGCTTATGCGTGGATTTATGTGATATCTTTTTTCTTTTTCAGATATTTAAAATGTAATATAACTACAAATAAAAATGGTTATTTAGGACCTACACCTGCTACGACACATCCTTACACCAGAGGAATATAACGTTAACGTTACATACAGATACATGTCTTACTGTAATGCATTTTACGAGTTAATTGAACTAACTGGTAAGTGATGTAAAGTAACGTTATATGATCCCCATCACACATACAAACTGCAGAAGTCATTTTAAAGCTCCCTTTTTTTAATTGAACTTAGCCAACAGTTAGCTTATAAACAGCTAAGTGACCCACCACAGCAGTTAACTACCACTACAGCTTAGTAGAGGAAAGTGTCGACCTAAGCTGGCTAGCTCTGTAATATAATATCAAGACTGAATGTTTCAGTGTAATGCGGTGTAACGACAGATTACCGCTGGTGACAGGAGTGAGCAGGCGGCCGGAGACGGGCAGGGGCTCGGTGGGCAGGGTCGGTTGAACGGGCTCGTCTGTGCTGCTGGAGCTCGGTGTTGGGGTCGTTGAGTCAAACTCTGTGGGCGGTGTAGTTGTATAATTGTCCGTAAAGTTAAATGTGACGTTCTGCTCCCCAAACACAGTCGTATTGAAGTTGTAGCTCGTTGTATTTTCGTTGGCAGTGACGACAGGAAACAAGAGAAATAAACTGAAGAGGCTTGAAGTATGCCAGAACGCAACAGCCGAGGCCGCCATCTTTGTTTAATCGTTGCTATGGCTTTACTTCTTCTTCTTCGTTTATTCCAGTAACGGGTTACTGCCTTTAATAAAACAATTACCGCCACCTGCTGTCCATGCAAGGTACTAGTCAGTGTCAGTTAAGGATTAAATGATATTTTAACAAACAATATCCTCGGTTATTTGAGTTTGAGTTTGTTTATAAACTCCTACAAACATCAACAACACCAAAAAACATGGCGAATATTAACCCTAGCGCAATGGCTGCTGTGAAACAGGTCTATGTTGCTTATGAAAAAACTTGTTTTTCCAGGATCATTGCCCCAACCGATAAGGACTACTTTTTAAAACAACTTTATTTTGGAATAGTCGTATATATACAACAAATGAATACATGTTCTCAACATAATAGTATAAAAAGAAACAAGAACGTGAGTTTACATTAATAAAAAGCATAAAATAAAAATGCTGAAAACAGCAATAGGTGAATAAACATCATTAATATAACATTATGAAGAAAGAAGCTTGTTGGTTGGACAGTTTTAATATAATTTTACAAACATATAATCTTTCATTCAAGTCCAAAAAGTAACTGAATGTATACAGTACCAAAAATAAATGCCTTCTGTTACCTTTGTTTTTAATAACCAAAAGTCTAGGTTTGTTATTATATATGTAATATGGTAAGAGCCATGCCTCTGCCAGTCGGCTCCTATAAAAAAAACAACCTTTTCCTGTCTAATTTTCCTTCTTTCATTTAATGTATTATGTATATGATTGTTAAAGCATTTAGCATTCATAATGTCAATACCACGTATCATCATATCTATTGCCTTTATAAGTTATTGTCAGTGCTTCTTGAAACTGAAGATGACTTTTCACAGATAAAAGACCATACTTCAAAATTTAATTTCCTGACTCACAATATTCAGACAAAGTGATTAAAGTCATTGTAGACTGCACCTTTGTCTTAATATTACAACATTATATTAACATGTATATTTACTTAATTGTCATTAATAATGTGTCATTATATGATATTTAAAGTGGCATCAATTTATTATTTTATCCAGTTTTGTCATTTAAGGGCCACAAAAACATGCTGAAAACATAACACTGACATATTATTACCTCATAAAGATCTTAGCAGTTGTCTATTCACACATCCAGCAGACACAGAGCCACATCAGCATTCAATGGAGACATGTTTGTAGTCCAATAGTCCCTTTAGTTATAGCTCTGGCTTTAGCTGTTCTTGCTCATTCCTGTTATCTGTTATGATTGTCCACAAGATGGCAGCACAGGACAGTGAAACACAGGAATAGCATCAGCTCTTTCCCCCGGCTTTACGTCCATTATTGTGTCACCTAAAAATGACCAAAAGTTGCCAAAATGACGGGGATATGATTATATACATTTAATGCATTTACTGTAAATTAATTTGCTGTATTAAACTGATACATTATGCTGTTTATGGTGTACATGGAACAGGGTATTTAAAGGCCTTGACCTACTACACTGTAAAACCAGTTAATTCAGCTCAAACTGTTTGAGGTTTACTTGCCTTAAACCTTTTAAACGTATTATCTCTAACAATTTAAACGTGAAAAAAAAACATTTGTTTTGAGTACAAGTAACTCAAGAATGAATTGTTACGGTATATTGGGTAAATGTACAAATTTACAAATTGAACTTAAAAGTATATCACACTCATATGCAGCATTTCTCCAAAGTTGTATCAACATGTATCTGAATAAAGTAGGAATAATTTAAATGTATCTTCTTTATACAGATGTTACCACTTAAAGCGAATTTACTTAATTTTCTACCACTAAAGAAAATTTTTAAATAATTAATTACCCGTCAAAACAGCTGAGATATGATAAAAAACAATTAAAAAACAAAATAATTTACCAATTATCAAAATGGTAGCCAATTAATTTTGGGGGGGGTTTACTTTTCTGTAACGATATAAATTCAAATATATATATATATATATATATATATAATTCAAAGTCAAATAGTCAGTGGAACAAACTAACTTTACATCACCCATACTTAAAACACTGCACAAATCTAAATGCACTAAAAACAACTGAGATATTACTTCAGCAGTTTATTTATGAGTTGGGTTTAATTCATGGGAATTAGTGACTCAACATTTTTGGAGGATTAAGCTATGTTAGTTTATTTATTTTATTAAGATATGTTGTTAGGATTTACAGACCAACAAGCAAACACATTCTGTAATTGTTCATTTATTCATTCATGTAATTGTTATAATTTGGAGAAAACCTAAATCATTTTACATTTAATGATTGAAAGTGAGCAGAGGTGACGAGAGGATGCGTGTGGAAATGAGGGATTAGGGAATACAAAGAAAGAAAAGGAGAATGTAATCGAATAAAATCACTTGAAAACAGATGAATGGATGGGGCATAAGAGAAAGACTGTGGAGTCCAATGAGTGGATAAAAGGCTGCAGACTGATAATAGGTGTGTGTGAAGAGTGCTGAGGCGAGGTTCCTGGTTGAACTTCCACTAGAGCATCATAAGTCACTCTGATTGGTCGACTGAACCCATAAATAAATTACATTTCATATGTGCCCTACAAAGACCTTAAGATCTAAACTAATGCATCATATGAAGTGTAGCTCAGCTGGTAAAACACAGGTGTCACGTTGCAAATTGTAATCTATCAATCTCTAAGGTAAGGAAGTAGGGGAAAACCGTGATTAGAAATTTCCCAGAGCCCAGTGTTCCAACAATGAGTTCAAAAACCAATAGATATTTAGTTCTCAGTCATATGAAACAGAATAATACAGCAAATCCTCACATTTGAGAAGCTGGAACGAGACTTTGATATTCATTCACACTTGATACATGACTTAAAATCAGCTGATTATAAAACTTTTGGCAAATATTTTTCTGTAAATAGACTACCAGAGCAAACCTTTAGCTCAGGTTCTTGCTTAATGCCAGAATGTTTACTTTGTGGTTTGCAGTAAATGATGCCCAACAGACCATCACAGACAGACCAATACTAACCCCTAACCCTAACCCTAACCCTAACCAAAAAAGGAGCCAGTACATTAATTCAGCACAACCCTAAACATAACAGAACCCTAACCCTAATTCTTTTGGCATTTTTTATACTTTTTAACTGACATTTTCAGTGCTGTTTTATTAGTGTTAAGTAAGCTATGTGTTTACACAAAGACACAGTTATGCAGACGTTTAGGAGTCCCTCAATAGCAGTGTTGTACACAGGGTTTTAGAAACAGCAAAGTCCAAAAACAGAACTTGCTTGTTCTGGGGCATCAAACCATCAAAGTATTCATTTATAGACAATAATTTCACAACTTTTATTGTACACCCCTCTGAAAAAATACCGTTGACTTCAGTGGTGGTCACCAGAGGGACTCAATAAGAGGTAAGTGTTCGCATGGACAGAATCAGAAGCTGCTGAGTAGGTAGTGTACAGCTTTTAACTGAAAACAGCTGTCTGCTGCTGCTGGAAATGGGTGAATGGAAGCTGTGAGACTAAATGAAAACAGTAAAATTGCAGGCAATAAAACCAAAACAATGAGCTGAAAGACACTAAAACGTTCCGCAGATTTGAGGTGAACTGAAGAGCTGGTGATAATTCACTCACGTCACTAAGATTGACCCCTGTCCATTGTCTTATGATCCATTGTTTGGATTTCATTTCAGTTAATTTCAGTTAATTTCCAGAGAAGGTTTGCTCATTACAGTTTCTTTTTTATTGTTTAAGAATCTTTTTTTAGTTTTTTAGTCTTCGTTTTAGTTGAGTTTTTATTGGTTTCAGTGCGAGTTTTAGTTTTATTATAATATGGGATGAAGGCAAGATTTTAAAAGTTCAGACAAAAACTAAAACTAAAGACATTTTTATTTAATTCTAGTTATTTTTGTAAGTACAAAATATAGTTTCAGTTTTTATTTTAGTTTTAGTGAACTATAACAACCTTGGCCTGATGGTAGCTTAAGTCAGACCCACGCACACACTCATCCTTTAATCAAACAGTGAGTGTGACCTCAACAACAGAAGTCAAATGGGGGGCGTCACCTTTCCTCGCTCTCCTGACTCTACTCTGACTCCTTGACCTCTGACCCCATCCTGTCCCTCTCTCTCTTCAGCTGATGGATCCTGTAAAAGTTAAACGTGTTTATTTATTATGTATTTCTTTGAAGGTGCTTGAGTGGCTTACCCTACTCTCTCTCTCTCTCTTCTCTCTCTCTCTCTCTCTCTCTCTCTCTCTGCAGTGTCTTCCGCCCCTCGCACTCATTAATTAATTCTCAATGGCCATTAAGGTGGTGTGGGCTGGGCCACTGATGAATATATTCAATCTGAGTCTTTGTCCAACTGTCAGGGGGAGGCACACCTCACCTGTACTATGGATGGTAATGGCCAAGGTGTGTGTGTGTGTGTGTGTGTGTGTGTGTGTGTGTGTGTGTGTGTGTGTGTGTGTGTGTGTGTGGTTTTGTATACTGTTTGAGTGCATGCTTACATGGTGCATGTGTGTGAGTGCTGGGGCACAGTCATTGAACAATGAACACACAGGTTATCACAAGGTCACTACCTCACTCGCATTGCATGTATGTGTGTGAGCCAGTGTGTGTGAGTGTGGTTGGGTGGCAGTGACAGGAAGGAAGTCTAATTAGAGCATTAATTAAGAAGCAAACGGTTTATTGAATAAATCCTGTGGTCATTAACAGAATGGCCTCCTCCTCCCGAGTTCTCTCCCTCTGCTCTCATGTCACTGTGATGACGCTGCTCTGGACAACTTAAGAGCTGGATACTGGACCAGGCCTGGAATTAAGTCCTTTTTAGGGCAAAGCCACTTTAGCCCTGTATAAATACAAATTTAACACAAAAACGTTATTACAGATTACAAACTATTTTTCAGTAACTTACAAAAGTAAGTTAGTGTCACTTAGAATTACTAGTAAAAACTGTTTTATCATGAATCTTTTTTCCACAGCGGAGTTTGTGTTACTAAACTCTTTCGATCTAATTTGTTTCAACAATTTTTGGGGAGTTAAAATAACTTTGGATTACAGCGTAAATAATAGTAAAACACTGACACAGACATTTTACTGCACAATTATTACTTAGTAAAGTAAAGTTTGCTATAATACTTAATACCTTTACCTAAGCAAGGTATAGAATGCAGAGCTTTTACTTGTAGTTTAGTACTTTTACAGTGGGGTTACTATTAATACTTTTGTTTAAATAATGGACCTGAATACTTCTTCCACCTCTGGTTAGCACACCCACAGCCTAACTGCATTTGCTGGTGAGTTGAAAAAACTATTATTATGTACGATATGTAAAATGAAGATTTTTGACAATGGACTCTGGTGGCGAGTGATAGCAAAACCTGAGCTGTTTCTGGTTAAACAAAAGTTCTATCTCTGTAGGGATCCTTTCTATAATATTGTCAGACACTTAAAATAACAATCTGAGCCTGTCAGTGGCAAAAACAACAACTTTTAATGGACGTAGTTTGACGTTACAGATAGCTGACGTTACGTGGCAGCCGTATTTTAAAGGGGAACTTGGCAACTCTAGCCATTTCTTCGCTGTTTTTCACTTTTGTCGTCGCATGTTTTCTCAACGAGCTCTCCCTACAGCTCTGGGACGTATATTTCAAAACACTGTCGTAAAAAAACTCACTTGCGGCCCCCTCCTCCCCCTTTCTACCGCTGCTGATGTGCATTTGTTGCCGGGCAACTTTTTTGTGTGGAGCAATGTCTACGAGGTGGGTAATACATTCATCGTCGCTTGTTCTTATAGCCAGCGTGGCTAACCGGTATTGAGGGGGGCGCGTGTGTTTATGTGGAACTGCTGTAAAGCAGTTCGTGTCTCTTGCTCGTTCTCGCTTCTCACGATACTTCCTATTTCCAACTTAACGGGACGGTAGTCCCAAAGTTGCAAGGTTGGTTTTCCGCCTGTTGACGCTAGGGGGAGCGGGGAAAGTCACCATTAACACCGGAACAGGCCATTTAACCATCCAAAGGATTTCTAAACAGGTTTATTAAGTTGAAATAGTTGCCAAATTCCCCTTTAAGTCTAATTTAACTCAGTTAAACCAGTGTGGTTGAAGGTAAAGACTGGAGATACACAAAGAAAGATGTTTTTGGTGAGTTTTATTTTCTTTATGTCCAGTTTTAAGTGTGTTTTAGGATGATGGTTTTGTTTATGGAGTCAGCCATTTCCTTTGGTCTTCGATATATCTTTGTATATATGACCTCTAAAGTATACTGGAGACTTTAGTAAGTACTAAAGTGAGAATTTACAGTGTGGAAAAGTATTTACTGTGAGTTGATCTGCTCTCATTGGCTGCACAGTTTCAACTTGGCCAGAGCAGGAAACAATGGCGACTGGTCACATACGTACACTAAAATATGTTTCTGAAATTTCAAGTGAGAAATAGACAACTCAGTAACAGAATCTTGATTCACATTTGATCAGCACTGCCTAGTTTGACAGTTTGATCTGAGTTTGGTGCTTTGAGATGGGCGGACTCACTGAGAATGAGCTGTCAATCACAAGGTAACCACGCCCTAAAGCATACCCTGCTGTATGGTCTATTTTACTCTAAATGGGACCATCATTTACTAAATGAACATCATGCTGTATGGAAGAAGACTGAAACTAGAGATTGAGACTTAAGCTCATTAGGAAACTGTTTACTGAGCTAGTAAAAAGAGGGAAGTCGGCTCATTTCTCCATAACACTGCAACTGGTATTGGTGTGTTATTCCAGCCAATGGAGCTTTCCCTGCTGGCCATTACATATATAATGCAGGTTTAAAACACTTCCACATTGGCTTCACTTCACAGACCGATAAAGCTCTGTCCATTATATATACTGTCAATGTCTCAGAGCCACCACCCAGTGGCTGTTAGAGAAGCTGCAGCTTCAGATACCTGTGCACTGGCTTCAACTTTTAGCTGTGGTAATTGTTGCTTGACAATTACACCATCAACTGCTGACCATCAAATGATAAAACCTGACTCACTCATGCTGTGTGCCCTTCACTGTGCTCTGTACCATGTACCACTGCCACACAAGAAACAATGTCCTTAGCTGTAAATCTGCTCTATTTCTCGTGATGTTCCCTCACATCAGCCTGCCTTCAGCTGGCTGTAACTCACTACACAAAGCATGCATGTGGGTGTTTTGTAGTGTATCATGTCCCAGTGCTACAGAGCACCACCTCTGCTCCTCTAATCCTCTCAGCCTATCCCTCTCTCTGTCTCTGCCTCCATCTATCTGTCCACTTATCTGTCCATCTCTCATCAGGTCGTCGTCTCTATTGTTTCTGCCTTCAAACATCAGCCCCCCCGCTTCTACTGATACCAGTGTCCTTCAAAAGATCACCTGCACTGCTCAAAAATAGTTAGCAGAAGCCTTGTACTGTATTTTAATTATTATTAAGAAATCACGCTTTGATACTTGTACTGTAAATGTAGTATGTAGTAGCCTGAGTCACATATATAGAAATGTTTTCCTGCATATAACAGTGGCTGTAAATCAAACAAAGAAACAAAATGCAGTAATTAAACCATTAATATTATCTGGACATCTTGTCTATATCTTTCTGTCTGTCAACATCCCGTATTCAGCCTTCCTCCATCTGTCTGTTTCTGTCAGTCTGTCATCTCTCTGTCCTGATAACATCATGTTATCTACTCTCCAATTTAAAAAAAAAAAAAAAACAGCCCTATGCCCTTCACTGTCACATACCTGCACTGTGTGTCTTTGTGCGTGTGTGTGTAGGTCACAGTGTTTTGCCATTGTCTTGTAATAAAGATCGGCAGATTATCATAATAATCTGCCACGGTTTGGTTTATAGTAAAACATTACTTTTACCTTTTTCAATAGGATGTATGCAAACTTAGTTTCAAGAGGTTGTGTTTCCACCAACATTACAGTCTTTTTTTTACCTTGTCAAGCTGACGTAACCAAAGAGGGATATTTTGTACTAAAAAGGCTCTAGAGTTGGAAAATACCATGTTACGGGACTGTCCCAGACACTGCATGGCAGACATAGCTGCTACATAACGGCTACGTGCTTTATAAGAAATGGGAATGTTTATCCGACATACACTTGCCAAGCCAGTCACTTAGTCGTTGAAGGCTTTTTTCTCAACCCATGTCAAGAGAAAAGAATATTGATATTGGACGATTCTGCAAAAACCTGGATTAAATTCAATGATAACATTTATTACATCCAGTGCCACAGTGTTTAAAAGTAGGTTGGGCAACTAAAACCCCCGTTTAAAGGGGACCTCCTTACTGCCACATTCCATACTGCCACATTCCAGAGGTACAGCATTGAATGACAGCATTGGATGTGAATTGTGCTTTGCAGATTTATCCAGCAGGAACATAATTCCTGGACAAACTGGTCTATTTTCCTTGTTAGAGCATGATCACGCATACGCAAAATAAACATTGGCAAAAGAGTATGCCAAAACTTTGCCTCCTGCAGCAAAATAAATTTGTATCTCTGCTTTGTGTGGAGTTGAACACTGGAGAACTCAAACCTCACCCAGTAGTAAGGTTGACCCCCAAAACGGACTACAAACCAGCAAACTGATTTTCACACATCCTTGGTTGCCCACATTTTGCCTTGGCAGGCGATGTACCTTTGCTTAAGTGTGACCAACAGTGCCTTTATACTGAAACATACTGTTTAAAAACATGCTAATTCCATGTAGTTTGGGGCAAAACCCATGCAGTTTTAGGTAAAAGAATACATATATTTTCATCTAGTGTATTTGAATATTTCTACATGCAGGTCCATAAACAGTGTTGGAATTGCATAAATTGGGGATGACTGAGACACATATTTGATGCCACCCCTGCATAACTCAGTGCTCCACTTGCACCACCCCAGTCCAAAAAGTCTGGACACACCCCTGGAGGCCAGTGGGGGGAGAACATCTTGCAACCACGGTTGGTTTGAGATGTAGTGGGTGTTTTTAGCTGTACAGCTAGCAGTGTGGCTCTAGAAGTCTAGTCGGTCTACCACTTTGGTCCAGACTGAAATATCTCAACCACTATTTCATGGACTGGCATATTTTGTAAAGACATTTATGATCATCAGATTGTGTATCCCAATGACTGCAGCTAATTGTGGTTATCAGTGTAATGTCTGGATAGGTATAGATGCATTATATTAGATTATCATGAAATGTGGTACACACATTCATGGTTCCCAGAGGATGAATTGTTACAACTTTGGTGATCCTCTGACTTCTTATCCGGCATAATCATCCAGCTGAAACTCTAATTTGTCCAACACTGGTTTATAGCCAAATAACAGTACTTTGTGTGCTAATTAGCAAAGGTTAGCATGTTAATACACTAACCTATAATGGTGAATATCTTACTGTACCTGCTAAACATCAGTAGGTTAGCCTTGCCTTTGCAAGCATGTTAGCATGCTGGTGTTAGCATTTAGCTCAAAGCACTGTTAGACCAGAGAGTAAAGCTCACAGAGACACTAATATGGATATAGACTCTTAGTATTATTGGTCCACCTGCTCCTCCTAGATACCCTCATGGACTATGGATCATTGCTGTTGCAGACACAAACCTTTACATTAGAAGAACCAATTAACAAACCGAAGACACTATTCACTTCAGGAACAGCCTGGTTTCATATTGTACTTTACAGATATCTCCTGCACACTGTTGTCTTGAAACAAATTTGGACTAAAACAAGAATTAATGCACACATGTGGAATCCTTTCAAACTGTCTGTTTAGAATCCATTGAGGTTAAGGGTGTCCCATAGGCAATTTGTGTTGTATTGATCAGTTCAATAAATACATAAGCGGTCAAACAGCATCATATCCATCAAATCAGAGGTGGACAGCACTTACTCACCACATCCTGGACAATACTGGTCCTATATACTACATTATAAGGCATTATAAAGTATTTATTAAATCTTTATATACTGCTTATAAGTGCTAAATAGGGGGAGTAAGAGTAAAAATGTTACCAGTCTAACTTTAATATAAATACAGTAGATGAACAGACATTTATATCCTATCAAATGTGAATTATCCATCATAACAAAGACCTTGGCATTGCCAGATTTCCATCCAGTTATTACTGGTTATTACTGCCAATGAAAATAGAAAAACCCAACCGTTGATTTATCTTCGGCAGCTGCGTGTGCAGAGCTCAGCTCATTTCAATCACAAATGGCAGCATCTTGATTTACACCGGCCACTGTTTTAATAGAGCTAGCCACGGCCAAATTTAAACTAGCCCGATTAATCAACTAAACATTCAATATCTCCCATTCAGCAGGCGAGCGGCAAGCACATGCCGCTTCGCAATATGAATTTTCCGGGAGATTTCTCTATTGATCGACAGACAGATGATTTGTGAGATACATTGTGTGGCGATCAATAGGCGGCCAGTCAATAGCTCACAGGGAGAAATGAACTGTGGTGACGTGAAGGCCACAAAGTCAAGTCTGCATGTAGTCTTGCATGTGATAATAAAGACGCATGTGCTGTTGCCAGCCAGGCCTGAGACTCGAACCAGCAACCTTTCAGTCACAGTCCTCTAAAACCGCAGGGCTACAGGCAGCCAATGAGGTTTAATAAAGTAGAGAGGCACAGAGCCTGAGGAGACAGCGGGTCGGCCAGTGACTTTTATAGCAATCAGACTCATGTTTCTCTCTTACATACACACACACATACACACACACACACACACACACACACACACAGCTTCATACACTCTGCTATTTTACTGGAGTTCCACTTTGCTGCTCTGCTCTGTAGGGAGACCTCTGTCTTTGGGGGGGACTGCTGTGTCTGTGTGTGTGTGTATGTACCGTATATGTGCGCTCCATGTGTTTCTCTTTGTTGGTGTGTGTTCAGCGATTCAACCCACTAGGTTTGGCTCGACTGGTGTGTGTGTGAGTGTGTGAAAGAACGGTGAGGTTAGAGCAGTGTCAAAGCCAAGCGGATGATGAATGGCATTAGTTTAGTCTGTCATTACAGACTGGTGTTTTATGTAGGGGTCAACTCTAATGGAGGAGAGGAGAGGGGAGGAGAGGAGGGGAGAGGAGGATATTTTCTCAAACCAACAATGGAGTACATACATCCTACTACTATTTACTGTATTTAGGCACAACATTAAGTTTAAATTAAATCTTTAGGTTAAAGTCTGAATCCTGCTTGTGGCCCCTAGATGCTGCAGAGCTCATTAAGTGCTGGACGGAACCTTCAGCTAGTTTTAGAGCTGGGCCAGTAGTGAGGCTAACAATGTAATGATGTCCTCAGGGTGGCACTGCAGCAAAGGACTGAGCGCCACCATTTTTAAACTGTCTCACTAAGTTTTTCTTGTTTCTTAGTAAGTAGTATAAAGAACTCACCATATGCATCAAATCTGAGTAAAAAAAGTTGAATTTATCTATGCAATCAGAACAATGAGATTATAACAGTCCCTGGAACATACAATCTTAGTGTTGGAGTGGAAGATTCAAATAGCTGATATAGATTACAACACTGCTATCTAGGGGTTTAAACACAACACAAAATTAACCACTGCCACAAATCTTTTCACCTGCTTCTGGGAATGGCTACAGTATCACGATAAATAATATCGCAATACTCAAGTGTATTGATATTTTCTTACACCCCTATTACCCCGAAATTCCATTGACTGTTTAATGTCGCATCTGCGTCGAGGTTTGGTTTCGTGGTACTACAATTTTGATCTAACGTGAATTTCGATCCAGAGTCTGAATGCAGTATTTTATTTTGAAAATTGCCCGGATTCTCTATGCCATTTCGGTGTCTGACTTCTTGCCAGTGCGATCTGCTTTGTGTCAGAATGCATCGTGGCTGGTATCCAGTGGAACCTGGGGGTTGGCCATTAGATATCTTACAAAGTTGTGCAAGGTTGTTATTTTGAGCTCATTGTAGCACAAGAGGGGGAAAAAAACTGGAATGGGTTTATCCCAAGTGTGAACCTATTATGACATCACCCATTGGTTTGTGGAGCACCGTTTTGAAGCGTTGAGTTTGGCATCGTCGTCGTCCATAACAGTTTTTTCAGCAGGAAACAATGGCGGCTCGCCTGGTCACACACAATCTCATATTCCAGCTAAACAGTACACTCAAATATGTGAAATGATTTTAGAAGAGAAATAGTCAACGCAGTAACAGAATGTTGCTTTGTATCTGATCAGAACTGCCTAGTTTGACAGTTTGATCTGATTTTGGTGCGTTGAGCTGGACGGACTCACTGAGAATGACCTGTCAATAATAAGGTAGCCCTTCCATTTCCACATTGGCCTCACTTCTGTATATTATATACACTGTCAATGGTTCATCCACTGGGAAGCATGAATGAGCAGTGCAAAACTAAAAATAGTTAGTTCAAATGTTGGGTTCCATCCATGTATTAAATCTGGTAAACAAAGCAATTTGGAACACTTCATTGTCACACCCTGGTCATGATGGCTCCATGCTTGCATTTGTGTTATAGATGGTTGGACGTGATCACCTCTCCCATAGGACGTGAATGCAAAATGACTTGGTCTTTGTAACTGAGGAAGAAGAGGGGACGGAGACACAGAACAGAGGATGAGAAGATAGAGGGAGAGACAAGTCACAGAGTAGGAAAGAGGAATGAGACAGAGGACCATGTGGAGGAGAGAGAGAGAGAGAGAGAGAGAGAGAGAGAGAGAGAGAGAGAGAGAGAGAGAGAGAGAGAGTGGTAAAAGGACATACTCCCTGTGGTCACTTTGGGTGATGGGGCATGACTGACCCCAACCACACACACACATGCACACACACACATGTCCTGTCAGAGGGGTGGCAGGGCACTGCTGAGACAGGCAGGATGTTTTAGTAATCTCCACCAATCAGCTGCCTGCTAGTCTGTGTAATAGAGAGAGAGTGAACGAGAGAGAGTGTGAGAGAACAAGCGAGTGAGACAAAGAGAGAGAGAGAGAGAGAGAGAGAGAGAGAGAGAGAGAGAGAGAGAGAGAGAGAGAGATTTGCTCTAGTTGTTTTAAATTACAGCCTGCACTCTCTAGGTGAATAACCCCTCACCTACACACTTTATTCGCTGTCACACACACACACCACCATTGGCCAATGAACGCTATATTAGCCACCTTGAAAAGTGGACACACAAGCGAGCAGCAGCTCAGCCCGGCCTCGGGCTTAGTGAGACAGGAACATGGGGGACAGCAGGGTCCTGCTGGCTGACCAACCTTGTTATTAAGTCAGGGTGGCCAAACACAAGCTAACAGTAACATGAATTAAAGTGGCCCCAGCAGCAACAGCCAGGCTGGCTGTTTCACTGCGGGCCACACCAGGTGACACCTCGATGACGCAGGCGAACAACAAACTGTTATTTCCAGCAGCCCTCCGGGGATGCAGGGTTACATACATGCATGAGACATGGGACCAGCTTTCATTACCACAGAGTTACTGGGTCTGGCTCAACGTCAGCAACTAGTCTGGAGTCTGCAACCAGCAGCTCTCTTTCCTTCAGTGCTTCTCCAGACTGTGAACAACCTGGGTGATGTTCTGTTTTAAGAGTAATACTGCATCCACATGTATTCCAGAAGATATGTTTCTATGGTGATATTGTATTAGTTAGAAATAATGTTTAATATATTATTATTATCATTATTATTATTATATTAAGTAAAACTAGTTTGTTTCTATTCTTTACAACATGAGCTACTGGTGTACTTTAGCATATTTTGGCCATAATGAGTATTATAACTACAAAAGTTTTCAAAATGACCTGCAAAAACGATTTTTTTCACCTGTTTCACAGATGAAAATAAATCTATGACTTAGAAATCCTAAAACATTTTTTTTCACTTGAAAACAGTTTAGATCTGCCTCTCAGGGCTTCCATAAATTTCTTCTCACCGGAAACACCGGATTCAAATAAATGCTAATTTGCTAACCCCAATAGCCATAAGAAGGTTATAATGTGATAATATGCCACTGTTGTATTTACTCTCCAAATGCATTGTTGCCTGACCTGAAATGTAGCCATCCAATATTGCTGCCACAGGGTGCATCACCTGAAAGTCTTCGATGTTATCCCCATATATTGTCTAGCCCTGGTGGGTGTAAGGTTTTTGGATAGGAGGCGTGTGTCGGTGTGTGTCCAGGGCGCTCTGTGGGTCAGTGTAATGCTGTGGGTTCAAGCGCAGCCCTCAGCCCTCAGCTGGATGTCATCCCCACTCTGCCTGCTGGGCTTCAGCACAGCTAACCTCTGCCTGCGGTGGGGCTACAGGGTCAATATGCTGTTTTACCAACAGGAAAGTGATTCTCCGCAGCTGTCAACATCTATCAGCCTCAATCACACGCACACACGCAAACACACACAGGTCAGCCACTCAGCCGTACGCACACACCCGCCAAAGCACAGACACACTGGGGTCAGCCACTCATAAAGCCGTAAACAACAGAAAATGGTATGTGGCTGAAAAAGTGTCAGCTCAATTGGATTCTGCAAACACTGCTCTGTTTTTCCACAGCTCCTTTATTTTCTCTGTCCATGTTGATATGTCTTCTATCTTCTCGGCTTGCCCAGAGGTTTTTACTCCATCTAAAGGCTATCTGAGTGGCTGATGCTTATGGCTCTGTATTTTCCCCCTTTTACTCACCAGTTGGCTACCTCAGACTAGTACCATTTTCTGTCTTATCAGTGCAGAGGATGTGAATGCTTGGGTCAGAGCGAAATTGGCAAAACATTCTCAATTATTTCTTCATTGGCTGGATAGCTACAGCCATAGATTATAGATGTGTGTCTGTAATTAAAGAAATTAGAAATGTGCATGCCATGCTTATAAATACTATTATGACTAATTCATTCCTCATTTTCTCATGTTTTCTTTTCCCATTAAATATTAATTATACTATAAAAGAGTCAAAAGCCCTGTTAGCGACCCCTAGAGGCCGCTGTGTCCCAGCCAAAGAGCGTGGAGCAAATCAAACAACATACTGACAATCCCATTATAGAATGTGATTTATTTTTGTGAAGATTTATTTAGTCAACTTTATTTTTCTCATGTTTATTGAGAGAATCTGAATTGATGGTACCTATGTATAAACAGTATAATATTCTGTTATTTAATTTAGAAGAAGAAGAAGAAGAAGAACTACATATTTTGGTGCAACTTGCTTGTAATGTCATGGTTTAACATTGACGAAAGACAGTGAGATGCTGTATCCCACTTGTTTTCAGTGTTCAGTTGTCCTACTTTTGAGGCAGACATTAATGTGGACAGAAATAGACAGAAAAAGCTGTCCCCTTGCTTTACTCACGTTACTAACGATCAAGTTTAAAGTTAATGCTAAGAGTAACAGCCGGTATTCCTGGTAGTTGTGAGATTACAAATGTAAAGTTTGTCCTGAGGTTGATCAAAGGGCTCATCCTCCTGTGAGAACGAATGGAAGAAGATGTGTTGACGCACTTCTGGATAAACTCACAGCCATGCTGGTACTGGGATTTCCACAATACTTGTTGTTTATTACCAACACATCAACCTTACCAAGCCCGGTTGTACAGCTACTAGTTTATCATACATGAACAAAACAGAGGCCACATGTAGTCCAAAGGTTACTGTTGAGTTGAGAGGCAAAAGGAAAACAGGAGCTCAGCAACAGGCATCCATTCACTGCAGGTGTACCGCTCAACTAACTTAAGACAGGTTAGGCGCTGTCTGATGACGCTTTTCTCGTACCTAAGCCACACAGTCTCTTAAAGGCACATTTCACAATCCTGGCTGTTACAAAGAGGAACTTTTGGGCTACCTTGTTATTGTGCTTTATAGTGTTTTGGATGGCCATCTGTTGGTCACACAGAAACCAAACACTGGCTCTAGCTAGGGCCTTTTGCAGTTTTCCTGAAGTTTCACAGCCACCGTAGTTTCTCCTACACCCTTGGAAGGCAAGAGGTTATTCAGCTGGTTGCAATCTGCAACTTCAACACTAGATGCCACTAATACACACTGGACCTTTTGGATGGATTGCCAGCGTACAGATATTTCTCCCTGGAGGGTGAATCTTCACAGCTTTGGTGACTTTTCTCAGGAGGTTTTCACTATGACATATCTCAACATATACTGGATGCATTGCCATGACATTTTGTTCATGTTCCCCTCAGGATCAATTGTAATTACTAAAAAAACATTCTAGTTAACTGAAATAAAAATAAAAACTAGACTTTAGAAAAAAACAAAAAAATAACTGAAATCATATTGTGTACTTACAAAACTAACTAAAATGAAATGAAAGTATACAGGAAATGTCTTTAGTTTTAGTCTTTGTCAATTTGATCAAAGAAGAATGAGGGCTAGCATGAGGATAAACATATGCTCCAATGCAATACATAGTATGTTTATTGAGACTGGGATGACTACAAGAGAAACATCAGTGTGTTTATATTGTAACACCTATACTGAGCTTCTTCGTATTGCCCCTGACAAACATCCCCATGTTATAAAAGAACTTCTACTGAAACTAATAACAACTAAACCACTAAATTGTCTTGAACAATAAAAACTAAACTAAAATGAACAAATCCACTCTGGAAACTAAACTGAATCAAAAACAAAACTTAAAAACTAAATAAAAGTAAAAATTATTGAAGAAAAATACAGTCTTATCCTTTAAGGGACAGTTATGTCATCAATCAGCTCGCTGAATGTACTGAACATTAAATGATATAAACCACAAAACCACATCATTGTAACGCACCACAATTATAAATAATAAATGATGTGGGTATATTTCTCTATGCTGTATATGTGAGTCAGTATAAGTCATCATACTGAGAGTTTTTTAGTTTTTTTGAACTTTGAGTGTTTTCCTACTCTAGCATTATTATTATTATGAGATACGTATTACAGGTCTCTTACCGCTCACTATATTCTCTCTTATCAGGAGTGTTTGTGTGACATATGGCTCTTATTGGCACTGTATAAAGTGTGTGTGCATGTGTGTCTGTGTGTGTATCTGTATTCACAGGATTGGTTTGAGGGTTAGATCTGTGTTGTCTAATGGGATGAATTGCACTGTGTGTGTGTGTGTGTGTGTCTGTGTGTGTGTGTGTGTGTGTGTGTGTGTGTACTGTGATTTAGATGTGCAGCCCTATATTCTCTCTGCCATCTTCATTGTTTTATCTCCCACACACACATACACACACCTGACAGGCCTATCCAGCCTAATAGATAGTATTTTAAATCATATTACCTCTATTACAAACTGTTTTATTGTCCTACCACATCTGTCAACCCACTGAGTGGCTATGATGTGTGTGTGTGTGTGTGTGTGTGTGTGTGTGTGTGTGTGTGTGTGTGTGTGTGTGTGTGTGTGTGTGTGTGTGTGTGTGTGTGTGTGTGTGTCAGGAAACCAAGCTTTCTCCTCTATTCTCCTCTGATGGTATCTGTTTAGAGGGAATTGAAGCCGGGCTGGAGGAGAATGTTGGCGTTGGAGCTAAAAGATTGAGCTGTAGGACATTGATCAGAGAGAGGAAAGAAAGGGACAAAGACATAAAGACATAGAGAGAAAGACGTAGCAGAGAGAGTACGGGGGACAAAGAATAACATATAAACTGGTGGTGTAATCAGTGGTCCTGACCCCACTTTGTCAGCATTGTGTGTGCGAGAGAGAGATAATGAGAGAGAATGATAGCATGCTTGACACATCTGAATCTAACATCTAGTAAAGGTTAGAGGTGGATAAGTGTGGATGAGCACATATATATTAGGTTGTAAAAATTGTCATGTAACTGAACTGGTCAGATGACCCAAATAACAAGAAACATATTTGTTGTGTGCAGTGTGGGGTGGAAATGTTAGAGACAGATATATCAAAACCTGGATAAATAACACTAAAACCAGCCTGCCTTGAGACCAGTAGAAGTGGATGAAAAAATATGTTCTTTCCTAATTTGGGTAAACAGGTCCTTTAAAGGTCCAATGGCGTACGCCATGTTGAACCAACATGTTTCTACAGTAGCTAAGAACGGACAAACAAATAACGGTCTAAAACTAAATCTACAAGAAGTGTTACTTAAGGGCCTTATCATTTCACTTTATAATATAAGTTAACCTGAGGAGACAGGTTGTACTTGCTCCCAGCTGTGTATCATGTTGAGGAAGGACCAAACGGTAACCTCAGAGGCTGGCCAATAAAGCCAAAACTGCAGTTCCTCTAATTTGCCACTTGAGCAGAGAGTCAATCTACATAAGGCCCCATATTAAAATGCCCAACTTTACAGCAGAAATCAACATGTTTACAGCCTGGTATAAAAAATTTTTTTCGTCTCTACAGCCAATTTCCCCATTCATGACAACTGTTATATAACTTACTTATTAAAATTATATTACGGCTTAAAGTTATGCATAATTAAGGGAATGCCTGCTTTAAGTGAATATCACAGGCTTTTGGTTTCAGTAACCAGGCTTCATTCAGTCCGCCTCAGTTGACCCACGCTCATGTGGTGTTGTGCAGGGTATACACAGGTATATATGCAATATACCCACTTATTTTTCAGTCAGCATTGGGTATACCCACTTCTACATCCTCTCTGATGTGCATCATTCTGCATCAATTTTAATGCAGTTGTCTCACCCTGTAGTCAGTAGGCTAGTATAGATTGCAAAATCTGATACTCTAATGTTAATTTCATAATGATCCTTACTCACTGAAGTCGAGCAACAGAAGTTACAAATACTGGCCCATTGTTAGGTGAGCTAAACATGTAGGCGTAATATGTGTTTATAACACAGGGTGTTTATCCTTTGCTGGACTGGCCTATACCTATTTTTCCTGGCACTACCACACCACTGTCTCTAACAGCAAAATAAGCCATATATGAGAACAGTTTGTTCACATTTCAATATCCCAAGATGCGCTTGATTTTGTCCTCCAACCAACCGATGAGAGCCTGCACCTCGTTGTTAGATCAGCTGATGAAATTGGTTAAAGCTTCCAAACAACAAAATAAAACTAAATGAACACCAAGAAGTGAATATTAAATTATGATTCTATAAAGCATTAGTAAATTATTACCACTGACTGATACCATTGATGCCATTATTTACCACTGATAAAGCTTATTGTTGCAACTCCTAATCGTTTTATGAAGAGTGGCTCATTAGAAAGCCTTTAGTATTTCTGTGCTACTCAATCTAATTAACAGGAATGTTTTCCGCAAATTATTACACGTCATTAACAACTTACATGATTAAAGAGAATGATTATCCCAGTGTCAACACATATAAGTCGCTATGCATTAATGATTCTTGATGTTATTTTAACTAGTTGGAATAGATTACATCAAAAATTCTAAGTAACACACACTAAATTTCCAAAAGTTCAAAAACATTCTTGATGAAGCAGCTTTTACTAGTAATTTTAAGTAACATTCACTTTTTACAGTTACCAAAACAACCTGATTAAGTACTTTTTACCAGGTATTTTGTTTTCACAGTACAAATAAAAATGACAAAATTAAGTCAGTGTCACTTAAAATCACCAAAGATACTTGATCAAAGATGTTTTTAACATACAAAATTAATGATTTAATCAGATTCAACAATTTTCAGATTTTACAGTGTAGATACAAAGTAGCCAAATCAAAGAAAAAATCCCTTAAAAAGCCAAAGGGCGTTTAACGCATTATAAAGGTTAATAATAATAATAATCTCCACTTACACTGCACTGTGTCTGTGTGTGTGTCTGTGTGTGTTGTTATGGGCAGCAAGGTCACAGCAGATGACAGAAGTGTGTGTGTGTGTGTGTGTGTGTGTGTGTGTGTGTGTGTGTGTGTGTGTGTGTGTGTGTGTGTTTCAGTGTTGGAGGTTACTGGGTAGAGCATTGATTTAACCAGTGCATCCAGCACATATGACTGGAAAAGGCCCCTCAACATGGAGATGGAGAATGCATCAGTGTGTTGATGCATAAAGCTTCCATGCAGAACACACTCTGATGGGACACACACACACACACTCACATGCTCCGATACACACATTCACGTTTGGCTCACTTCATCCAGAACGTTCTCTGATGGCTTTATCATTCTCCCTGCTCCCATACACCCTGCTGATCACTGTATGTGTGAGAGTGTGTGTGTGAGTAATATAGAATAATATTCATGGGGAATATTCAGATTTATAGTTGGGTTATTAATTGCGGCGGCGCTTTAAGTTATTCCTATTTTATGGGGCGGAAAGATAATAACCTAATAAGTTTCCTCTTGTGTGTGTTAGTGTGTGTGTGTATGTGTGCGCATACCGGGGCTTGCGTGTGAGGTCAGTGAGGTCAGTGTGTGTTTGTATTGTTTCCAGTCTGAATATTTAGTATGAGGTCCAGAGAGGCTGAACATATAGCTCATCGTTACCAGCAGCATTTGTTTGACTTATTCTGTCACTGATAGCAACTATTAGCTCAGTCCACAGAGCTCTAAAAGGACAAACCACTTATTTTAAGAATGAGTAATAGTCACCCTGATAGTGCAGAGCGGCCCTATCAGTAACTGAGAACAATTCGCCTCTAAGGGATGTCACCCACAGGGAAGGAATTAGGGAACATTATGAGAGTGACTGACGGTATGAAGGGAAGTCACCGCGTTAAGAAGTTCTTTATTATTTCACAAAAAAACTAATAGAATAAACATACCAAAACAGAAATTGTAGAGGGTTTGACAGAAAGTGTCTCTGGAATTTCTATATTGAAGTAGTGTAACTTTCTTCAGAAAAATATTCATTTATAACCTTTTATCCATGAAACAAAATAAAGATTTATGGACTAAATTAATTCCCAAAGCCACTCAAAAAACAATACAGCCACAAACAACTATTTGCTATACAAAGATATAGAGGAGTCTTGGTTTCCTCAGCAGAGAATGATGTCAGACTCCCTCTGCCTATGTTGCTATCACAGCCTCTCTGTGGTTTGTTTACAAAGCCAGTGCATTCCCTCCATTTCCAACTGAGCAGCGTGACTGAAACTGTTGTTTTTTCTTGATGTTGATGAATTAAGGATTTATTTCAATTAAATCAGAGTTAGTGACTGTTGGAAAGACTAACAGAGATGGTTTTAGTGAGTTTAATTTTGTGTCCTATATCTATCTGCAAGATAAAGTTACTGGTTTCGTAAGTGGAGTCTGGTGGGCCATCGCAACCATTGTTTTGGTCTGAGATGCTGATTCTCTAGTGCGACATCTAGTGGCGGTGAATTTTATAAATATAACTAGCTATCGTTGTCATTATTGCTTGAGCGGTTATACGTTTGGGACTATAGTCAACTGTCAGCCATATAAATCCTTCTGTAGATGTTCGCTGTGCATCTAACTGCATTAATGTTATCCAACATTGGCTCAGTCCAGACAGTGAGCAGTATTTTAGTGAACAAGCCTCTGCTCTGCAGTGGAGAGCTCAGCTAACAGTGGTGATGCTACTGTAGGTGAAAGAGCAGCTCTGGTCAAACAGTCAGAGTTGGGAGTGACCACAAGGTTTAACGAAGAGTGGGAGTCGAGTGTTGTGTCCGGAGCAGAATGACATGTGAGAGAGGACCATTACAGTTTAGTATTAACAGGTGAACAGCGCCTTTCTGCTAAGCTAGCAATAGATGAGAACAAAACCTGTAACCATGGTAACTGCCGTAGCTTCAGAATGGCTTGAAAATAAAAAATGCATTAAAAAAATTGGTCTGAAATTTCAGTCATAAAAAGTTGCATTCTCTGTACTAAGCTAGGCTGAATATGTCCTGATTTCATCTTTGTGCTGACAGACATGAGAGTGGTGTCAATCTGAACATCTCAAGATCTAACAGAAAGTCCCATAAACTGAACTATTTCTTTATTTCTCTGTTTCCCAGAAACATCCAGTGTACTATTGATCTGCTGCGTTCGACAGCCTCTAGCGGTCAGTGTTCTTGTGCAGTTCTCATGCAGACGGGGCCAATTAGCAGCCAAATGAAGACTTATCGACCCGACACCGTCAATTCACACAGCCAGCACCGGAAGACAGGAAGACTTCCAACTCTACTGTTAGCTCTACTGTGCTGCACCCAAACACACCTCTGACTGCGCAGTATTTGTGCTGCTCTGGTATCTGCACCACTGAAAACTAAAAGGATGTCAGTGCGGTGTTAAAGAAGCACTCGGTGATACACTGATGCACCTTTATCACCTGGTGTGTGTGCCTTGTATTTCCTCGTATTGGATATGTAAATGTATCTCTTTCGTGTGTGTGTGTGTGTGTGTGTGTGTGTGTGTGTGTGTGTGTGTGTGTGTGTGTGTGTGTGTGTGGACTGTGTGTGTTGCAGGTCAAGCGTCCTTCTGGCCTTTCCATTTTGTTTGCCATGTGATGGGTTCATTAAATCCTCTCCGCCCCACCACCATCTATGCACACACACACACACACACACACACACACACACACACACACACACACCCATGAGGGATGCTTTAAAAAACTGCTAATTTGATCAATACTTAATTTTTCCTCCTCTATGCTTTTTTCTCTGTTAAGCTGTGATAAGACCAGGGCCGAGAGGGCTGTGTGCTTTAGTGTGTGTGTGTGTTTGTAAGACATCTGCGACTGGCTGTATATTATCAGTGTGTGTGTGTGTGTGTGTGTGTGTGTGTGTGTGTGTGTGTGTGTGTGTGTGTCCCTATCACAGCAGTGTGTGTATCAGTGCTAGGAGCTTCCACAGTCTCTGGCTGTAATTTCCACATGGCCTCCTATTACCTGTGTGTGTGTGTGTGTGTGTGTGTGTGTGTGTGTGTGTGTGTGTGTGGGTGGGTGTGTGTGTGTGTGTGTGTGTGTGCATGTGTGTGTGTGTGTGTGCATGTGTGAGACACTATCAGGCCATCTGGTAAATGGATAGGTTGGTGAGGTGTCGTCATGGCAGCCAGTTAGCCGGGGGATCCAAATGATGTCATCCCTCACCGCGGCAACACTTAAAGAGATAAGTTCCCTAAAGAGGCAGCCATTTATCAGCAGCCAATACACTGATACACTGCAACACACACACACACACACACACACACACACACACACACACATACAGGGTGAAACACACACACACACATACTGAAACATAACAACACAAACACACATACACTATTGTTGAACCATTTGACCGCTCTAGCCCCCGTTCTCCATTTGTAATCACCCTGTCATGGCAGACACTGAAGGAGGGGGGCACTGGTCACATCACTGTGTGTGTGTGTGTGTGTGTGTGTGTGTGTGTGTGTGTGTGTGTGTGTGTGTGTGTGTTTGTGTGTAGCCTATATGTCTTGAAGGAATTCAACTTACGATGTAAGTCAGTAGTCATGTGTCCTACAGTCACTGGGGCTTTCCAAAGACTGATACTGATATTTTTATTAGTATAAAGCTGCTCATAGTCAATATTTTCACTTCTATTTTCACATTTACAGAAGTGTCCTTTGAGAACTGTATTCCTCTCAGGGTGAAAAATCCTCTGAAAGAGCAGTTACATTGAATTGGAAGTGGAAGACAGCATCGAGTTGTATTATATGATGCATGTAAATGAACTGCAGCTGGAATTCTCACTCTAGACATGTCTGCAAAGAGAAGTAATCATTTGTGTGGGCTTTGAACATGGAACACAGGCCTACACATGTGTAGTGGCACTCACTGCATGAAACCAACCAGGTTGTTAGCACAAGGAGTTAAATTACAGAGAATATTAGAAACTGTGCCATCACGTCATGTAAACAGGTTCTAGGTCAAAACACTATGTAGTATATTTGAAATGATAGGATATAATGACATCTAACAATGTGTTTTTTTCAGCCAATGCAATAACCAATAATTACCTGCTTCTCATGACCAATACCGATAAGATAATCAATAATTATACATTTTTGTATTTTGAAAAGAAGTTCATAACCTGTAGTTTTTATACTCTTGAGGGTGTAGATGTAATGAGCAAATATGGATGATTTAATATTCCATAGCTCTGAGAGAACCTATTACTATTGTTAACACAACCAACAGCAGTTCTGATTCTTCAAATGTTCAATTATTCAAGTCAACTTTATTAAACATACTTCATACAACATAAAGTCTATCAATCATTTTACATACGAATTCAAAATAAATTATTAATAGCAATTTCAAATAATTTATCTGCTGTAATATAATTATCCAGATAATAATAATAATAATAATAATAATAATAATAAATGTCCCGTTATCGGCTGATAATTTATCTGTCCCGATAATAATTATTGAAAGCAATCATTAATAATATAATAATTGAACCATTCTCTACAATCCCCAGTTCCTTGAAATAAACAGCCCCCTTTAGATTATTGTTTCGGTCTCACAGCTCTCATCAGCTAGCTGGTGAACACTTGCACCTGTAAAATCAACAACACTAATTTAGAGCTGTCTCTATACACTATCTCTGAAATATGTGATTATATATTTTTAAAAATCAGCAATAGGTTATATGGTAGTTGACTGAGTGTAAACATATACTAGACCAGATTAAAGCACATTAGAATAAAGGAGGGGCTAAAAGTCCAAATAGTCCTATTATTTATGTGTGACAGAGATCAGCTGAGGCTAAATATGAACAAAATGTGTCTGTGTTTCTGTAGACATTCACACAATGTTTTATTTTCCCATCATCCACTGGGGTCTCCTGATACCCCTATGTGTGTGTGTGTGTGTGTGTGTGTGTGTGTATGTGTGTGTCAGTGGCAAGATGGCCTCACTCTATTAGCTGTAATGGAGTCAGACTGAGATGTCAAAGAGAACAGGCTCTTATCAGAAAGAGTGAAACACAGAGAGAGAGAGAGAGAGAGAGAGAGAGTGGGGGAATGGGGGAGAGAGGGATGAGGTGAATTAGAAGTAGGGAGAGAGAGGAAGAGGAGGAGTTGGAGAGACGTGGTGAAGGATAAAAATGTGTTCGGATGGACAAAATGGGGGGAGAGAAAGAGATGAGACGGAGAAGATTGGGAAGAGAGGCCGTTCACTGTGGAGCATGTTCATCTTGTGTCACATCAACACCAGCAGCCCTTCCCCCTGCTATATCTCCATCCCTCCATCCCTCCATCCCTCTCTTTGTTGGCGTGTCTCCTGTAAATGTTCGGCTGAAGTCTGCAGCAACTCTTAACCCAGAGCTCCAACAGCTTCATGGGAATAAAAACGCCTTTAAATGTTCTTTTGGAAACAACACAACGCAGGATAGGGGGGAAAAAATCTAATTATAGCCAGAAGAGGGCGCTGGCAGTGCAGTGAGTGCTAAATAAATTATGGTTAATGAGAGATTTACTCTAACACGCTGTTTACATATGATGACTAACACAAGTCATTATAATTATGAGTATTTTGACCATTCTGTAAAGAGAGTTTATATCAATGGCAACTGCACATCAAATTTGTGTATTGATTACATTTAATTAGCAGCATAATTAAATGTAATTAATGTAGCATAATTAAATGTAATTAATGTAGCATAATTAAATGTAATTAATGTAGTGTAACCTCTTGAATATAGCAGAGGGTTCCCCAAGCACCAGTATGCTCGTTTTAGCTCGGCTCTGGTCTCCACCAGGTCCTGATCAAAATATCTGTCGGTTAACTGCTAACTGCTCAACTCTGCTCAGTCTCTCCTAGAGATGACGTTTATTTATCACTACATTGTATTCCTAATTACATTGTGGTTACAATGTAATTGCTGCCTCAATTATGTTCAAAGTCAAAGTTTCTTGAAATAAAACTTTAATGTGCCGTTCTGGAGTTGTAAGGAGGAAGTCTGGCTGATGGCGGGCGTACGAAGTGCAGGACTGTCACACCAAAGTTCAGAGTTTACCTCCAAACTCCTGCAACAAAACTTTGGTTAAGGTTAGGGTGATTTTGGTTAAAAATGAAAAAAATGTATGTCTCAAGTCAACTGACTTGACTAATGCCGTAGTCACTATGAGTGGATTGTATTACAAGAAAGTTGTCAGTGAACATTTTATTACGTTTACATACATTAATTAGAGAATAGGGAAGCAACATAAAACCAGACGTTGGATGGTAAATCAAAGTTATTTGTTTTAAGGAAATTAGATACCTTGTAAAAATGAAAAAGGTGAGGTAAAACTACCAAGAAAAGGGCTGTTGCGTGCTGTTTAAATAAAATAATTATTATAAACAAAAGAGGACTCAAAGAGCTTAAAACTATCTGAAATAAAGAAAAACTGAATGAAAAGCCTCACGACTACGAGTACTTACTACCAATCCGAAAGACAGCCACAACACAAAACAAACAAAATTCCACTGAGAGTGATAATCAGTTTTCTTCTGTTAAATCTAACCTAACCTAGCCCAGTCCTATGTATCAAAATGAGTGCCTTGATTCTTTACACAGGGTTAACAAACAACATTCTAGGTACAGCAACAAAGTGTTGGTACAGGGGCAAATGGCAATGAACCAGTTGACCTGATTGTTGGGCTGATCAGGCCCAGGTGCCTTGTCGTAATTGGAGTGTCGCTCCAATCACGGTCTTCAGGTCTTAAGAAGGGCGGTACTAGGAACCATGGTGGACACACCTCTTCTGCTGCAGCCAATCAAAAACACTAGGACAAAGTTAAGTGCATGGGGTGGGTGTTGATGCGGCCATACCAACAACATTTCCTTATTATGTTAATGTTAAACATAATTTGGTTGTCATTACGTTTCCCTCAAATCATCTTTGCTGTTGCAAATTAAATTTGTTCTTTCTAAGTTATACGTTTTCGAGTCGGGGCTGTAATGCTCCAATATGTTAGTCGTTAACTTTTTGAGTAGTTTTGCTAAAAACAGCTGCCTGCTGCAGTGAGAGTGTTCCAAAACAACAAGCTCAAAGACTATAATTAGCTCTGTACAGCTGAAGGGAAATGCAGAGTCAGTTAATAATTGTGTGTGGGATCACACTTTTCACATTTAATGTGATTATTTGATAAATTTTTCAGATATTCATTTTTGATGAGTGCAGTTTTACATTTCAGGACTTTAAATGCTTTACAAGCGACACTTTGGGGTGTAGATTATTTGTTCCACCTGGTGCAGAGTGGTGTCTACTTAAGGGCCGATCACACAGAGACGCACTGCTACAGGCATGGGCCGCACTGGGGAAGGAACAGCTCCTGTGCCTGTGGCGCTGCATGCACAATCATACTGTCAAAGGAAAAAAGTGGCTTCGAGCAGACATATTTAACACTGTAGTAAACGGAAGTGGTAAAGAAGTAAAGCCCACCTCTTGCTTGATTTAACTGGCTGCCTTAACCAATTATAAATGATGAGTGGTGCAACTCTACGGCTTGTGCTAAAAGTAGAAAATATTTCAACTTTTATGCACGTCTAAAAAACGCAAAAGGCACAAGACTTGGCGAGGGGTTTCTAGTGGTGCGTCTCTGTGTGATCTAAGTCTAACTTTAGTGTTGTATATGCTTCCAGTCCCAACGATTTCACCACGAAAATCAGTGACGTTAATGTACGGTAATGTCAGTTTGCTGAGCTTCTTCAACTCATTCATTTTTTAATCGGACAAATGCAAACATTTAAATAATAAAATACATAAATACGGTTACACCAATAAATTGTATATAAACTATCTGCATAGTTTGGAAGTAAGTAAGAAATATCTGTTTGATGATGGTTGTATATCTGATTTCCAATATCTAATTTGAGCTATGCTAGTTACACTGCATTAAATATCTAAACCCACAATGTTTTTGGCCGCATCCTATCAAATAGAAGTATTATTCCTGCCTTGAATTTTCCTAAAATTCAGAGACATATTTCCTATCTCCGGTGTCTTCACTAGATCAGTGGTTGAATGCTACAAACAAAACACTGTTCACATGTGCTTCCAGGTGTTAAACAGTTCACATCAGATCACTGGTCACCTCGGTTCTAACCAACACAGAGCGGTAATGTTTGCTCACCGTTCCTCCCAGTGGTGTTGTCTCATAATTCCTGGTAATCTCTTGAATGTCAGAGCAGTTCCCATTTAAAGTTAATCAGTCTGGTGTGTTATGCACCATGGGAGGTGCAGCGTTCCTCTCATGTGTTTCCACTAAATGGGTGAGCGCGCGCCAAAAACATAAAAATAGATAGAAGAGTAAATGATGTGTCTCCATTATAATTTAGTCAGGAGAAAAGATTCAGAAAGCAGTTGAGCAGTTACTGAGCCACCAAACTGAAGGAACCTGAGCCGATCATTTCATTCAATGTATTAGTGTCATCCATTCTTCTTCCTCAAAAGCTGTTCTGTTGGCTATGGACTAGAAAATGTAGACAGTAGCCTTAAATGTGTATGTGTTTTCTCTCTATATGAGACACAGTTTGATGTTTTGATCAGAATGCACTGTTTGTTTAGCAGGGTTCATTTACATTTTAGATTTGTCATCTGTTATTAGGATTTCTTCCCCCTCTATGTTATGTCAGAGTCAGAGGTTCTTCAACAAAAATAGAACAAAACAAACAAAAAACCCCATTAAAAGTAATATAAATGTCATTTTCTTCATGTACATAAATGAATATGATTTTGCAAACAATACATTATGATTAATGTCATACTTCCCATAATAATGTAAAAACAACAACACATAAATTGCTGCATTTTAATGCACAAATAACACAATAAACACCTTTAATTTAATTTGATAGAGACCAAAAGTCCATTCAATAATGAACACTTAACAGTGTGTAGGATTTAGTGACATCTAGTGGTGATATTGCAGATTGCAACCGACTGAAACACCTTGACTCCACAAAGGAGAAACTGTGCCTGGGCCCTACAGAGCCAGTGGTTGGTCGGGCTAAAATGCTTTTTTTAAAGGCAACTGCAGGAGAAAAAAAACACACAGGGGAATATATATGGAAAACATTGCAAGATAACTTTTCTAGCAGCTACTCTAAATTCAGCAAAATATAAATTTGTACGGACAAAAAAACAGTGGCACCAAAGTTTGAATTTTCAGAGCTTCCCCTAAAGTCTTTCTGGGGAGCTTGTGTCTCTTTCAGGGGAGCTGAGCTCCCTGTATCTCCGGTGTATAATAACTCCATAACTCCTCTTTGTTTTATTTTTATCTTTAGAGCTCTGTCTTTTACTGCACTGTCTGAAATTATACTTTCTTTGAGCAAAACACATATCAGACACACATTATTTTTGCAAGCAGACTATTTGTACATGTCTTAATATATGGCTGGAGGGATCTAAAACAGTGTTAACATCACCTTTGTCAAGTGAAGGTATCCGTTAGCAGATAACTTTGTAAACTGTCTTAAAGGGGCATTCTTTACACATGAAGTTGAGTTTAGTTGAAATGATGACTGACACTTTGTTGATTAGTTTTTGTCAGAATTGGAATACAGTATATGGTCAGTGTCTCCTGCAGTCGAAGCCTGGTTGAGTCGAAGTTCAGTTGAATGTAGGTGGATGTGCATGTGTTGTCATGTTTTGACTTTGTGTCTGTGTGCAGTGTCATTAAATATCTTATTGTTGCAGCACAGTGGGAGTGTGGTAAGCTGCCACACTACCTGGAGCTCATCACACACACACACACACACACACACACACACACATCCCTCCATATATCGTTCCCTGGGCTCAGTGCCACGCTCCTCATCATGTTTGTCTAGGCTAATCGCCCAGTCGCCGCCTCCTCCCTGCATTAACTTTGTTAGAACAGAGACACCTCGTTAATGACGGTGCTAATTGAATGAAATGGCCATACTAACGAGCATAAAACCTCCCACTCACATTTTGCTAATTAACAACACACTGGCTTAATTACAACAGTAGAAACACATGCAGCGCTGCCTCGTTACTGTTAATTGCCGCGGCTAACAGGGATTTATGGTAATTGGCTGTATAAGCGTTGTTAACGAGAGGCTGAATTAGCTAGACACACAAGAGACAAGAGGAGAGCAGAGATGTGCCAGTGCTAATTAACACTGGGCAGACACTTGTGCTATTGGTTGGAGCTGGGGGGGTCTGCACTGCTGTATTGATTACCTGATTGGTCAGTTTAATATCATACTCTTCCTCTTGTGGGAGCCAGTGAGTGGATATATGATGCTGTGACTGAGCCAGTGTGACAACACCCCCAGTGTACGAACATGAGGTATGGAGCAACCATAACACTGCTGTTACAGCTACGACTACTAGTAGCCTACCACTGTTATTACGACTACTACATCAGCTACTAAGTACTTTAGGCCCGTCTACCTATGCTAATGATGTTGCTGCTACCTATGTACTATGCTGTGTGTGTGTGTGTGTGTGTGTGTGTGTGTGTGTGTGTGTGTGTGTGTGTGTGTGTGTGTGTGTGTGTGTGTGTGTGTGTGAAAGATGCACATTGGACCATGGTTTTCTGTTTATCTATTGGATCCTCATTAGCCACAACCAAGGTAGAAACTCGTCCTGGGGTCCTCATAAATAAACATTACATCATCATGTAAAACAAGTATGTATATAAATGAATTGTAACATAATGTTACATAATACATTTTATACAGAATACAGTTGTAATTATACAATTAAATATTAAAAACAAAGAGCACAAAACTAAACAAAAACAACAAAACAAGAAAACTGCATAAACAAAAACAATGAATCAACAATAAAGTCAGTAATAATGACAACAATGACAACAAATGTCTTATTACTCATTAAAACGTGATGCAGCTCAAAAATAATAGTAGTACTTAAACACAGCTAGCACTATGAGCTAGCATTAGTGTCTACCTTCCACTGAACACAGTGAACACAGCCGGACCTTGTACCGCACACAGTCTTTGAGACACTGCCAGTTTGACAGGGAATAAAAGGTTTTCTTGGGTTAGTCTCCTGGCATCACGGGGCTGAGTTAGTTAGGTTAGCTGTACGGCTGATCGAGCAGGAAACTCTGTAAATGACCTGTAAATGTTGGTCTCAGAGGCTGTGTTCGATTCCAGTCTGATCTGCTGCTGAGCCCGGTTCTGTTGCCTATTAATGGCAGATCCAGTTAGCAGCAGTTAGAAGAAGAAGATATACTTTATTAATCCCCTTGGGGAAATTGTTCTTTTCACTCTTTTATTATACATACACACTTCATGCACTTGTGGACATGCAGCAGGGAGAGAGATGGTGGGGTCTCCAGCTACCAGTCCAGACTCCATATTGTGGTCTGTGGGACTTGAACCGGCAACCCTTTCGGTTCCCAAGCCAAGTCCCTACACACTGAGCAACTGCCGCTATCCGTTCATCAGGAATCCCTGTAAATCACCGAGAGTTGAAGCTGAGCAGCCTCATCAGAGGCATCAGAGGCAAAACCAGAAAATATTTTCTCCATAAAATCTGATCCAGTTTCACCAAAGTTATAAAGTTGTGCTGTGTAACCAGTGAGGCCCAGCAATAGATCTCTGTAATACATCGGCCCTCAGAAATACTCCGCTCTGGCACCATCATAAGAGAGAAAGCGTTTCTTTGGACCCAAAATTAGTATACGCCCCCATAGGATGATGACTGACACTTCAAGATCTAGAGCTGAATCAGTGATCAGGTACCCTCTGATATCAATAAAAACAGAAAATCCTGTTTTGTTCCAAAAAATGTGGCAAAAGTTAAAATGTTCTATTCCTCCTTTTACTAGGGTCAATCCACTTAAGGACCCCTGTTGGTACCCAGACCCCAGTTTGAAAACCTCTGGTCATTAAAAAAACAAATATGTATTAATCCGCCACTGAAAATAGTCCCCAACAACTACACTATTTCCTCCCGTTTGAGTAATGTTTGATTTAAAAGAGAAAAATCACCCTGTCCAGCTATTACTGAGCCTTTTTAGAAATGAAACTATATATTAGTGAGATTTACGTCTTCAGTGGGAACCAATAAGCTTGGGGCTGGAGCCACAGACAGGGTGGGGATGTAACAAAGTATTGAGAGACAGACTAACACATCATTTGGTTGGGTCTTTTCAGGCCTTTGTTGACAATAAGAAAAAGATTAAGCTAGCTTTACCCTGCTAATAACTCTATGATATTTCTAATTTTGCTGGAAATACTCTTTTTAGAGTGAGTTTCATCAACCAGTACAGACCTGTTCTCCCAGCAGTTCTCTGATTTTCATTTCTCTCTCTTCCTCACCTCCCTCTTTCATTCCTCCCTTCTTTACTTCTTAATTTGCTCCTTCCTCCTCCCTCGCCCTCTCCTCCTCCTCCTCCTCCTCCTCCTCCTCTTCATATTCACTGGCTTTTATTCTCCTCCCTCTGATAAAGTGATTATGGTTATGTGTTCAGTTGAGGAGCATTCAGGCAGACAGAGTCTAGATTGGTATGCATGTATTATTACACCGTGTCACTTTGTGTGTGTGTGTGTGTGTGTGTGTGTGTGTGTGTGTGTGTGTGTGTGTGTGTGTTCAGGCCCTGCAAGATCTCTCACAGCTCATTGGTTGTATATGAGGGAATGTCAGTTAGTCATTGGTTAAAAGATCTGGTTAGCATCCGTAATGGCCTCTTATTACTGCCTACGCCTGATGAATGCAGAGTGTCTGTGTGTGTGTGTGTGTGTGTGTGTGTGTGTGTGTGTGTGTGTGTGTGTGTGTGTGCGTGCGTGTGTGCGTGCGTGTGTGTGTGTATGTTAAGTTAGCCGAATTTGTAGACGTTACAGGGTGTGTGTCAGTTTGTGTGTGTGTGACAGACCAAGCGAAACAGACAGAGAGAGAGAGTGTGAGGTAGAGTGACAGAGACACTGAGCAGACTGACAGAGAATTAGATGTTGACTTGTTCAAGGATGCTCCAACTTAAACATGTTAATACTCACACACACCCAGCAGTGGTGTGTTCAAGACCACACGAGATGAGAACAACTGGTGTCTGCATTCACATATATTTAAGTAAGACTGTCGCTCAGTCTAGACTGGGAGCTCCTGTGAGTGAGCTTCTCTGCCAATATTCTGAAATAAAGAAGCAAAATATATAGAAGCCACTGGAAAATGCATTTTGTCTATCAGTATCGAGTCTCATATGACCTAAAAATACCATATACTTGTGGTTTTGCATGTTATATTCTATTTGCTACACTGTAAAACATTTTAAGCTGGTTCAACTTGAAAAGATCAGTCCATACTTCCTTAAAAATGTGAGTTAACTGAACTTAAGTTGAATTGTTGGTTCCAAATTGTCTTAGGAGATTTAAAACATAAAACACCATCACAAGGAGTTTTTAATTGGTTATGAAACAGTCTCAGATGCCTCTATATGACCTACATAAACAAACAAGATCATCAGTAAGCAGATTGGATATTTCTATAGTTATTTTTAATGCCAACCGGGTCGGATATGGTTGGATTCCCCTTGAAATCAATGAGACAAGGTAGTAGAAACACTAGGGGCTGCCCGAATCCACGCAAAATGAAAGTGAAGCTGCTTTAATTTAGCTGAAATTGAGATAACAAGTTCAATAAAGTGAAGGTAATAAGTTGAATCAACTGTTCCGTTACTTCGACAAACGTTAGAGTCAGATTTGCTTTACATTTTCTCATTTTGTTCTGACAAAAAGAATTTATAGCTGTAGCTGCTGTTGGAGCCACTTTTGCACCAGAGTCTTGGATACTTGGAAGTCTGCTAATATGCTGATCGTTCTTCTTTGTAAACTTAATTTAATGAGTTTAGTGAAGTCGCAGCAGTACTGTCATTCAACTCAATCAAAAGAGTAATTCATTTAACATTATTTGTATGAATTTTCAATTTATTCTGTTCTAAAAACTTGAAATATTAAATTCAATTTACTTGAAACTCATAAAAGTTCTATAATCACGTTAGGTTAATGTTATAAGATTAGTTAATTCCACAGAATTCCTGTAAGGTGTTTACAGTGACATTGTTAGCATTGTTGACCTTCATCACAGCTAACCATTTTGAAAACCTTGCTGTTTTGAGTTAGATTTTTTGAGACATTTTTCCAGGCATCCATTCATTTTCATTTCTTTTTTTTATGAGATTATATTAGCAGACTTAGAAGATCGCAGAGCGCACTCTGTCTGAACACCCAGATTTATTAACATGGGCTCCAGAAAGAAGAAGGCAGTGCTACAGCTTCTGCCTTATGTGTCTCTGGTGAATTGGCTACACAAATGTAGATGAAAGGTTTTGATATAAATTGTAGGCCTACTAATTAGGATATTAAAGGTCCAGTGTGCAACACTGAGGAGGATCTATTAGCAGAAATGGAATCCAATATTTATAGCTATGTTTTCATTTTTGTATAATCAACTGAAAATAGTAATCGTGTTTTAGAATGAGCTGTGTTTATCTGCCACGTCACCTTCCATGGAGGCCGCTATGTTGATTCGCAAGTGTTTCTACAGTACACACTTCACAGCCCATTCTCATTCACTGTTCATCAAATACAGACAACAGCAGTGTTCAGTTAGTTGCAATCTGAAACTTCATCACTAGATGCCACTAAATCTTACACACTGGTCCTTAAAATGTAGATTACAGAGTGTAACGCATACACTGTAAGTAAGAGTAAAGTTACAGGCTGAAACAAAATACTCATAAAAGTACAAGTATCCAAAATAAGTTTAGTTATGCCCACCCCTGGGTGTCATCAATCTACCCTCATTTTGAGTGTCTTCAGTTAGGAGGCTTTTAAACTTAAGAAGGTTCGTCTTTACGATCATCGTAGCCTTAAAATGCTTTTTGAGAACGATGGTGGCAGAAAACACAAATGAAAGAGAATTTAAACTTTACCAAACACTGATGATCTGTGAACACCACCGCAATGTGTGCTAAGGAAGATAAAGATAAAGAAACCACAGCAGTGAGCTGTGAGAACATACAGGGCACATTTTAAAAACAAAGAGTGTGTGGATTATCAGTTTAAAGTCAAAGGAAAGGATTGGCTTCAAAAGGAGTGCTGGTACAAATTAGCTCCTCAATTACAGTACCAAAAAATTATATGTAATTTGTTTCTTCCACTCTTTCTGCTTGTATATACAGTGAGTGTGTGCTGTGTGCATATGCAGATGAGCTGTGTGTGTGTGTGTGTGTGTGTGTGTTGCGTTGTGACAGGGACTAATGTCTAAATCAGCCAGACTCCATCGCCCTGTCGCCCTGCTCCCCTACAAATGTCACCTGTTCCCGGCCAGTGATTTGCATAATGCAAAGCTTCTCAGTCGTAACGGTCCGATTAGCGGCGGGGAGCGCCAGGACCATTCCTGACGCACCAAGCCGTTAACGGCTCCTTTTGCCGGGAACAACTGTGATTAACTGAGGGGGCGACGGAAGAGGGAGGGAGGGGGTGGAGGAGAAGAAAGAAGGAGAGGAGCTAGCCTGAAAATGTTCACACTCTGGTTGTATTAATTACAGACAGACAGGTCGGCTGCAGGTGACATAACCAACTGATGACACAGTGAGCACTGAGCTGAGCACAGGAGGAGGGAGGGAGGGATGAGAGGGTAAGAGGAAGGATGGAGGGAAGGAGGAAGAGCTGAGAGAGTGAAGAAATAGCTGGAAGATGGAGACAATAAAAGCTACATCAAATATGTCCTGAAGAGAAATACTGAAGGAACAAAATTGAACAAAATTGAAGAGGAGTGAGAGAGATATCTGTAAAAGGTCATTTTGTTTGTTTTTTGCTTCTGTCCCATTTCTGTTTCCTTGCGATTTGTAAGTTTTATTTGTATTATTTTATTCATTTATTTAATTTTGTTGCCTTTCTTACAATTTGTCCATGCTTTACTATAAAATCACTTAAACTTCAATCACTTCAAATACTGGTGTCTCTAATAACTTTGTCTCTTTTTCCCAATAACGTGTACCAGAATACGTAGTAAATTAATATAAAATTACAAACCCATCATGGTTTCAAAGCCCCAGCCAAATTCTGGTGGAGAAATTGTTATTTAAAAAAAAAAGATGTAAAAGTAGTCAAATTTAAATTTAAAGCAAAAAAAGCTAACGTTAAATCGAAACATACTGAAATCATCCTAAAAGAATAAAGAGATATGATATATATGACCTTATAGTGTCGGGCCCTAGCTACCCTCTACAGTCATTTTATCAGTGTAAAATCCACTTTAGATTAGGGATGGGTGATACCTAAACTTTTAAAGTTCAGTATGATAACAGCACTTTTTGTAACAATTTTATAGATAACAATACTGATAATTTTTTTAAATGGGTATGCATTTTTAAAAACAATGTTTTTAAAAAAAACTTCACATGAAACATACCAGCCAATAAAAACACATTTTATTACAAAAGCAAATGTGAGTATAGTTAATAAATATGTTTAAGTGTATGAAGAAATCTTGCTGTATGTTTATGTACAGGTGAAAGGTGCCACCACATTACGCTATATTTGATGTGGAAGTGTGCCACGTTTCCACAGTCATGTGACACGGGACAGCTAAGTATGCCATGGCTGTTTATTGGCACAGACATTATACAACAGTACTGACAATGTTTTGAAGTTATGCAACCACCCGCTTTTTGCATTCATCTCATTTTATTATTGACATTTCTTTAAAGGAATTGATACCAAATAAGTAGCTTGTAGGGACGCACGATATGGAGTTTCTTTCAGCCAATATGATAATTATCTGTTCTAATGGCCAATACCAATAAGGTAGCCAATAATTTCACATTTTTGTTTTTTAAAAAGAAGTTCATAACCTGTTGTTTTTACACACGAGATGGTAAGAAAGGCTGAGATGTAGTAAGCAAAGATGATCTAAACAAATCTAATCGCAATTGTTAACACAACAACTAACAACAGTACTGACTCTTCAAATGTTCATTTCATATCATAGAACATAAAGTTTTGCAGGAATTCAAAATACATTATTTTTATTATCCACAATTCAATCAGCTGTAATTTAATTTTCCCGATAACTCCTAATAATTAATACATTTCCCATTATAGGCCAATCATTTATCTGCACTGATAATTATCGTGCATCTCTAGTAGCTTGAGAGTATGGAAATATTGATCCCTACTTTTGATCTCCTTAGGTTTTATCATTGAATGATTTTCACTCGAGGCCTTCTGGTCTGTCAGAAAAATCATAAATTCATTTATCAATCAACATAAGAATATACCCCTCAATCTTTCAATTCTTGTGCATGTCTATATTTATATTGTCTATGTAAGTGCAAGCATCTCCCAATTATGAGCTGTCTCTACTGAAGAATAGTATCTGACAGGCGAGGATGTTACAGCTAAAGGTCCCGTTTCATCACATTTTGTCTCTTTCCTCTAATATTTATTTGGATTTATTTATTTCTGAAAAGTTAGACCCCCCCTGTTGTGTGACTGGAAAGGAGCTTTCAGATGCTGCAGAAGATCCAGCACATTGCTTAAAGCATATTGAGGCCTTTTAGGCCTAACAGGTAGAAAGAAAAATTAATCAATCAATGTAAAAACAAGTTATCCCATTAATGTCCAGAGTGGGATTTTATAATTTCCTTTACAGCACTACAATTTACAATGCATTCTAATGGAATGAAATGAGTAACCCTAGTGACTGATGACTAAATAGATACTATATTTACACATATAGAAATGACTGTATCTCAAAAACTATAAAGAGTTATATCAATGCTTGGTCCAACTGGATTCTGGACAGCTTCAGTTTCAACAACATGTTGAATGCAGCATAAATCTGATATATATTTGTATGTGTTTCTAAAAGAAATATGTGATTTAAAAAGTAGTGACAGCTGAAGATAGACAGGAGAGGGGGAGAGAGATTTAAACCCATGGCCGCTGCAGCCCCTACATGGGGTGCCAGCTCTTATGGCCATTATGGGGTTAATAAAATGAACTGGGTTGGTTATTGTGGCTTGCAGTTCCTAGAAGTCAACAACCTCTGATAAGGATAATGATCAATTATGTTTTTACTGTTGGTTATATTAATTGAATGGAAGACTTTTGGCAATCTAACAAGGTAGCAAACTTTTCCACAAATAAAAAGAACACTTACACCTGATGATTCTGCTCCAGTGTCTCATTATTAAACAAACAGTGTTAACAGAAATCATAATAACTTTGTAAAAATCTCACTCAAATGGAGCTCTGTCTCCCTAAAAAGGCACTAAACTACCAATAAAACCTTTAATGTTTCTCTTCTTTATGTCTCGCTTTCACTTTCCATCTTTCTCTCTTTCCGTTCTTCTCGTTCTCTCCCTCCCTGCGCCTCTGTGTTTGACAGATGAGGCAGGGATGAGAGGATGAGGGGATGAGAGGGGAGATGTGTTGCACCTCACTTCTCTTTCTAATGTCTCTGGCTGCTGGGAAACCATGTGGAAAACTAAAGACTATTAATGCCACAAACAAATCTCTCCCAAAACGGAAGCTCTTTTACATGTTTTAGTGCACGGGCGGGCTGAGGGCTTAATGACATGGAGAGAGGAGGATAGAGGGGAGGATGAGGAGAGGGGAGGATGGAGAGGAAGATGAAAGAAGAGGAGGAAGATGCGGGTTAGAGAGGAGGAGGGAAAAATAAAGGAATATAGAAATAGGAGGAGGAGAAGAATGTGATTATTGAGAGGAGAACTTAAAAAATAATCTGGAGGATGGAGAGGAGGACAGGCACTGGGAGGAGATGAAAGAGGAGGGAGTGCAGGAGGAAGAGATTGAAGAGCAGAAACACATGACAAGGACGAGGAGATTAAAACAAGAGGACAATGAGGATGAGAAGAGGACAAAGGGTAAACGAGGAGGAGAGGGGTGCTATCAGAAGAAACGTGATACTGAAGCAGCAGGGTGCTCCATGACAGCAGTCTGAAGCACAGATTTACCTTTTATGTTTAGTACAAATGTCAGAAGAGACAAATATCACCATCTTGTAGACCTATAACAATATTATACAATGTTTACAATACATGCTGTCATAAGCCTGTGACAAGATTAAAATGCTACTTATACAGTATGATACTGATTAACATTTAACATGTAATGTTATATGCTAAAGTATGTTCAAGTTCATGTTAAAGAAAAACTTTTATTTTTGCAGCTCTGGCTTTTGTTCGATTGGTTATTTTAACATTTATCTCACCAAAGTAACAGCAGAGCAGAGCCCCGACAGGTCCCAACAGGTTTGGGATATTTTCTTTTATAGACCAGGCTCGAGTAGGATTCATTCTTTTTTTTTTTTTTTTTTTGGGGGGGCTTGTATTGCCTTTACGATAGTGACACCTGGAGATGGACAGGAAAGGGGGGCAGAGAGAGGGAATGACACACAGCAAAGGGCCACAGGTCGGATTCGAACCCTAGGCCGCTGCAGCAAGGACTCAGCCTCGGTACACTGAGGTAACCGGGCGCCCGAGTAGGATTCATTCTTGTTTAACTTCTGTCCTTTCATTGTGCCCATATATGTCCAGACACAAGGACAGAGGCACCGGAAATTAGTTGTCAGGGATTGAATTATAATCTGAGCTTCAAAATACGTAACGTTGTGACAGAGGTAAATAAATAATAGTCTAACAGGTGTGTGCTTTTCATGAGCAAAAGAGACCTCTGCCCTTTTTTGGTATCATATGAAAGTAAGTGCACTATGTAGTCCACTAACGGAGGATGCATCGTTTTACAAGTAAATTCAATACAAAGCAAGCAGATAAGCAGACAATACAGAATCAGAGAGTGGTAGTTAGCGTAACGTTAACTAAAATAATAATCATTGCATTGAAATATACATTATTTGTCATTAAAATAATGCTTGTGGTAATGTTGAGACCTCTACAGAATGATTTTACTGCTTTCATGGGAGCTCAGAGCCCTTCTTATTGAGCTCAGACCCCACTGGCTCCCACATAGTTGTCTGAGAGGTTCAGTGGATGTGATTAGCCAAAGTTTCACTTTCTGTAAGTAAGTTATTTAACATCAAGAAAGGGCAGCAAATCTTTGTTTTAACTTATTTGCTGCAGGGTCAGGTTTATATTCTATACTGCATGTTTATGCTTCTCTCTGTAATTGACAGTCAGTATTAATATATGTGGATTGCGGGATTATCGGTGGCACTGGTATTTACGTTTAGTGTTTCTGTGTTTCAAAGAGAGTGCACGACAGAAACAGCTTAAAGTCATATTTGTTTCAGACTCAGCTTTGGCCCAACAGGTTGTAAATTATTTTTACCAAATGAAACAAAGAAAATATCTGAGGCTGTGAATATAATAGAAGTATCCTTTAAGCTTAATGCTAACCTCAGTTAAGTTAACAAAGTAGAGGTTATTTGATTTGAGTAACAACATGTCCTTTTCCTTGAAATCAGTCTCAGGCTAAATTAAACAATGATTAAACACATCTCTGACTAGATTGTGTTGATTTAAAAACAGAGGAGCTACCAAAGGCCTCAGTCAACTCTAATTCCTTTTTATAGGTTTCAGAAGTTAACAGCAATTCCAGTTATTATCCTGCGCCACTCCAGATAGCCTCAGCCAAACAGTCCAAGTCTTAACCAAGCCTTCAGTGATAGCATCACAGTGTCGGAGTGGAAAAGAAGCGCTCCCATTAGATGTCCAGCTAGATAAATAGACTATAATGGGTTGCTGGGGGTGCGTTTGGTCGTTTGGCCTGACGCTCCCATCAGATGTGATCTCAGGGTCGCCGCCATGAATCAAGCAGCGGTGCGACGTCATTGGTCATCCTGACAGCTGAACAAAGCCCAGCAAGTGGGGAGGGACAGACGCCGCTAATGGAGCCAGATTAGGATGGGTGTGCTTTGTAACTGGTGCTGGCACTGCCGGAGTTGCTCAGTTAGATGTGTGGGGTCAGTGACTTCTTTATGAGATACCTGAGCAAGGCATTGTGGGCCAGTGGCGCTATGGCACGGTGTGTGTTGTTTCTGCTAGGCAGCGCTGCATCCGTGGTGTTCTTATGATTGTTTTTAGATTTGATGATGTGTGTGTTTTGTGTGCGAGAGTGTGTTAGTGCAGAGCAATGTGTGGTGGTGGGGCTGATAAGAGGCAGATAAAGCTTTAAGGGCTAATGGTTTCCACTAATGAGAAAACTGGCTGTGATTATGACAAATAGGTGGAGAGCAGCAGGCTAAGCAGCGACACACAGCAGCTATTGTTAGGCAGCCGAGCCTCAGCATCTCATTACAGCTCCTCCTGATAGACCGGCCTCCTCCTCTCCTCCTGATAGACCAAACTCCTCCTGATAGACATACTCCTGATGGACCGGCCTTGTCCTAAAGGACTGGCCTCCTCTCTTTGTGATAGATTAAACTCCTCTTGAAAGACTTTCCTCCTCCTCTCCTCCTGATAGACCTACTCCTAACAGACCAGCCTCTTCCTTACCTCCTGATAGACCTCCTCCTGACGGACCAGCCTTATGCTCTCCTCTTGATAGACCTACTCCTCTTGATAGACCTCCTCCTGATAGACTGGCCAACTCCCATCAGATGTGATCCCAGAGTTGCTGACTCTCCATCTGATAGATTAAACTCCTCCTGATAGACCGTCCTCCTCCACTCCTGAAAAACTGGCCTCCTTCTGATAGAGCCTTTAATGTCCTTAATCAACAAAGGTCTGTCCGTCAGGTTAAAATTGGGCCTCCTCAAACCTTCCAAGACTTAAGATGCCAAAACTGGCAAACAGCAGGTTAACGGTAATTACTTTCATGAAACTTCCATTATTTGTAATTTCCTACTGATTTTTCTTTAATGTTGGGTTTCATAGAAATTATGCTTTGAAAAGTTAATAAAGGTTATTGTGTTTTACAAACATATATGCACAAATTCAGACTAAAGTAGGCATTTTGCAAGATTACATCACATAAGGGAGTCAGTTTCCCAGTATTCGACAACTGCTACTAATTTTGGTACTGCTTGATATGTGATAGCAAACTTTACAACACTGTGAAGTAAAACAACACATTATTGTCAGCTAAATGTCACTGTTTTTATTTGTCTGAAATGTTATGTTATTTTCCCATGTATTCATTCACTAGGCTCACCAACCTAAAAATGCTCTTTAAAGGTCCAGTGTGTAACATTAGGAGGATTTATTGGCAGAAAAGGAATATAATATCCGAAGGTATGAGTCCAACCCCAATGTTTTACGGACAGATAGGGTCTTTCACATTTTCATGAGTTTGGGCTTTCTTTTACACATTTAGTAGAGGCAAATTCAGTTGGTTGCAATCTGCAACTTAACCACTAGATGTCACAAAATCTTACCCACTGGTCCTTTAACGTCCCTTTAGTCAAGTCAAAATAGCTTTTCCTATTCCAATCCTGATCTTATTGCTCAGAACTAAACACACAGACCTCTTACCTGCCAAAGTAAACTCAGGCTGGAAGAAAGTGAAACAACAAATGAAAGCTACCTATTATGCTCAGACAGTGGAAAACAGAGAATTTAAGTTTAAATGTCCTCATAACTCCAAGTTTCATGATTTCCATTTCCCTTCCTGAATTGAATGTTGTTCAATAATTTTCATGGGCCATGAAACCTGAGAAAATAAAAATGGTATTTTCATGAAGGCTGTGCTGCTGCTGTTGCTAGTGTATAACTGACATTTTTGATCAATTTGAAGATTTAAAATTGAAAGAATAAGAAGAAGTCTTCTCTTAAACTCTTTTCCCATTAACTGAATCTTCACAGTTAAAATTAGCCTATCTCTCCTAAAGTGTCTGATGTGGAGCTTCACCCTCATCATGTCAGTCTGCTTGTTTTTGATTTGGCCCTCTCACCACTGTAATAATTGGAGCACTTATCTGTGAGCCTGCAGTGCATTAATATAGTTTAATGGCAGCAGTTGGAGTATATTAATATTCCTTAACCTCCACTCCACCCTTAAAATGCCACCACCACCCTTTAACCTTCCCTCTCTCCATCATCCCCTGCTTCCACCCTTCCTGCTTTCTCTCACACAACCCTTTCTTCCCCACTCACTCCTTCTCTCTCCCCCCCTTCTCAAAACTCATTTCAGCATGAGATTATAAATGGAGCCTTGGGAAAATGTGATAAATCAATTAATCATTTGTAGCTGTGTAGCTTAATGAGTGAACTGAGGTGTCATAATTAGTTCCCCCAGTATCAATCATTAAAGTGCAAGTTTGCTGATAAACAGGCAACTGATGAGAGCAGAGACATGGCTGAGAGTTACTGCTGGGAAATCACATGATAAGAGCGCTAAATGTGCAGTAATGAGCTGGGGTTTACAGTATTTTATTTCTGCTGTGCTTCAGCTACGTCTGAACGGTCGTCTGACAGAATCACGCATCAAGAACTTTAACCACACAATACTTTGTTTGTCTTGTTCTGATTCAGGAATAGAAAAATCACTAGCATTTAGACTTGGATTAGCATCTGTTTCCCTGCAATGCCAGGACTTAAAGCAGGGGTCTCAGACTGCTGGTATTGTCATCTCATAGGAGGGCAACTTCAACATTCAAGTACTACAAGAAAGCACAGTATTCTGAAAATATTTTCATTACTAACATCACACTTAAGAAAATAGCAGTTTCTTTACATTTTGATATCATCATTTTATATCATCTTTGAGGTTCGCAGCCAAATAACAAATGAAGGAAACCTGCTCTCTTCCTATTAACCAGTTGCAGACATCATTGATCTTGGCCATTACTTTACACAAAATAAATTTTTTATAACATAATTGTTTTTTTAATTTTAACTCTATAAGAATGGATAGTTTGAATTTATATGAAACAATTAGGGAAAAATTAGTTTATTATATTAGACTATATTATGTTTTTGACATCCTGTCAAGGGCTAGAGAGAGGGGGGTGGAGGGCTGGAAATGATATTTAGATGGTAAATGGTAAATGGACTGTACTTATATAGCTCAGACATATGACCTACATAAACAAACAAGTCAATCAGAGAGAAGGCCGGAATGTTTCTACATGGTTATTCTAAATGCTGGCCACTGCGTCGGATTCCCCTTGAAATCAATAAAACAAGGTGTTGAAAACACTACCGCTTTTATCCACAGGGGGCACCAGAATAGACACAGAATGATAGTTCGTAGAAGCTTTAAGTGAAAGTACTACTATCACAGTGTTATGTCCTGTAATCAAACTTTTATCAAAGTCAAAATTCAAAACTATTATCAGCAATATGTAATTAATGAATAATATCAAAGTGCTCATTATGCTGTACTTTCAGGATGTTACAGTATTATCTATTATGTTATTTGTTTTACTAATGCATTTTGGTAAAGGTGGAGCTATTTAACCTCAATATTTTTGCTTCCCTGACCTTTCCTTTTAAGCTTTCCACCTAATACCTATATATATATATATATATATATAACACACAAACACCTTGAAATTGTACTTAGCCTAATAACTTACTGGGAGTAAGTCAAAATATCTAAATCTTACTGCATTTCCTTGAGTATGAGACATGCTGAATCAGTTTGTGCTTTGATTGATTGATTTCCACTTTTTCAAAGAATAAATTTAAGGCGTATCAGTAGATCTACTTAGCAACCATAGCCCAAATTATGCTCATGTCCTGGTCACTTAGTGACTTGTACTAACCTGGTCAATGATTTAACCTGAAGCTGGTAAAGGTAGTCAGACTCAACAAGGTAACTGGTGGGATTTTAGATCTCTAGTACTTTATCACTGTTTTCCAGTGCAATTAGGGGTTATTAGCGACATTATGGCTGGGCTAATTTAAAGTTTTACCTTTTGCAGGGTTTCTGCTAGTTTCATCAGGTTAAGTTTAAGGCTTTCATGACCTTTTAAGGCATTTATGGAAGCAGTTTAGAATGTAATTTTATGTCCATACTGGCATTGTCAGTTCTGTTGTGGTTGTGACAGCATGATCAATATAAACTTTTTCCCAAAAAACATTTAAAGCAAGACTGAAAAATACAAGTTAACCTTTAACTAGCTCTTGTCAGCTATTGCTGGCAGTAGCTGGAGACCCCTTAAATTAAATGTATATTGTGGCTCTGACTGAAGCCCTCAGGTGTTGTTGATGTAATTTAATCCAGTATAACAGTCCACAGTTTGCATCTGAAGTGGATGTATGTCTCCTTCATCAGTGCTTAAAGAAAGTGCAGAGGCAGAGGTTAAATAAATGAACTGCTTATTACAGGCCCCGCTCCGAGAAGTTAAGCCAACCCATGCATATATAACACTTACATTTAGAGGGGGCGTGACTGTGTGTGTGTCAAAGAGAAGAAGGGTCAGGGAGGAGGTCATAGTCCCATAACTGTTTGTGTGCATGTGTGTATGTGTGTGTGCGTGAGGCGTGCTAATGGTCTTTCCAGCCTGGGAAATGCCCCAGTGAGCAGCCTAACTTATGGAAATCACAATCTCAACGCTGGAAGCCATTATCAGACACATTTGCATAAAGACTCTTTCAAATAGGTTCCTGAAGGCCGGGACACGCCCCTACCCCCAACTCCAAACACCCGTGTGTGTGTGTGTATGTGTGTGTGTGTGTGTGTGTGTGTGTGTGTGTGTGTGTGTGTGTGTGTGTGTGTGTGTGTGTGTGTTCAATATTCCTTTAAGGTTCCAGTTAGGTTAAACAAAAAGTTCAACCTAACCCCCACATCACTACCCAGCAGCCACTCAGACCAATCACAATATGTATGTACACATATATGTACAAGGTGTGTCTTCGTCAGGAGAAACACAGGCAGACAGGGCCACACACACACATATTTACGCACACACTGGACAGTAACAAGCCATTAACGAAGCCTTAATTGATGAGCTCGTTAAGATCTGTTATTAGAGAAATTGATTTCAAATAGCCACTTTAATCTGCTGGCCAGGGGGAAACAGGCCACAATGCAAATTGAAGCCGCTAAAGTACATAATGGAGCAAGTAATTCATAGATTTCACTTTCACTAATTAATAATTGGAGATTGGAAGGGGTGGTAGTGTGTGTGTGTGTGTGTGTGTGTATGTGTGCTGGCTGACAGCGTTAATGTGGGTCTATTGTGTATCTCTTGTTATTAATTAATGAGCTTTATTCCCAGGCAACCTATTAGTCATTAACAATCTGTGTGTGTGTGTGTGTGGGTGTGTGTGTGTGTGTGTGTGTGTGTGTGTGTGTGTGTGTGTGTGTGTGTGTGTGTGTGTGTGTGTGTTAGGTTGGGTTTGTTTATGAACAAGAGTACATTTTGGTTCATAATTAGTCAATTTTGACCCAGGTTTAAAATGTCAAAAGTTAAAATGAAGAGTGTTGAAATTACCAGGCAGGCTGGTATTTTGTGTCATGTTTTAGCCTTTATTACACTGGTTGTAATAAAGTTGTTCATAACACCATATACTGTAACCATTCATGTAAAATGTACAAAGAGAGAATTAGACACATAGAATACTCTACACATGTTACATATATAATGTGTTAGCAAATAATAAATAAATAAAAGTCTGAGGGCGGTCCACACAGAGAAACGGACTGCGCACTAAAACACAGAGGCTTTGTGAATCACTGTAGATTAAAAACTAAACAGGAGTACAGATTGGTTTTCATTGCCTTAAAAGACTTTCAACCTCCTTTAGGTCGGAAAAAGACCTCTCTGTGCAGTGTCGCCCCATCAGAATACTGGAGTTAAGTTACATTTTTCCACTGTGTGCTGTCTGTCCAGAGCCTGATTGTTGCCAAGCGATAAGTTGATCAATGAGCTTCTTTACAAAAAAGTTGAAGCGTCCCTTTAAATTGACTGAGTTGAGGTTTTAGTGTGGCAGCTTTCACACACTCACACAGACCCGGAGCTTAACAGGTCATGAACCAGACTGTATGGTGTGTGTGCTTCAGCCAAGGAGCACCATTTAATCTCATCTTTTTTTTATCAGTCAGAAGAGGCAAACAGCCACACACACACACACACACACACACACACACACACACACACACACAGTGTATAATTCCAGCATTAGTGGTGGTATTAGCCAGAGTGGGGCAGGTACTTAACACTGAAAGGACTGAAATCACTTCCCAAGGGAGCTTTTATACAATGTGTGTGTGTATGAGCCTGTATGTGTGTGTGTGTGTTGAGTGGTAGATAGTAGCTATTGTCAGCAGCCTAGCTTTCTGATTTCTGTGTGTGGCTTAAGCCGGAGGAAGTGCGTTAGCGGCTGTGCGGCGGTGGCGGCGGCGACTCTGGGCCCCCCTGCGTTGATTTAATGTGGAGAATTGGCTGCTGCTGTATTGAATCAGACGGGGGCCCATATTGTTCGGCTGCAGGGGATTACACGTTTAGCAGCTAGTGATCTGGCTTCAGTTATAACGCCAGTCGCAGAGAGAAGCAGCTCTTATCAGCCACTGGGAGCCCAGTCTCTGCCACATTCACAACCCTCCAATACACTTTAATTGAATTTCTTTTTAGAGACAGAGAGGCTCAGACGGCTCATGGCATTCAATTTACCACCTCCCCTGTCAACGTTTAGATCCCTCACCCCTTCTCCTCCTCCAGAAAAAGGAGGCGCCTTCACGCTACAAAAGGAAACTTGCAAATACCATATTTATCTCTGTTCCCTCTCTCTCCCTCTCTCTTGCGCCGCTCTCCTATCCATGTCAGTTATTATATCATTTCAATGAATACTCGCCAGGAAATGGGCTTATCTCAGTGGCAAAATATCTATTTCTTTCAGGCGTTGATTTAGTGTGTTTAAAGCCCACGGCGAGGACAGACAGACTGTCAGCTCGCCGCAGCAGTAAAGCAACGATGCTATCAGCTGGGAGCTGAAATACTGATGAATGGAGAGACGGGAGGGGAGGATGGAGAGACAGAGGAGGAGGAGGAGGAGGAGGAGGAGGAGGAGGGGGCAGTGAAAAGAGGAGGCAACAGGGGAAAGGGATGGGAGAGGATGAGGGAGGAAAAAGAATGAGAGGGGACGGGGAAGGGATGAATACAAGCAGCTTTAACGGAGTGGAAAAAGGAGAAGGATGAATGGAATTATGAGGAGCGAGGAGGTGAGATGAAGTGAAGAGGAGGACCTAAAGGAGAGAAAAAGAGCAGCAGTAAGCTGGGAGTTAGGAGTCCTCCGCACATCAACTTTTACTTCTGACCGTCCTTCCTTATTGTCTCCATGTTGTTTTGGAGAGCGTAATAATGAAAGTATTGTGGACGTGTGTTTCTTTTATACTTGTACAGATTGATGATATAATGTCTACTAGGAAGCAGTTCAATGTTTAGCAAACCACAATGTAAAGAAAAAGTAGTAGAAATCAGGAAACAGAAATCAGTTTCACACCGTTGACAGTGTAAACATCTGTGGAACAAACCTGAAAGGATTTGGATGTATCAGTGTAAATGACAAGACAGGCAACGATCAACAAGTGCACTGAAGATCTTCCTTTCCTCCGCTCTGCTAGAAGTGGCAGTATTATGCTGAAATATAACTACACCCAAATTCTGAGAGAAAAATAGAGAAAACCTCCCAACCAATCAGTTTCACAGGTGACTCGACTTGAACACCAATGACTGGATGACTTGGATTTGAGCCTTTTGACTTGACAGTACTTTATACATTGCCCCAAGCCCAAAGATGAAAAAGTACATTATCTAAGAAGTGTGACACTTTCTCTGCTTAGGTCGCAAAGACATTTATTTGTATCTCTTCAGAAATAGTTCCAGAATGCAGCGTATGTGTCAGACAGGGTCCTGTTCACACAACCATACATATTCCTGGATTTAGAATGCCCAGCTCTGAACTCTGTAGTCACTGTTAACTCTTCTGCTGACCTGGGGATGTCTGCAGACAGACATTTGCTGTCTTTGAAGCCATGAACTTCACTGGGAGGGTGTAGCTGCCAATAAGAATACACAACCACCAAGACGTACTGATGCCATGATTGGAAGCCCTGGTTTTTAGATTGGAAATTCTTTATTAGGAATAACCCCTTGAGATGTACCCTCCTCAAGAACAAAAAATACTTTTTGAAGTGACATGTAAAGCCCTGCAATGTGAGGAAAAAATGACTTTTGATGCAGACCTGACCACCAAAACACACCTAGAGGACCACCATCCATAAGGCCACATTTGAGATGAATTAAGTAGCCTACAATATTAAATGTAAAACCCCTGTAAAATGTTATATAATGGTAGAATTAATAGTTATTATGATACAGTTGGTTTTTACATGGTGTCAGGTCTTGTATAATTGTATAACTAGTTTGGTTTAGTTTAAGTTGTGAGGTGGACAAAATATCAGAAACACCTTTTCACATAACACAATCCATCACAACATAAAGCACAAAAAATGACCATACAACTGAGTCAAAACAAACAACTAAAGCAGTAGTATGTGTGGTTCACATTCCACTCACTGTATACTAACCAGTATGTAAGTATTAGTATAAGAAAACTATATCAATAAATTGGAAATCAAGTGGGACAGTACAGCAGCAAATACAGCTGCAATATCATGAAGTAAAGGAGCTTTTCTTAATTGAATCCTTGTGTAACAAAGACAAGTCTGAGCTAATCACAGACATAATACTTTGGTACGTACTCTAGTACTTTGGTTAGTTAAAGGTGCTGTAAGGGATTTTAAATAGCCCTACATTCAGCAACTATCACTGATAAAGAGTGTTCAGTCAGTAATATGGGTCTTGCAGTAAACACAGAATACATTACCTAGTATTTGGTTCCCACTTTTTCCAGAACTCCACAAAGTGGCGGTCCTTGAGAGAGGCAGCAGAATTTCATTATTATTTGGAAACATTTGTATGCTTCAGTTTTTGTATATATCATATATACAAATTATATTATTATTATATATATATATATTCAGAACCTCATTTATGTTTTTTAGCTTTGTTATGGAAGTAGGGGCCTGAAACTGTTCAAATTCATTTATTTTTTCAAATTGTGCAACAGAATGTACAAAAGATTATTTCTAGAGCTTAATTTAATGTGTGTGTGTGTGTGTGTGTGTGTGTGTGTGTGTGTGTGTGTGTGTGTGTGTGTGTGTGTGTGTGTGTGTGTGTGTGCATGTAAAGATACATGCTGATCCTTTGAAAATGAAATGTAAAATCAGTGCAGTTTGGCGACACAAGATCGTAGTACTACGGTCAGGTTTTAATGGGCCCCTATCTAATGGTCAGCCTGGAACCTGCAGGCAAGCAGCAGATTTGTTCACACACTCAAATGTGCTTTATGTGTGTGTGTGTGTGTGTGTGTGTGTGCATCTGTGTGTGTCAGTGACATCCCTGGCCAGAGGCCCTGAAATCTAACATGGTTTAACAATGTCACGGTGTCGGCCTTCTGCTGCATAGCACATTCACAAACACACACACACACACGGATGCAGGCCCGTTGCTGTTGTGTGTGGAGGGTTATAGAGTAGAGCAGCTATTTTTCTTTGGTACTGACTGGCCGAGTGGCCCTGAGACACACACTCACACAGACGCACAAATACACAACACACGTATACACACATGTATGCAGCCATCTCATCTGGGCAGTATAATTCCATTTGTCTGGTCCAGCAAGCAGTTGGCTAACTCCATGAATTATTACAATCCCATAAGGCATCTGGGGTGCCGCAGCACTGGGAGGCCTGTCTGTGTGTGTGTGTGTGTGTGTGTGTGTGTGTGTGTGTGTGTGTGTGTGTGTGTGTGTGTGTGTGTGTGGCCTCCATCTAGCATTTAAGTTACCATGGAAGATGAAATAGTCACACACTCCCGGACACACCCGCACACACACACACACACACACACACTCTCTTCCTTTCTCCCTTATCAGAGTGTGTGTATCTTCTATCTTCAAATAATGTTTTGTCTCTTTCCTTTGTGCTATCATGCTGCTACAAATGGAAAAACGGCATCTCATTCCTCTCTCTGGGGTTTTTTAGCAGCTCATTTTTTCAGCTGGGGTCATGTGTGTGTGTGTGTGTGTGTGTGTGTGTGTGTGTGTGTGTGTGTGTGTGTGTGTGTGTGTGTGTGTGTGTGTGTGTGTGTGGTAGTTGCGGGTGGCACAGTAACAGTGGCAGACAGATGGCCATTTCTCTCTCTCTCTGACCATGTTGAACATTGCCTAGAAAGATCATCGGAGCAAAAAATGGATTTCATTTCAGCCTGTATTACAGGATTTAAAGTACAGCAGGCCCTCTGTAATCTGAGAGCCCTTTGTATTATTCTGCACTGATTGAAGTAGAGTTTTTGAAGTGGGGGCAGAGTTTTTTTTTGTGAAGTGAAATGGAGCTAGTGCGGCAATACCGAAGGAGTTTTTCTAAGTGTGAAGCTGCTACGGTGAAAGAAAGGCGAGTTTTCAAATGAAGTGAAGTGATTGCAGAGAGTTGTTTGACAGAGTCCAGACCAGGAGAGATATAGTGGTGTCTTCAGTCCATTGGGCCAACATTCAGTTACTGTACTGCAGGATTGATTGATCAAATGAAGCATTTACAGTGTGTGTATGTGTGTGTAAGCTGATGTAGTCACTCCATGGTGACGTACTCAGCAGGGTCACTGCCATTTATTTTTGTTACTCGACTGTTTTAACTTCATTTATTGCAGATATATCTATTCATATAGATAGATGTTTATATTTCTAAGATCTGGAACGAAAGTAAGACTTTTCATCATCATTTCATCTTTTCATCATTTTAAAAGATTACATTGCAGAAAGATCAACATTTTCTTTGTGATTAACAACTCGTCTGTGCTCTCTACCAATACCAGGTGGGTCAGTGTACTTTCCACCCATCAGATAACAGAATCAGAAAACAAAATGGGGGAACAAGCCGTTTTCCGTTTTTAGTTTTGAAAATAAAAACAACCCATTTTGTTTCCCATATTTATAAATGGTAATCTGAAAACAGCACGTTTCCCCATTTTGTTTTTTTTTTCACTTTAAAATAAAAAAATCTGTCAGAACACTGACTCAGCTGCTATTTACTACAAATGGGGAAAGACTGTATAATTTGACTTTGGACTGAAGTTGCATACAGACTGACAGTGTAATACATGGGCAACGCAACAACAACAATGGTTTAAACTTGATTTATTTGTTTTTTATTAAGCATGTCCTTGTTAATATGTAATTGCAAACATACTGTGTCCTTTATCCTAATAAAAATATTACATTTCATTTTCAATCTTTTCATCAAAGGTTTTTTTAGTACAACAGTATAAAGCTTTTGAGAGAAAAGTTAACAGTATAACAGTGTTTCATTTGCTGTATTACTAACATTAAAACAGTTCTATTTTTATTATTTGATTAATTAAATTTTTTAAAAGATTGTTTTTTAATCACATTTTTACATTAAAATTTTATTAATTTCATATCATTATATATTTTTATTATCCTATTTTCCTTTTTAGGCTTTTTGTTTATTTATTTGCAAAAGTTAAAATCAAACAAAGGGCAATAGCTAATATGGTTCAGGCAGAGAAAAACTGCCCTACAAGGGACAAAAGAAACCCTTGAACAGTATGCAGATGCAGTACAAAGAGTGAGGCGGCTTACTACAAAAGTCACTTTATTTAAAGTTACATACACTAGTTTACTTATGTAACTAACCCCAGTGATTTTGGTCCACTTGAATACCCTTACCCACCTGGCTCTAGTACACACCCCTAAACACCCGGTAATGCTTCTTCTCTGTGGGTTCTGACCTCTTTCACATTTCATGTAGTCAGTTGACCCATTGCTAATATAGAAATATTGATTAGTGCAGCTTTAAGAAGAGGAAATACTTGGCCATCATATTGGATTGACCAATTCTAATCACATCATATTAGAATGGAGTCCAATCACATAATGATTGTTAATGACCCTGCTGAGTCTGATCGGACCACCGGGTATTACCATATTGTCCATTTAATGCAGACTTATGTCACTATTGCCAATTCATAACGCCATTATTATGACCAGAGGTTGGAAGTAGGTTATGCCACCAATATAATATTGATCAATACAAGACATATAAGACTCAATCATAAGAGGATCAGACCATGTATCTTTCAAAACAGCCATGGAGGTCGTGAAGGGATCAGATACCAGTTACATGTAAAGGAAAATCCTAGCCCTGTGTGCTGGTTTAACTCTTCCTTAAACCAGTGTGTTCGATTTCTTCCACGTTTATTATCACTGATCACAGATTGTATAATAGGCATTCTGCGGGCGTTACTGCGGGGAGTGGGCGTACGGGGAGGGGGCTACAGCAGCCACTGCACACATTCTTCATAGACAGTAATCTTAAATTGGATCTGTAGGCTGGTTTCTTTAATTATGCTGTGATCCATGGGAGAAGTGCAGGGAGGTGAAGAGGGCAGAGGGAGAGAGGGTGGAGGGGGAGGGATATGATGCAGTTTGATTGATTTCATATCTTATAGAACTGATCAATAATATACTGGTGGTCTATTGGAAGCTGTTAACCTTTATTGAGGCTATTCTAAAATTCAAACTTCCAGATTATTATTCTCATTGATTTATTTCAGAGGAGAGTTTTATGATTTAAATCCAGTTCCATTATTTTTATTTGTTTGTTGCATGAAAGTACATTACGATACTGAATGATATACAAATTAGTGGATCGGCTACTATACAAAAAGTCAGTACGCACTGTGAAAAACCTTGAAACTCTTCTAAAAGTTATTTCAGGTAGCATTTTCTACCTACCGCCTAACTCCATGGTTGATTTAAGCTGCCGCCACCAATAATTTGCTTTATGAATATAAACCCTCATAGTTAAGAAAGTGGGTTCTAATCCCACAGCACGTGTACCGGAGACAACTAGGATGGTGCTGAAAAGGAGGGTTTCAGAGCCACTGCGGAGGGTTTTTGAAGCCGACTAGGTCTTAAGTCCTTTTTCCACAGTTGCCATGGAGAAACGGCATGTGTGGCATGCTTGTATGTATTCCTATTGCACCCTCACAGCAGGAGTAGCCACCATGACCTGAAATATTATGGCCTGCTGTGACCGTCTCTGCCCTCCACTGAGCTCTGTTGCTGAAAACTAATTGACTCAATGTGTGTGGTCATGCAGTCAACACGTTTGTGAAGGGCTCACCATTTTTAGATTTCAGTACTTCCAGTGCAACATGCTTTCACTCCTATAGGTTTATACTCATATATTAACGGTGAGTCAGCCTCATTGTTTTCAGAGCTATTAGCTTAACTTTTATTGTGAAGAAACTACTAAAATATCACTCCCTGCTAGTCTCACTGAGCCACCAACATTTAGGCCAAAACCCATCACAGTTTTTGTATTTCTCTGTATATGGCATTCTGACGACAACACACCCTAAAGAATGGTGCCTAAGTCTGCGAAGATAGTGCTATAGCCAACCGAGAGTGTGTTTAAACTTAGAAGAATGTGCAGAGGTAATTCAGCCAAATGTAAATGTGGATGGGGCAAATATGAAAAATAGCGTCCTTACAAATATGACTCAGTCCTTCAGTACCAGATGCCTGAGATCCCAAACTTCTGTATTAGTTGGAGTCTAAATGTTGCTCATTATGCTGGCTAATGATGTCTCTGCTATGATCAAACATTACAGAGCAGATTGGACCTTTAAATGGTAATATCCTCTGAATGGAGCATTAACTGTTAAGTGAACTTAATAAGTCTACCTAAGGACTGCGTTAATGGGCAACTCTTTAACGACTGAGAGAGGGCGAGAGAGTGAGGAGTAGACAGACTGAGGGATCAAAGAAATTAAAGAGAGATGGAAAAGGCGGAGCCAGAGGATGGAGAGAGGTTGATGATAACGATCGTAACCTTTTTTCCGTTGGGTGGTGGTGGGCCATTCTGACCATACACAAGCTCTTATTACAGCACCCGATTAGCTGCTATAGACACAATTAAGGCCTAAAGTTAAAGAGACTATTAGATGGAGAGGACTGTTTAAGTTAAAGCTGGGAGCATTTAGCTGATAAGAGTTAATGGTGTGTTGAAGTTTAGGACAATGCTGCTGCATCAGGCCTGGACTGTACTAATGAACCCTTTCTCCATCCTTTTCTTGTGAAGGATACAAATTCTCTGAAGGACTAAATTATGTTTTAAATCAGTAAAACAATCTGTTGAGTCATATGCTGATTTAAATGTAACACAAACCATCCATATCTGTGCTTATTAACTACTTTGAAGAGTTATAGGATGGCTAAAATCCTCAGAGTCTCATGGTGAGTGTCTGTATCTGTCACTGGTTCCTTTATTCTCTTTATTCTAGTTTGCATGAGCAGTTGAAATAGATCAAAAGCTTTCTAGCATAGACGCTAAATGGCTCTCGTAAAATGCTTCCAGGTGGGAGCGGTGACAGCAGCGTGAAAGACAAGGGGTTTGGAAAAGAAATGTGGAGTTAAGAGGGGGGATACAGACGAGAGGTTTAAATGGCTCTTCAGGGCTAGTGAAGAAAAGGGCTCTGAAGCTGTCAGCTTTAAATGAATGGTTTGATATTTTGGGAAATATGCTTATTATTCGCTTTCTTTCCAGGAGAAGATTGATGTCAGTCTCATGTCTGTGTGTTAAATACGGCACCGGTGTCAAGACGTGCTCAACTGAGCTTAGCATGAAGACTGAACAGGGGGAAACAGTTAGCTCAAAGGGAAACTTTGGTACTTTTCAACCTGGACCCTTTTTTACCATGTTTTTGTGTGAAAGTCACACAGGGACAACAGTTTATTTTAAATGTGGTCCAGTATTGAGTGAGAGCGCTGCAACCCTCAAACCGTGTGCTATGTGATCCTTGTACACCTTTAATGTACGTCCAGAAACTTTTGGTTGTTGTGTGTGCCACTGACAGGCTCAGAGAGACAACATTATGGACAGTATTCCTACAGACAGACCTGTTTAACCAGAACCAGCCTTATTGCTGCAGTATTGCTCTGTTTAAAGCCACCAGACTCTACTGACAGAAACAGCAAGTTGCTGCCACCAGTTTGTGTTATTCTGTGACTTCAAACTGTTTCATACACATTCCCCTATAACCCTCTGAAAACAGACCTCCCTATGTATGTAAATGTACCTAGTTCAGATAACTTGAGTGTTAAGAAATATGTTGTTAATATTTCTACATTTAGAAATCTTTTTAATCAATTTGTTGTGTTTGTTTAATAAAATCTGCTGAAAAAACTTTCTGGTTTTTTTTGTAATTAATTACAATGTTTTTTTTTCCAATGATTATGGTTTAATATATAGGATATAGGAATCATTGTGTACCATGTTTCTACAGTAGCCCAGAACGGACACACTGGCTGTAGGTAGGGCCTTTTGCTTCACAGCCCATTCTCATTCACTGGTCTTCAAATACGGAGGCCAGCAGCGTTCAGTTAGTTGCAATCTGAAATTTCACCACTAGATGCCACTAAATCCTCCACACTAGTCCTTTAGGGGCAGTCTGGATATGGTTAACCTAGCTTAGCATAAAGACTGAAAGCAGAGGGAAACAGCTAGCTTAGTCCATACACATTCACTCCTTTTCCTTCTTTTCATCCTTCCATGTCTTCCACCCTTCCTTTGACCACTGTTATCCCTCTCTCTTTTATCTCTTTTCACTCCTCTATCTCCCCCCTTTCTTGTTCCACACTCCCATATTTCCCTCTCCTTCATTTCTCCTTGCCGCCTTCCCTTTCTAACTACACACTCTCTTCCTCATTTCATCCCTCCATCTCCTCTCCTTACTTCCCCCTTGTCTCTTTCCTCCACAACTCTCCCACCTTCCCTTTCTATTTCTCTTTCAACCCTTTCATCACCCTCTTCCATCCTCTCCCCTCCCTTCCCCTCTCACTGCCCCTTCTACCTCTCCCTCCCTCTCTATTGTTCCCTCTTTTATCCCGCTCCTCTCTCCCATCTCCAAACTTCCCCTTTTCCTCCATCCCTCCATCTTTTCTTCTCTCCCTCCACATAATCATCTCTCTTTCTTTTTCATGTCTCCAATTTTCACCCCCTTTTGCCTTATTTCTTCCTCTTTCCTTCTCTCCTACCACTTTTTCTCCCCTTTGTCCCCCCACTCTCCCATCTCTCCCCCATCTCCACACTCCTTCATCCCTCCATCTCTTACCTCTTTCTCCCACTCCCCCTCTTTCCCCTCATCTTGCATTCCTCCCCTCCCCTCCCCTCTCTCGGTCCCTACTATCTCCCCCTCTTTTCTCCCCCTCCTCTCCCCATATCCAAACTCCTTCATCCCTCCATCTCTTCCTTTCTCCCTCCACAATACCATGTCCCTTTCTTCATCTTGTACCCCTACCGCCTTCCCTCTTACCTCTTTTTGTCCCCCCAGTCTCCCCTCACCTCACCCCCACTTCCTCTCTCACTGTCCCTTCTATCTCTCCATCTTTTCTCCCCCTCCTCTCGCCCATCTCCATTCTCCTTCATCCCTCCTTTCTCCCTCCACATGACCCTGTTCCTTTCTTCATGTCTCTTCTCTCTCCTCTTTTTTTCTCCCTCTAGCTTCTCTCTTCCCTCCTCCTTCCACTCTCCCCTCTTTCCCCTCACCTCGCCTTCCCTCCTTTCCCCTCTCACTGTCCCTTCTACCTCTCCCTCCCTCCGTCCTAATAGCGCGGTGACAGCGGCAGTGTTTCTAATCAGAGGTGAGGAGAGCGAATGAGCAGCCGTCCGATCCTCTCTGCTCTCTCATCAATCGGCTCTAACTGAATGGGAGCAAATCTCAGCCCGGGACAAAATTAATATGTAGCAGATCTGCGGCGCGCTCGCCTACCCTGGAATTGGAAATGGCTTCTGTGCTGCCTGACCCGTATCCGTCCGCATGTGTGTGCGCCGGTGTGTGTGTGTGTGTGTGTGTGTGTGTGTCAGGGGGTTGTGGCGGCAGATTATTGGAGAGACAATTGGCTGTACGGCAGTAATCAGGAGAACACTGAGGTGTGTCTATCTTATGACTGCTTGCTGACAACCCCTTACACACACACACACACACACACACCACCGGGACACTTTTTTCCCCCCTATCCAATTCAATCAGACAGTCCATCCGCCCTGCAGAGCAATGTGGCACTGCCCCCGTGCATGACAGTATCAATTCAATTACCCAGGAAATGGATCCATATTCAACCCATATAAACTCATACACAGAGCCAGGAGGGGCTGCTGCTGCCGCCGAGACAAAGAAATGCGCATTTACCCTGTAATAACTTTCATTTGGACTGGCTTTGAAAACCATTCTCAGCCAGGCATTTGTCGCTGTCACATCGCGTTATCCACAAATCAGGTTTACAAAATATCAATTCAATTTCTGGCGTAGCGCGAAACGCTACGAGAGAAAGAGAGGGAGAGAGAGAGAGAGACAGACACACACATCCAGAGGGAGAGAGGGAGAGCCCGGGCTGCTGAGGGGCCCCTTGTGGCTCGGCCAGATTTCCAGTCAGAACTAATCAAAAGCAGAGCAGACCATGCTAATCTCTTCAATTTCATCCTTTAGACTGCTGTCTTTTCCTCGAGTCATAAGCGCGCGCGCGCACACACACACACACACACACACACACACACACACACACGTTTGTTTATATAGGCACACACACAGCAGGTCAGATAAAAACATGGACACAGGCAAAAACATACATAACACAGACATAAACCCATCATATCATACACATACAGTATATCATACAGACAGCAACTCTCTCTCTCTCTCTCTCTCTCTCTCTCTCTCTCTCTCTCTCTCTCTCTCTCTCTCTCTCTCTCTCTCACACACACACACACACACACACACACAGGACTGCATTGTATCTGTGTAGCTGATCAGCTGGATGTCCAGAGGTAACTAACAAACTTTCCTGTGCTTTGGTATGCTGAGAGAAGTGTAATGAAGCTGGCAGTAGAATGATTTAACATTGATGGGAGGAAGGAGGAGGTCCCATCATGGCAGCAGGGAGGTGTAGCTGGGAGGGAGGAGTCAGCTTCGACACCCCCCTGCTGAAGTGTCCCTGAGCAAGACACTGACTGGATGACCAATCCAGTTGATCCTGATCTGGTGCCGGTGTACTTTGAGCTTGCTGACTGTGAGATCTGCTGTGAGGGGACAATCACAGAGTAATAAACAATTTTGATGGAACATCCCTAAGGTCTAACTAAGTCTGACCTTAAAGATGTTCCTGCTATGTATTAGGGCTGTGTATTGGCAAAGATTGTGGCGATACGATACATGTCACAACACAGGGGTTACGATACTGTGATCCTGTAAGCAAGATTTTTAATAATAGTTCATAGTAAAAAGAACACACCACTTTTTTCAAGCATTGAGAACTGTGGAATCTGCATTTGTATTCATCATCATCAGTTTACATTTATAACACTGCTATCTAGCGGTTGGGAGTTTAACACAAAAATCGATACTGTGATTTTGAGAATCGATAAAATATCACAAAACAAAATATTGTGATACAATATTTTTCTATATTTTCTTACACCCCTACTATGTAGGAGTATTGCAATTTGGGTTGCATATGCAGCCAGGCCTGTTTTAACTATGCTTTAGCTTTATGAACAGTGTGATGGAAATGGTAAATGGACCTGTACTTGTATAGCGCCTTTCTAGTCTTCCGACCACTCAAAGCGCTTTTACACTACGTGCCACATTCACCCTTTCACACACATTCACTCAGTGATGGCAAAGCCCATCAAACAGAAACAAACACATTCATGCACATTCACACACCGATGCACAGCATCAGGAGCAATTCAGGGTTCAGTATCTTGCTCAAGGATACTTCGACACATGGCAGGAGGAGCCGGGGATCGAACCAACAACCTTCCAATTAGGGGATGACCCGCTCTGCCTCTGAGTCACAGCCACCCCTTTCCCTGAAAGGGAATTATTAATTAAAAGGTGTGAGGAATGAATTGTCAGACGCAAGGTGTTTTGAATTAAAAACAGGATGTGATGTTCTATAAACAGCGTGTCATATTAGAAAGAAGTAACCATGGCTGTTCTTGTGTTATTGGAACACTTTGAAAAGCACGCTTTCAGAAGAGAAAGTTTTCACACACCGGAATGACTTTTGAGTACGATGATGGCCAAGTTGCTACTGTAACTTTCTCAAGAAATGTTCTGTTAGATTTTCTCTTTTGGTCCATGGCTGTTCCCGACTAACAACCCTTTAGTTCTAGCATTATTAAAGGGGAGATGGCTGATTGTAGGCAGGTGCCAAGCTGCAAGTATTCGTTTTTGCAAAGATGGAAGTTATTTATTTTCCGAAAGTCTTGTAATCTGTACTAGCCCTTCACCACCTCCATCAAAACATTACATAAGGGAATATTTTGGAGGAATGCTGTTCAACCCTCCAGTAGAGATCTTGGAGAATCTATGATTTTTAGGGCAAAATTGTAAATACATTGTTATCTGTGGACATTAGCAGGTTTCCAGTGTTGTTGTTTTTTAATGTATTCTCATAACTCTTGTTTTCAAAGCACTTGGGATATATTCTGTGAAAATAAAACATATCTTGATTTTGTTACTTTACCTCACACGCTGCATATTGTGTTCTTTGGTCTGAATTCAAGAGGAAAGGTTTACACATGGCTTGTTTAAGTATTTCCTCTTCTGGTTGCTTCTGGGATAAAATCTTGTCACGTCTGACGGAAAACCTACATTTTATAACACAGTTAACCAACAGGAAGTAGTAGTCACTGCCACTAGGGAAGGTGCGAGGAGAGGATGATCACGAGGAGGAGACAAAGGAGCGCAAAGTTTAAGCAGAATGCTCAGACTCAGAATCAGTTTGTCTGCCCACTGTTGGATTTTTATCAGTGTGATGGACTCTGTCCATCCAACCATGACACCTCCTCACTGCTCTCTTTTCCTGCACTTTCTGCTCATTTGATCCTCTTCACCCACACTTTGTCATCTCAGCTGGGTAAGATTTGGTTTATAGGCCAACACTGTATTACATAAATTAAAGATCCCCTCCAGACATGTATAAAGACACATATACAAATAGTCTGCTTGGAACAATAATGTGTGTCTGATGTGTTCTTCCCACAAAAAAGAATAATTTCCACATTAAAATGCTTGAATTAATTTCTAAAGTTTTCCTGCTGGAGATGTTACTTCACTGTAAAGTCCATTCTCAGTGGATGTGCACTGGTGGCTTCAAGTTTCTCCATCACACTGTACAAGTTGCATTCTGGACCAGGACTGACTTCCTAACTGTTTGTGATATCACAGATCAAAAACAGACTTTCCACTTTCAGCAGATGAATGTGAAAACATCCTTCTAGAGTCAAACTCTGCACAGACAGCATTCAAACAGCACACTGTAGGGACAAGAAGAAACACTGATTACTGACTGGAGGGGACTTATTAATACTATTAAATACACTAATGAATCAGTGAAATGATATTTCTTAGAGGATCAAGATGGAAAAGTTTAATCACAATATAAAGGCGACCACCAAAAATAATGGTACTGATTTGCAGTCTTCCTTTATTGTAAGTGAACCCAAACTAAAAATGGCCCTTTTTCCTTGAATTTGACACAAACAAGTAATTTAGAAAGGTGGCAAAGCTCAGTAATGGCATCTAGTGGGCAGGTGAGGTATGACAGTGACTGGAGCGACAGGAGAGTTTAGTGCCCCATAAATAGTGAGGCAGATTGAAGGAGAGAAGGAGAGGAGGTAAGAGTTGCCAAGCAAATCTTCAAAACAGAGAAAAGAGTTTTTGAACACACATAAAATCTGGATTTTGCAAATTTCTGTGCTTATAAATCCATCTCATCCCTGCTCGCTCCTTTTTTGACTTGCAAATTGAATTAGCTGAGTGTTCGCTCATTGGATTCGTCGTTAGTAAACCTCCACACTCTGCTCATTGGATCTGAAAGGAGCGAAGGAGGAAGAGGAGATGAGTGGAGGAGTGAGGAGGTGCTGCTGGCTGTAATGTGTCTGCTGTTGTGAAGTAAATTCCTAATGAAACGCTCTCTTCTTCAATAATCAGACACACGGAGCTTCCTTCATCTGGAAACTGTTAGCAACACAAACGCAATGCGCTTCATGAAATTATCCACAGACACACTCTGATGCAGACACACACACACAGATACAGCGTCAGCTCTCACAGTAATTACACAGTTGCAGAGAGCGCCGGGGCTCAAAACGCTGTTTAACAAATCAATTTGAGAATGCTTACCTTGTAAAGCTGTATCTATTTGTGTGTGTTTGTGTGTGTGTGTGTGCGTGCGGACACTTCCCTGAGCTGATCCATTAAGGCTTTAACAAAGAGCTGTGCTCGGCCACGCTGCTGGAAATGTGTAATTGGAAGGATAGCTAAGGGCCGACACACACAAATACACTTTATTGATCCACAGCATCTCCCATATAGTGCCTCTGGCTAACACACACACGCCTCAGCAAGGGGTTATACTGACTTTACTCCCATTCTGTTGCCATCAGTGGCAGTTTATCAAGCAATCAATAGTCTTTTATTTTCTCATATCTTTAAATGGACGAATATCCTGAATATGATTTTTACAACAGCAGGGAGGAATGTGATGGAAAAGAAGGGAGGGGAAGAGGAGACGGAAGGGAAGATGGAAAAGGAGGAGAGAGGAGGCAGGACAAGGAGGCGGAGGGGGCGAGAAGGAGCTTTCAAGGGAAGAGAAGGGACAGAAGATGGGTTGTAAAGGAGAAAAGAAAGATAAGGAGAGAGGAGGTGTGAGGAGGAGAAAGAGGAGGTGAAAAAGAGAGTTAAGCTGTAGATGTTGGACCACCGCCAGTGGGCAGGAAGCCGCCAGTTGACCTGAGCACCATTTGCATGTTAAGTGGTGTCAATCTGCATTGATTCCCACCCAAATGAAATGCAGTGGGCTTCAATAGAGCCTGTGCTTTACAAGGGCCTCCTAGCTGCTACATCCAGCCTATTGGATTCAGATTAACAGGCTCAGTACGGCCTCACACTGAGCAACTTATCTTTAATTAAAATCACTTCCTTCACAGGATCCACTGGACTGGACTGGACTGGACTGGACTGGAGTGGGCTGGGTTGGACAGGACTGAATCCCATTTTGAATAGACATGACAAAATCCAAATAGACTGAACTGCTTTATGCTGGATTTATAGACCGAAGTGGCTGGGCCTAGTCTTGACCTTGAACTGAAACAATAAACCAGTGGCCTCCATATGCTGTATATGAATTATGAGTAATGATTATTAATACAAGGGTATGATTCAGTCATTTGTAATACAAAATACCAAACTGAAGTAGATTTGAGACAAACAAAATACAAAATGCACCATTAGGATCAACTTTTCACCCAGCATGGATGGGAAAGCTGTGTAGTACTAAAGTCCGGTCTCTGACTGGTGTCCAGATTCAAGATGTTTCTTCTATTGTGCTGGACTTGTCTTGGACTTGTTGGTATTTTTCACTCGGACCTCTCTTGGACTTGGAAATTGGTCTCGTCAAATATTCTAGATGGTCTCGACCGAGTCCTGCAACATATGTTTAGCATGTTTACCATATGAATAACCATTGATGAAGTGTGGTTGTCCAGAAATGCATATTGGTCCAGTCAATGTCACTGCGATCATATGCCTGGCTGCCAGAACTTTTCACTGGCCATGTCAAAAGCATTCTTTATATTTTAAGCATTGTTCCTTTATTGCTGGACATAAGCTACAAGTATTTAGTAGACATCTGAGACATTTACTCTTAGCAGAGAGGCAAAGTCAGGGTCAATTTCATGGTCAGGAAAATACCAAACCAGCGCAAGACCCTAATGTGTCATTACTCGGTACTGGTGTATTTGCCCAGTTCAAGCATTGCATTAAGTAAAGTTGTAGATGTAGTTAGGACTTAACTGGACTGCATGTTTCATATCACCACACAGAACGATGAGTTTAGACAATTCTACAAAACAGCAGGTGGCATTTTTTAAAACATTTTCTTTCTACAATATTTCTGAATGACAGAAGATCAGATAACAGATTACACTTCACTTTTGGGCTGTAACAAGACATGACCTCTGGTCTCTCAAGTTTTTTTTTGCATTGGCCTAAATAGTCTGGGTTCCACTGAAATGGCAGCAAACGCAAATAGTAACAAATGGCTGCCTGATAAGAAGGAAAATGCATTCAATGGTCTACACTATTATACTGAATGTAAAATGTTCAGCAGTAATTCAAATAATTATGTCATTTGTAGTGCCAAATCATTTCAAACACAGGACAGAAGTGCTCTTTAGTTGACTAGCTTTTTTTCCTTAATGGGCTTCCCATTATAAATGACACTGCAGGAGACTGCATTGCAGGTGTCTCATTGCCAAACCATGACTTGCCAGCTTGATAATCCCAGGTTAAATCCTCCTGTGTGGACACATTCCCTCATCACTGTGACTGGCAGTCATCCATCAGATGAGTCAGATTCAGATGCAGACAGAGGACATTCTCACAGCTGTAGGAGAAGGAACTGAAACTATGATGTGCTTCAAAAAGACCGAATGTTTGGCCAGGTTTGGGTCAACTTTCATTTTTTTTTTACAGTTTGTCAGCATTTTCAACCATTAATCCCAGTAAGGATTAGAAGTGAAGTAATGTCTAAATTGTATTTTAGTGACAGTCAAAACACACTTTAAGGACCAACAAGTCCAAATCAGGTAAAGCAATAAGATTGAGAAAATTAAAGACAATACAATGTGTGGAAGAAGGAACAAATAAAATGAAATATAACAAATAAGATAGATAGATTGTAAAGAAAGATACAGGCACCTGAGGACGGAGTTAAGGTACAGACAGACCTAGCTGAGGACCCCTAATTAGATTGCAAAAGCTTGGTTTCATTGGGAACTGGACTGGGATTTAAGAACTGCCAAAAGGCCCCTGTCAGAAGGTTGTAGGCACTGCTCATGCTAATAAGGCATTAATGTTTTTAAAAATTAGCAGTAGTTAAAGTCACCTTTACAGGTGACCATGCTAATAAGGCTAGGGTTGATGTGATGTGTTCTTGCTGTTTCAAATTAGCAGCACTTAGCTGATGGATGCAGAATGCACTTATCTTTGCTGGTTTCATAGGGGAATGTACAACTGGGTATCATCAGCATACCAGTTAATACCTTAATTGTGAATAATATGCCTGGAGTATGTATTTGAGAAAAGTATTGGGCTGAGGACTGATACCTGAGGGACCCCAAAGAACAAGATTGCTATTTTGAAAATAACAATTTCTCACTGAATTTTCTGACTTGATATACAACTAAATTATAATGATGAAGGCTCCACTCAGATCTGAGATCATTTAAACTAGTCCTCCAATTTAAACAACAAAACAGGTTATTTGTCATTGCCTTCAAAACAACCCATATCAGCATTTGTTATCTGGTATCCCTATGGTTAGGGTTTAGAAACAACTGACCCTTCCTATGCCCTGCCCTTTTTTGCTATGTGCTCCAATAACAGTTGAGCAAGCCTCAGTTGGAGCCTTGGTCAACTTTCTCCTTTCCTGTACTTAGATATGCTATGTGCCAGGCCTGCCTATGTTCAAAAGACAACCACATTTTGAAGATGGTTAAAAGATAGAGCAACATACACTGTATATATAGTTAGCTAATGTTAACCAAACACTAGCTAACTAGCTATCTAATTTACATAATTTTTTATTTATTTACGTTTTGCTAAGATTAGCTAACTTAAAATGTGACTATATGCCATTGCCTCTTAGACAACAGTTATTTATTGCACAACATGCACAACAAGTCGATTGTCTGGAGAAAATAATCATAGGTGTGTTTGACTATTTTGACATTCTGTTGTTTATCTGGTGAGGACAGTCTTGAGATTTCCAATGAGTCAGTCAGCCATTGCCTAATTTCAATGCGCATTTTTAAAAAGTTCCACATTTGAAAACTACCTTTATTTGCTTTCCTGCTGAAAGTTGGATGAGAAGGTCAATACCACTCTCATGTTGTTGTGTTACATATAGTGCTGCAGGATGTGGTTAGGCTTGCTTAGCATAAAGACTAGAGGCAGAGGGAAACAGCTAGCCTGGCTCTGTCCAAAAACTATTACTTTAATTGTTATACTGTACTATTATACAGCAAGTACAGCAACAAATTAAGCAAATGAAACAATTTAGGTAACCTATTTCTCTGAGTAGCTAGTGGACTTTAAGTTTATGAAAGGTCCACCTCATTATCAATGTTTATGAAAGATTAACTCCTTTTAATATCAGTCACATCAATTCCTTTCTGATAATCACTAGGTGGCATGTTCTGGACTGACTGATTCGTGTTGACATTATTCGTGGGGTGTGTTATGGAGATGACGGCTGCCATTGAATTTCATTCATGAGCAGGGATTTTCTGAAACCCTCTCCCACTGGTTTAACTGGTGTGTGTGTGTTATTGCACACACTAATTCCTGTTGACGTGGTTAACGCGGAGAGCATTATGGAGATGACTAATTCCTGGCAGGTAATTGAAGGAGTCTGTCTAATTAGAGCGCTCCTGTGATCAGGGCGAGATAATTAATTAGAGAGATCTGGAGTCGCGATCGCGGTGTCGAGACACTATGCGTGTGTGTGTGTGAGCATGTGGATGAATGCCACAACACTGCAGGGGCCAAACGCTGTGATCCTAGCCTACACACACATGCACACACAGAGACATGAACATACATGAATCTCTAGTCCCTAGTCATGCGTTGAGAGGATGTAATGAGCAGCATCTGATTACTGCCACTAATTAACAAAACACACACAGTAATAACACACAGTGTCTCTCTCATCATCATTCTGTCATCGTTGCAGCTCTGGCTTCGTGATCTCTGTCATCTGAAAGGTTAATGGTTCCACTAAAACTAAAGTTCCCTTTGGGAAGCATCTCCACTCACATACACAGCCTTAATTAACAGCACACAAACACAGTGTAAATGACTTGAAAAGCAGCAGTCAGTTTATAATAAATAATGGGCCTGATACACAATCCTACATATATGTCAACATGCTGAAGAAACTGGTGTTAAAGAACAAAATGCACACAATTTCAACATGCTCCAGTGAATAAGTGCACACTGTAACTAAAAATAAGTAGATCAACATTACATTAAGCATTCTGTCTCCCAGGCTTACTTAAAAACCGTTTATGTGGGCCCTAAATGTTTGTAAAAATTGAAATATCACAGCATGCACAGCTGGGTTTTCTGAGTTTTTGAAGTTGTGCAATTCAGCTAGGTCCTTTTGAGCAGGGGTTTTCAAAGTCTGACACTGTGGGTCCTTCAGACAAAATGAAGAAAATGGCTCCCTGGCAACAACTCCTGTCTTCCCCCAAGAAGCTTTGCAAACTACAGTTCCAAAATCCGTGTAATCTATTTTTTTGTTGCCCATATTTGCTTTGGTATTAAAAGTCATGCCGAATTAGCTACTAGCCAGGGATGTACAGACAACTATCACTGGATTACTTAATCTAATCCCCCAAATCTTAATCTGGGGGCCAAACGACAATAACTGATTGGCTTCCTAAATGTTTGCCACAATTTAATCTGCATCACTCTGGATTCTGCACAGCTTCAAGCATTCATGGGTAGGAACATTCCCACTTGTTTGAAAATCTGAGCTCCAATTTTAATGTGTTGTTAGAGTTCAATTCTGCACATAGAAGTATAAAATACCGAATATACCTCCAGTGTACATCAGATTATTAAAATTGTCTGTAACAGTTATTAAAAATAGCAATCTTGTTCTTCTCTCCCCCTTCCCATCCTTCAGTGGTCAGTCTGCTTTTCTCAAATACATACTCCAGTCACATTATTCACAACTAAGGTATTAACTTCCACCAGATGATACCCAGTTGTACCTCCCCCTATGAAACCAGCAAAGATAACTGCATTCTGCATCCTTCTCCACCAAGTTACAAGCGCAGCTAATTTTTCCATGAGAATAATAGAATTTCTTTAATCAAACTAAATAAAAATAAAACTCATCACTAAAATGTAATGTTTGTCATTTTATAAACCAAGTATTGGTTTAAAGAGTACATTATCAGAGGCAGAATCGTGAGTATTGTGTATATTGAGTTCTTATGCAGAGAGTGATCATACTAAACCCTGTGGCAGCACCTCCTTTGGCAGGGTGTGCTGTTTTGTATCAAACATCCTTAAATTTGAATTGTTTTTGAGATTGCTGCTCTCATTTTTTACATTAAGTCCAGATGTAGTATGTTTAGTATTAAGTAAACACCAACATGAACAACAGCTCGAATTTTTGGGGGGAATTAAAGGAACAATGTGGTAAATTATTGTACAAACAAATGTTATAGTGCTTATACACCACCAGATTCACGGCCTAGTTGTCTAAATTGTGTCTGTGCCAAAATCTGTTCAACATTTCATAACATTTACTTCATTCTCAGGTCAAAATGAGTGATTTTAGACATATTTTCCAAATTGCTCTACCTTTATCTTCCTTTCAGTGAAGAATGAAGCTCTTTACAGTTTATCTTAATGGGCTTTAGAGTGTAAGGTGAACTTTGTCAACCTTCCATTATAAGAAAAAGAAAGACTGAAGGAAGAATTTATTTTGTTATCTGTGGCATTTAATGGAAAATTAAGATGTACATATATTATCGTATGCTTAATTTGTGATCTTCAGTGTATTCCAGTTATTGTGCACTGAAGTTCTTTCTTCTTCAACTGGTAATCTGTTTTGTTTGATGTGGAAACGGATGAGTAATTGTGACACCACTGTAAGATGTAGCAAGTGAGGCACAGTGAAGTAAACTCTATTTAGGAAGTCACTGTCTTATCCAAAACAACAAGCACATTTTATTACAGAATACACATTAGTACCAAGATCTAGAATAGTTAAATGCTGTGTTACATTGTACCAACCCAACTTGAAATTATTTCTTTATTTTTTTTAGCATTTAAAGGGAAACTATAACCTCAGAACTTCTAATCTAAATTACAGTTATTTTGTGGTAAAGTCTTAGAGTTTTCCTCTACTTCAATGTGGAAGTGCACTGGTGGACTCGGGGTGGGGGCAGGGGCAGCAATCGTTCCCCCCTTGTACACCAATGTTTGTCCTCTTGGATGCCCCTATGGTAGATAAAACCTGATAAAATGCCCTTAACACTGTAAAAATTGATGAGTTAGTTTAACTCAAACTGTTTTGAAAACCGATTAAGTTTATTCACTCAAAAAAATTAAGCATGAAACATTGATTTGAATCAAAGTAACAAGTATTTATTAAATTAACTGTACCAATTCCACTCAATGAATTGAAGTTAAAAGTATGTTACAGTCATATGCAGCATTTCTCCAAACTTATTTAAAATGTGTGAACAGAATTTGTTACCACCAATTACATTATCTGTCTAAAACAGCTGATGTGTAATAAGAACTATTTATTAATAATTGATTATCAAAATGATACATTTTCTGTGTTTTCTTTATGTGACAAACATAAAATCTTTACATCATTAAGATCATTAAGAATTGTTTGGCTGCATAATTGGGCATATGATGATTAACAAACTGAAATAAACCAAAATATTATTTCTTATGTTATACAGCATTATAGCATTGACCATGGTCAGTGCTATAATGCTGTATAATTACACAAAAAAATACACTTTTGTAATGATATAAAGTGAACTTAGAAAAAATGGACAAACTGGAATTATATCCCCTATACTTAAAATACTGCACACATTTAAGTTCACTCAAAAAGACGCTTCAACAATTCATTTTTGAGATTCATGTTTTTTTGTTGTTGTTAACTTTAACTTTCTACTTTTATTAAGATGCGTTTTACAGTGTAGGGGGCTAATCCTAAAGTAGGAATTATACTTTCTGTGTCCACAAGTACGTGAGGGTCCACTAGGGTCTGAGTGATGTAAAATTTGTCATCAGAGGGTTTATACATAGTCTCTGTGCGGACATCCTAATTGGTCCGGTACCACTGTAGTTGGGCTACAAACACATAGATTGAAGCCTGAAAAGATGGATTACATAATTTTGTGATCTTGCAGGTCTAGCTGCCTTGCAAGGTTATTGCCATATCACCTGCATGCAAAATTGGACTTTGGTGTATGAACTGCACGTAATGTGAATGTGTGAAGTCTTGTTATTTGTACGCAGATTAAAGAGAGCAGAAGTTCTTCCTGAGTGGCCTCATATTCCTGTGTACTCTGCTGCTCATGAAGTGCATAATAACAGCTGAAATGAGCGAATCTCAGGCACAATATATTTTTATCGTCTCCGAGCTTTCTCTCATCCAGATGATGCCAGAATGAAAATAAAAAACAAAATACACTGTTTGAGTGAATTTAGACATTCACCTTAACTCCAGTAAACTGCAGCACAAATCTGGATGTTGAAAAGTGGAGGTTACATGTTCCCCTGGTCTAGTGTTCAAGAGTTTTCAGGTTGATTTCTTCTTCAAATTCCATTTGTGTTTATGTGCTTGGGTGTATTTACATGTGCATGTTTTCAACAGTATGTGTATAATGTGTGTGTATGCGAGCATGCACGTGGCTGTCCTCTCTATAATAGCCACGCTGCTATCAGCCATAGCCTCTCACAGCTACTGTGGGACAACCAATTCCCTTTATCAGGCTACTGATAACAGGCTTTAGCTCTGCTCTGCCATCCCACATACACACCATCACACACACAGGCCACTAAATAACTAATTAGCTTCTCTCTGGGGGTGGGGAGTGAGGGGGTGACCCACCGCTCTGACAAAGGCATGCAGCGTTTTAATGTAAAAAAATGAAATCAATAAAGGCGTGGGGTGTCGGGCAACTAGCAACCGGCCCCCTCTTAACATTAACAATTATAGTGATTAACAGTGATACCCAGAGCTCATTATTCACAGGCAGCGGCGGGAGAGAGAGAGGAGAGATAAGCTTGTTTATTGGAGAGGGCCCTTTTCACAAGGTGCAGTCGTTCATCATTTGGGCCGAGGGGGTTGGTGGGATGCGGTGGGGTTGGTGGGGTGCGGGGGGGTTGAGGGGCACCACAATTAAAAACACACTGTGACCTTGTGGCTGGAAGGACCTACAGAGGTGGAAAATTTAAACAGGGAGAAGGAATATGAGGACAGAGCGGCAGCCTGGCCTTCAACAGCCAGTGTCACTGCCAAAGTATCAAAGTTGGTTCCTGCTGGAGTTTCTAATCCTGACGCTTTCCAACTGCCATCTTAATATAAAGCCTCTTTGAGACATGCATTCCAATATAGAAATGTGGTGGCATTTTACATGTTGTCACCTTTATTGCAAAGATCACGCGTCAGCGTTGTGGTTGTCTGTCAGAAGCTGTCATACATTGACTGTTTATCCAGTCTGAAGCCACATTGTTACCATCCACTGTTTAGATCTTGGTGCTTTTTAACTCTAGATTTGAACCGGATGAAGGATTTTAGTCATCGGACGTCTGGATCTTAAGTTATCAGAGAAACAAACTGAGCAAACGTTAGCAGCAGCTCGGCTCGCTGCCCCTCCAGGACGTCCTTTGTCTGTCCAACAGTGTGGGAGAAGCAGTGATTGTTAAGGTGGAACTGCTTTATTCATTGTTTTAGTGGTTTTAAACAGTGGGTCAGTTTGTTTTGGAGAGGAGGAGACCCCTGTGGATAATTGGGCTCACGGTAGAAACCTCTGGAATGATCAATATAGATCAATCTATAAAAATGTAAAGAAAATTTTAGGTCTGTAATGCAAAATAATTAAGAAAACACCCTCATATCATTATTTCCATCTGGTGCCTATGTGTTGTTTATCTGTACTGAGTTTCTTTTTATATGTTTTCCTCCTAATTGTGATTTTAACTACCTGCTCTGGTCTGTACAGCACTCTGGTCATAAAGGGTTGTTTTTAAATCTGTGTTCCTCCTCGTGAACAAGCTGCCATATAATGCGAGCATTGTGGGTATTTTCCCATCATGTCTGAGTAAAGACCTAACATTGATGCAATGTACTGTACACCCACTGTGTGTTCTAGTGACAAAAAGCCATCACTTTAACAGGTAAATAAAGTCGACAATGCTATCCATGGCTAAAAACAGCTTCAGACTGACTAAAAAGTTCCTCATTTACTTCAACAAAGTTGGTGACTGGGATATGTTGTGTCAAATTGGTACTGAGTTCTGAATGGGCCCAACAGTGGTGGCTCGCCTGGTGGAGCTGGCGCCCCAGACGCAGGGCCTGAGTCCTCGCTGTGGCCCTCTGTTGCATGTCGTCCCCTCTCTTTCTCCCCCTTTCCTGTCCATATCTTCAGCTGTCCTGCCTAATTGAGGCAACCCCCCCCCCCCCAAAAAAAAAATATAAACAATGAAGAAGACAAAAACTCCCATGATCCCACACTGTATGTAATGACCCTATGGTGGCAGAAATTACGTACTGCACTCTCTCCACTGGGCATACATGGAACAGATGCCATGCATGAATGCAGATTATTGGCACATACTGAGAGCTGTCAGACTCTGGGTGGGTGGCTGAAGAGTCTAAACCAAAGTCATATTTAATTGGTCGACCCCAGGTACTCAATAAAATATCCTGTGTGCTAAAGTATAATTTCCATTTTTATTTTTTTACTTTTTACTTTATGTATAAACCTATACATTCCTTTTTATTCTATATATTGTGTTAGATTTTGTATTTGTTTGTTTGTATGCAAGTACTATTCTTACAACTGTAGTGAACAAATGTCCCCCCAGGAATCAATAAAGTATTTCTCATTCTGATTAATTTTGTTCTTTTGATTTACTAATAAAGTTTTAGGTTTTATCCATAGAAATGAGAATAAAATGGCTAAAGACCATGATTGCAGCTAGCAACACTCACTCAGTGAGGGTTTTTGTTACTTTACAATGAGCTGTTTTTATCTACAGAGGGGGCGGGTCATCTTCTATTGAGGCCGCCATGTTTCTACAGTGGCCGGGAACGCACAAGCCAAACACTGGTGCTAACTGCTATCTTGTTTTCTGTTTCTACACAAGTGAAATAAACCTTACAACATATTAATAAGACAGCTTTGTAGACAGACAGTTTTTGACTGAACCAGGAAAGTTTCCATTTCCATTGCTGTTGTAAATGTGCTGTACACTACAAATTTAAAAAAGACATAACAAGGATGTGTCTCTGTGTTTAGCATGTCTTGAAAGACCTTTTTGCTCTGGGTTAGTTGAAAAAAGGTTCCAAGAAAAGCTGGTTTCTGGTTGAAAGAGGCCTTAGAATTCCTTTGTGATATTAGTAGACATGCCTCGCATTAAACAAGTGTCAGTCTGTGCTGTGTGCCATCTGTGTGTGTTTAATTGGTGCTAATTAAACACATCTTTTCATTAGCGTAAATACTGTATGTTTCCAGGAGGAGGTTTTCACTTCCCGGAGCCTTTCTCAATGTTTCTCCGGTCTTTTCATCAATCCCTCCTCCTCCTCCTCTGCTTTTGTCTCCACACTCCGGCGCTATAGATGCTTAATGAGCCGTAAAATATAATTCAGAAATGATAGTGGTCTGAAAGAGATGGAGAGGGAGAGAGAGAGAGAGAGAGAGAGAGAGAGAGAGAGAGAGAGAGAGAGAGAGATGGAGAGATAGGAAGACAAAGACAGTCTATTGTCAACAGTGTTTTCATATCAGCAAAATCTCCTCTTCTATTTTCACAGTGAACCAGTAGCCTGAGAAATCTCACCCTGGGTCGACACAGGTACAGCACATGTTCACATGAATGTTCTGGGTATGAACTGTGTGAAGGCGCTGTCAAATATGTCAGTATGTCTCCTGAATTTGATCCTTTGCTGGAAGGGAAGTAGATTGTCAGCTTACAGATGTTATATTAGTCTAGTTCAAGGTTTAGACACAAATCATAGTCAATATAATGTGAGTCTGGGGGTTGCTCACCAAAACAGCCTCCACCACTTTGACCAACATTAAGCCATTTGATGGGTTCTGCACCTCAGGCTGAGGGGATTCCTGTCATGCAGCTGCAGTGTCTGCACTTTGGGCCCAAGTGGCTGGACCTGGGGCCTGGCCCACCATCACTACCTGGGAAACTCTTGAGATCCAACACACACACACACACACACACACACACACACACACACACACACACACACACACACACACACACACACACACACCAATCTTATCTTATAAATGAATCAGGCCCCTTATCAATTGATCTTGATTCTATTTTATTTTACTGTATATAATTTTTATGTATGTATATGTTCATATATATACACATCTTATATTGCCACCAATAATGAACAATGAGGCCTCATTTACAATCTCTTTTGACTGTTTATGTGTTCCTGTACTTGTTTTGTAACCTTACTGTATAATAAAAAATAAATAAATAAATCACCTTACAATTCACACAGAGTATTGTGTGTGTTGCATTCTTGCGTACATAACATTTGGTAATAGGTTATTAAATAGCAACAGTCTGATGGAGAGAAACTGCTGTATTGTATATAGACTGTAGTTTGGATATAATAATTATTAAGTCACTGATTTGGCAGCTATCACCACAGAAGGTTAATAAAGTCCCACTGAGCTGACCTCAACCGCAGTAAGAGCAAGAGAGAAAGAGTGTTAAATACAGTAAATTCCATGTCATTCACTTTGCCCTCATATCTCAATTACATCAGGACTCCACCCTGCTCCTCTACTGAGAAATATACATTGTTCATACATACATGTTGAACATAAAAAGAAAAGAGTAAGAAGACGAGGAAAAGAGAGACAATGGCAGACTCAGATGTACTAATATTGTAATGTGTTCAGTGGCTTTCAATGGGCCACATTATGCAGCTTAATCCACTGATGTATTCTGCACCTTAACCTGCTGCAGTGTGACAATAGGAAGCTTTTCTCTGCAGCTCTCTCACACTGAAAGCTGGCCTTCATGTAACAGTCAATGATGGGTGAAACAGATCTTATTAGATCCAGTGAGAGTGGAAGTCATACTTTAAATGTACTGGCTGCACTGGGCTGCCCATTGTGTTCTTTGAACTATTATGGAGAATATCCAGATAAAAGGACAGCAGATTCTACACCCTTCTAAAGAATGAGTTTAAACTAAACATTAAAATTACTTATTAAAATAGGACTATATAAAAAGTCGTCCCACAAATGAATCTGAATCAGAAATACTTTATTGACCCAGGGGGAAATGGGTTACGTCACAGTTGCTCTAATTCTAGAATAGAATGAATATGTCGAAAACAAAGAATTATAAGAAAAATATAAAAAATAAATAATTTGTTATGTAAAAATATGTGAAACAATATATATAGAACAATACAATACAATATATATAGAACAATACAAAATAAAACAATGATAATGTAAAAATGTGTACTTCACTTAAAGACATTAGTAAGGCATCCCTATAGATAGATATTAAAGCTCCATTAAGAAATTTCTGGGCAGGCCAGTATCACGCCAAAGTGTGTAATACACCCGCTGACCTGCTCGAGGATACCATGTCAGTGTCACGTTTTGCCTCATCAAGGTGTGAAAAGTACATGTGGATATGAAAGTGCAGCAGGGGGCGATAATGGACGAACAAAGTTTAAAGAGTGACAATGAGCGATAAAGAAGTCCACGTAGGGAAGAGGTTGGGGTGGAAGGATGGCTCAAACACAGGAGACTGGGGTTTGGTTCATATATGAAACCAATAACGTAGATTGTTTTAAGGAAGTAGTTATTCTAACTCAAACCACAATCTTCTCCCAAACCTGAGCAATTAGTTATGGTGCCTAACCAAACTGTGACCATCACTTCAAATGTTTCTCAACAAGCTTCATTTTAAAAGTCTTACTGGACGTTGCAAAATGTAACAATGCCACGGTGGACTTCCCATGGTTTTGACGTCACTATTCTGATTTTGTGTTTTGCACACACACCTATCTCTGAGTCCCATATTAAGGATGCCACATATTCTGTAGACAACCCAGTCTCTGATTATTCAGTGGCCCTTCACTTCAAAATATGACGCTGTAGGTTTCCCTCTAGCATAATTTCAAGTTAGCAAGAATAAATATGCACAGTCCGGTTAGACTTCTAAAATAAAGCTTGGTTAATGTTGTGAAACTGTCGCTTTGGTTAGCTATAGACCCAAAAACTATGTGAAAAATATCGTAAGGCACGTTATGTACCTTACATTACTTAAGAACGTTATGTAAGTTAACTTGAAAGAAGTCAGTGTTGACTTTTGCTTTCAAACAGGACATCAGGAATCAGGAAGGTCAGGAATGAATGATCTCCTGGTGTAAAGTCCTGTGTTTGTTTGACCCATCCATCTTCCCTACCTCCACCATATGCAGGTTTTGACTTTGTAGTACATGTGGCAGGCAGGTCCATAAATGATGCTTAAGACTGGAGCCCTGTACCCAGTGTTGGTCCACAGACCAAGCTGCAGTGCCAGGGGAAAGTCCTCAGAGGGAACTCTGCTAATTTCCTCTACTAAAATTATTATTATTATTATTATTTACTGAATTAATTCATCAACACAGTTTTAGACACAATGAGCCCATACAGTGTGCAATGTATATTGATCAATTAATTCTACAATAGATAAATACATCAGCCTGCTTCAAATCCATTATATCAGACTACCACTATTATCATACACGGTACTTTGGCTTCTGAAATGATCAAATTTGTACAGAGATAAAAGACTTCCTAAAATGGCGGCTCTATGAAACCTCCACAGTCAACGAAACAGAGTCGATATAAACAGCAACATCAACCAGTCTATTAATGATAAGAGCTAATTAAACTGAGAATCAAAGCAGATGAAGGAGATAGGCCTGTGTGTGTGTGTGTGTGTGTGTGTGTGTGTGTGTGTGTGTGTGTGTGTGTGTGTGTGTGTGTGTGTGTGTTGGCCTGCTGGGTGTGTACACATTGACGTAGCACTTAGCCCGAGGGTTGAGGTGTTTGACCTGTGTTTGACCCAGTTATACCCCCTCCCTCCTCCTCCTCCTCTCCTGTCTCTCCTCTTCCTCCTCTCTTTCCATCTGTCATCTTCATCATCAAAGGCTGACAGGCAGTGGGGACAGAGTCAAGGGCAAGCCCACCTAAACTCACCTCGCCTCACTTTTACACAACTAAGATGATGCAAAGGTGACGAAGGTGACACCAAACTGCGTATCATGTCCACCTCGTAGCATGTTCCAGTGTACTGCAACAGCTGTCCTCACACCTGATGACTTAGCAAGTCAAATGAGAATAGCTAGTGATGTGTGAGCCAAAAAGCGTCATACATTTTAGTTTCAGTTTGTGCATTGTAGTGTGTGCAAATCACATCGTGACTGTATCACAATGATAATAAATATTACAGCACCTATACTTGCTTTAAAGGTCCAGTGTGTAACAGTTAGGAGGATCTATCATCAGAAATGAAACATAATATTCATAGCTATGTTTTCATTAGTGTACACATGAAAATAAGAATTGTGTAGACATTGTATAGCATTTCCTGGAGATATACCCTAACCGTAACCAGTACTTGACTAACCCCAACCCAAACCTGAACCACTTACCCAAAAATAAAACATTTTGACAATCTGTTAAATGAACTGGTCTTTAGTCTTACATGTGTCCCCATATCCACTCAATGTAAAATCACAGATCTCTGTTAAGTTTTGCAGCAGAAAGACGGTAAGAAGAAAAAGTGTTGGAGTGGAAGATCTGTATGTATGAAAGAGTAGAACTGTACTGTAGTTCAGAACAAAGGCTGTGTGTGTGTGTGTGTGTGTGTGTGTGTGTGTGTGATCATTCACATCATCACACATCAGCTCTTCCTTTCTACTACTGCAACCAACTGAAAGACACACACCTCCTTTCCTCTTGTCCTCCACTCTCCTCGTTTCTTTTTTCCTACTTTCCTCTCTTCGTATTCCCTCTCCTCCCCTCTCCTCACCTCCTTTGCTCCTCCCTCCCCTCTCCTATCTATCTGTCTTGGTGAAAGGCCGGTGTGAGCACAAAGGCCTGCTGTGGTAGGTAGTTACAGAGCTCCATTGTCACACAGCCTTTCTCTATCTGCTCCATCTTAATAAGAGCAGTCATCATTTAGAGTCTAAGTCGTTCTCAGCCTCCTCGCTTTAATTATGACGTATCGATTGTCTCGTTAAGTCTAGTTTGGCTTAATGAAATCTATTGTTACCTCTAATTCTGTCTTCCATTGTCCCGCCCTGCAGCGCTCGCTGTGTGATGTGGACCTGGGCTCTCTTTGTGCTGTCTAATCTGACTGTGTGTTCGAGTGTGTGTGTGTTCTCATGTCTGTTTCTATGTGCGTCTTGGTTTATCTGTGTCTCTAGGTGTGTTCTTTTTCCGCTGTGTGTACATCTTTGCCTCAGCGCCTTAAACCTGTGTGTGAGTTTTGTGTGTGTGTGTGTGTGTGTGTGTGTGTGTGTCGGTCTTTGCGTCGATGGGTCCCCGCTCTAAAAGGCGCTGCTGTCACCGTTTATCTGCTGCTTCCTGATTCCCTTCCATCGACTCTCAGCCAATCAATTCACTAAATGATGCAATTATACGCCCTCCCTCTCCTCCCCCCCACATTTAAAGTTGAGAGGTTTATTTTGGATCAATCCAGACCACTTTGTGTGCAAATTACACAATTGCATTGCCTTCAGATTCCTTAGGCAGCCCAATTGGAGCAAGCCCTGGGTGTGAATGCCTAATGAGAGACCCTGTCCTTCAAAAAGGCTCTGTCGAACACAGGCAGAGACAATTAGAGAGGTGGCGGCGAAAAAACAGCCGTTCCGAGTTTCTTTGCAGGGCCCGGCTCCTCCAGCTGCCTTTACACCATATTGGATTCACAGGCAAGTTCCATTCACCAAAATCCATTGGTTTGAATGGAGCTCTAATGTTGATACCTTGTGTCATTTTGAGCCTCTTGTGTCCACGCCGAACAAAAGAGGCCTTAATGTGCTGTAAAGGATCCATTGTAAGGGTTCTCATCATGGATGGATCAAGGAGTCCACTCTCACGGGGCCACGTAGTTAGCGGTTCAGACCATTAAGATTTCAAAGGCTCCATCTCACTGGTCATCAAAACCAGCACTCAACATGAAGAATAACAACATTTGTTGAGGAGTAGATACTGTAGTCTGATTCTGAGACACTAAACTGTTTAATTAATCATTTCTACACTACTTGTTACATTATTTACTGTGTTACATCGAACTATGGCTTTACAGTAGCCTTAGAGCTTATTTGGCATGTTTATGTGTTATATGTTTATGTCCTGAATGGTTTGTCGTCCTCGCAGTCAGCACAAGACTGCAGAGGCTGATGAGACTCTGTACGGTACACTAGACGGAGTCGCTGTGTTTAATTTCATGGATATTGGACGGAAACAATTCAGGACCTCTATGTGTGACCTCAAATATTCCATGACCTTAGTGTCGGAGTTGAAGGAAGTTTTATTCTACTCATTGAAATCAAGGGAAACACGCATGAAAAGAGTTTTTTATTTTCTATCCACCCATTATGGAAATTATTGAAGAACTTGTAATGCAAGTATCAATGTCTAATCAAATCATGTGATTATTGATTTAGTAAGAGTAATAGACTATGTGTTACCCAAAATAGAACCACATAGCCCATTCCTGCCAACATTTAGGTTTCAAAAAGCAGGAACTACAGAGTAGTAGTTTTGGCCCGCCTGCTTGAGCAGGCAAGAATGGATTCAATAAGAGCGCAGGCGGCATACATGGTGGTAGGTGTGAATCTCTATCAGCTAATAATCAAGCAGCAGCAGGTGGTAGATATACAGCTTCAAGGTGTTGGCAAAGACACTGCAGAACCCTTTCTGTTTAGATTCAGCCATAACAAACAGTCTGTACTCTTTACTGTTGGTACATGTTGCAAGGAACCATCACGTGCTGTTTTTGTGCCAAATTTAAAATAGAGTGAAAACTCACAGATACATGTGAGTCATACCTGTTGAGCACACTCAGGTACATCCTCACATCAAACTGCCACCAGGCCAGGCTCTCAGGAACCATATATAACATATATCACATGCATACGTTCATAATGCACCATTGCCATAATGCACCATTGCATGCTATTGCCTGACATGCCTAACCTCCAAAGCTAGTGAATGACACACACACACAGCTCAGCTGCAGTGGCTGGTCTTTAAAGGAGTCATTCACCCAAATCCCTGTTTGACCCTGGCCCTTTGCTCTCTTCTTCTGCGCTTAGTTCAGGTTCTAACACCAGTCAGCTAGAAAACACTCTGATCCCTGGCCATGACTAGTCCCTTGTGCGTGTGAGTGCGTGTGTATGTGAGTCGGACAAATCCACCAATCTATTCCCCAGCAGCAGTCCTGAGCAGTCAAACATGGCTGGCAGTGCTGGCTGACTGGAGGGATGATGGATGGAGGCTTGGTTAGCTCTGCATCATGTTCTGAACATCAAGAGTGCACATGGCAGACTGAAACAAGCCAGCAGTCACAGAATCACAGGTTAGAATCCAGAGATCGCTAGGAAAACCTGAACCCCCTCCACAGTAACACACAGGGAGACTGAAGCAGAGAAGGTTGTATTGGTTAGCTCCCAGTGGGCAGAGGTATAGACTGGGCTTGTACTGGCCAAATCCCAGTGTGCAGAGGTTTAAGCTGGGGTTGTTGTGGGCAGCTCCCAATAGGCAGCAGTATAGACTCAGGTTGTAAGGGGCAGCTCCCAGTAGACAGGGTTACAGACTGGGAATGTGCTGGCCAATGCTATACAATGATGGTATTTCATAGCATTTTATTTTATTCCTTATGTTTATAAAGGTTTCGCTGAAATGTAATCGTTTAGGTTTGGCTGTAGTTGACACTGATAAGAATTGGTCATTATAAATCATTGTATTGTAGCCAATGCAATGCATTAGCCTGTTTAGTTACCCATCAGTAATGGATGAAATCCAGCAAATGTATCACTTTAAGTCTTAGGTGCTAGTCAGGTTTAGTCGGGTTGGGTCTTGGCATGTCCGCGCGATGTCCATGAAATGAAACTACATACAAAGTCAATGCAAAGACAATAATTGGGCGGTGCAAATGGGGAAAATACGTGAAACTCGCATATTCGTTTGAGCCCTGGTAGCTCTGCAGAAGCGAGCCGTGGGCAGAGCCGGGGCTTCTGGAGGATAAACATATACACCCGTAGTCACACTGGATTCTGCTCTGATCTGTCATCTTGCGGACAGACTTGACAAAGAAATGTATTTATATATTTATTGCAATTAAGATTAAATAGAAAATACTGTAAAACACGCATTATAATGGACAGGCCTTGAATTCCTCTTGCTCAGCAAAGATAGCAAATACTATCAAATAGTTTAAACCAGTATGAAAACTGCTTGTATAAAAAGTAAGCTGTCAAATACCACATCATTTAGGAATCATTCATTTGATCATTTGATACTTTGGTGCTCATGGTTTCTGTAAAATGAACTGAAGGATTGAATTGTGGAGAATAACTGATCTAACATGTGCAGCAGCCATGACCAAAGTTTAAACATTTGTATTTTGCGTAGGCACTCTCAGCAGCTTATAACTCGCTCAAGCGGGCAACCCCGTGGTTTTAAGAGGTCTTATACATCCAAAGAACTTCTATAAAATCCCGACCAGGCTTCTAATTGAGACCTGCATTTATTTGTCGAAATGTTAAATGTTTTTTTTAATTTTGTTTAGCTGTATTTACTTGAGCAACACACAAGGAAAAATATTGCTTTGTTTTCTGTGTGAACGCACCATTAAACACACTGATATGGGCCCATGTATGCACAGATAACAAAATCAAAATGTAAAAACATGATGATTCCCAGGCAGGTTCTTGAGAGCATCTTTTTTTAGGATTTCTTAAAAATAATATATCAAGTCTGTGTGTTCAGGGAGTGGGATCGGGCAGCAAGCGTTTTAAAGTTCTTTAACTTCCTCCATGAGATGTGTGTCACAGCCAGTGTCCATGTTGAATAAAATAAAAAACCAAGACATTTGTGTTAATTTGGCTTCACTTCATTCATACCTCTGCTCTCTCTCATTCTCTTTCCTCTGAGGTAAAACAGCTCCCATACACAGCAGCAATGTCCTTGAATAGAGAGAATGAAGTGGAGATAGAAGAGAGAAGAAAGCAAAGGTGGGTTAAAAGTAAAGGTGTAGGTGAGGAAAGCGGAGACAGAGAGATGGACACATTGTACGAAAAGAAAGAACTGGCAGAGGAGGGAGGGATAAAGAGAGGAGGAGAAGGAGACAGAGGGGGGGAAACATGCAAAGCCCAAAGGCAGCTCTGTGTTGGGAGAGGAGGGGGAGGAGGAGGCCCAGTAAATCAGCCAGCCTCTTGTCAACACCTCCCACCAGCTCCCCCCCAGGGGCTTCTGAAGCCACTGAGCTGAGAATAACAAATGGCCGTCATTGGCCAGGCAAAAAGCTGTGATTATAATTATCACATCCCACACTGACCTTGCATAAACCTTAATCCTTCTCCAATGGAGCATTTAAATAGGCTGCCAACAGCGACAGAGATGAGGAGCGAGGGAGGGAGGGAGGGGGAGAGAGGAGGAGAGAGGTGATGTGGGACGGCAGGAGAAGGAGGAATGTGGGGAAGATCGGGAATGGGAGGTGAGACAAATATAAAGACGAGGAAGTGGAAAGGGAAAGGAGCCAAGAGGGTGGACGGAGAACAGGGTGAGTCACGAGGAGAGGGAGAGCAGGGGAGGAGGAGAAAGAGGGAGGTGAAGCGGGGAGAGTGTGATGGGTGTAGTGGTTCAGCAGCACACCTGGAGGTTCAGCGGTTCAACACGAGGAGTAATGAGGAGGTGAGACTGCAAGTCAGTGAGCACAAGGAGAGGAAGGAGCAGTACTGTGCGGCGTCAACGGATTCTGTACAACTTTATTAAGAGCAGACGGGTGACAAATTCAAGGACAATTGAAAAAAATGAGAAGAGAAAAACAGACTGTGGCCTCAAAGTCACGAGATCTCCACCCAACAGAACACCTGTGGGAGCACTCTCCTCCACCATCAGGACACCAGATGAGGGAATATGTTTTGTTCATCCCTCGGATACAGGAGCTTCCGGGGGCGAACACACTTAGTTTGGTTTTTACAATAATTATGGGCTTAACATTAACTAACAATTCTCATAATTTGATTTTTGAATCACTACAATGAAATAACCAGCAATGACTATGAAAGCGGGAAGTTCCTTAAAAATAATACAAATAATTACTCTTAATTACTAATTTGTCCATAATTTAATTTAACTGACACAGCAAGGTTGGAGGTTTACCTTAAATGTCTAATTGCCAAGAGGCCCATGTTGGCAATTAGACATTAATATATAAATAGTATATAGATCCTAAAATGAATTGATAAGTAGCTATTGATGCTGTCGAAATCGAAACTTTGTCCTTGTCCTTGTCCAAAAGGCCTGGTGACCCCAGTTTGGTGACAAATTTAACACATAAGTTAAGATAGATTTTTAACATAACGTAAAAATTGAAAGTTCAATGAAAAAAGACATGGAAGATTTGGAAAAATAAAACAATGTATTGATTTCTAATGCTGCCTTTAGATATATCTATGATTGTTTGTGTCTGACACCCCTTAAAGTCTCCATGCCACCTTCTGGCCACCCCATGGATATTTCTTTAGATCCGCCTCTGCCAGAAACACTGATTTATAACCTTTTTTTTTAAAAAAGCCAAAAACTGAGGGCGCCTGGATAGCTCACCTGGTAGAGCTGGCACCCCATGTAGCAAGGCTGAGCTCTTGCTGCAGCGGTCATGGGTTCAAATCCAACCTGCAGCCCTTTGCTGCATGTCATCCGCTCTCCCTGCCCCCCTTTCCTGTCTATCTTAAGCTGTCACTATCAATTAAAGGCAATAAAAGCCCCCAAAATAATAATTTTTAAAAAGCCGAAAAGTGGAGATTTCTGCTGACAGTGAAATTATCAGAAGTCAAAATATCATATCAAAAAGTTTTTTGTGAATTCATTTTTTTTAAAGCAGAAATTGGCTGAATTTGCTTTAAGGAAGATTAGAACTACTTTCTGCTGAGGCCCCACTCCTCTGACATTGAACTCGCTGATTGCAGACTTCAGTGAGTTTCCTGATGCAGATATCACTGTCGAGCCTGCTCACTGCTTCCGTACAAAATGAACCAAAACAACCAATCAGAGCCAAGATAGATAGTTAGTTGTTATGTCTCATTCCCAGATCGTGAAATACTGATACTGGGAATGAAACTCAACAATCAACTATCTTCAGGCCTCCAATCCAAAGCGTCTTTCTATCTTTCTTGGCTCTGATTGGTTGTTTTCGTTCAGGCCCGGTTGCTTCTTGTAAATGCCATTAGGAGCACTAGGAGGAACCAGAGGAACCTGATTTTTTCACAGATTATCTGTCTCATGTTCTACTGTCAGGCCACAGTGACAGTTTCAGAAAATATGACAAAAAGTTATTTTTTATAAAAATTGACCAACTGCAATTTTAAAAATGAAAAGTGGTTAAAACACATATAACCACAATGCTCCTGGTTCAACTCGGGGACTCACCCCTTGTTGCATATCTTCCTCTCTCTGCCCATGTATTTCCTCTCTGTATCTGGCCTATTTCTGTCAAATGAATAAAAAAAATGTATTAGACATGGTTTTTTAAAAAAGCCTTTGTTGGAAAGCTAATAGAACAGAGGCAGACAGGAAACAAAGTCAGAATGATGAGTATGACATGCAACGAAGGTCAGATTCAAATGGTGGACATTGCTGTTATATGGTTACCATTTAGCTATGTGGGTGCCCTGAGATTTAATATTCCACCCAGGTATCCAAGGTGGCACAGGCAAGTCCCTGGACTTCTTGGATCTGTGGAACATCATGGATCGACTCAACCAGCAGAAACATCCAAAACAATTCAACCTAAAACAGATCCAATAGATTTTTGAAGAGAACAAGAAAGGACACCAGTGAGGATTTTTTTAAAAACTATAAAAAAGTTTGAAGGTCCAACTTACTTTTTTGTTAGCCAAATGTATCATTTGTATCTAAGTGATCACTTATTGTCCAGGTATCAATAACCTTATCTACAGTATATACTGTACTCTGGTGGACAGTGTACAGAAGGCTTAGTGTTACCTCTCCTCAGCACTAGATGGAGTAAAACTGAAGTATATCACTGCAGTCATATTACTGTACCAGCAGTGTCATGGCTCCAACACAGATATCTAATAGATTTTAAGATTGTTTACTGCTTAAGTTCAAGTTTAATATAATTATCAACCATAAAAATATAATTTCTTCTAGCAGCAAAACATGAAAGTTGTGTATGCATCTTGGCAAATAACAAACCCTTGGTAGCATACTTGTTGTAATGAGCACACATTAGTTATTATTATTATCATTATTGGGATATCGCTGTATTTGTATGTACGACACCTACACAAGGCTTTAAAGGCCCAACATTTAGGAGGATCTATTGTCAGAAATGGAATATAATATTCATAACTATGTTTTCATCAGTGTATAATCACCTGGAAATAAGAATCATTGTGTTTTTGTTACCTTGCCTAGAATCGACAAACCAAACACTGGCTCTATTTAGGACCTTTCACAGCCACCGTAGTTTCTCCTACACGCTTGACAGCCAGTTGTCACAGCCCAGGTTTGTCAGATACAGATGCGAGTGGTGTTCAGTTAAAAAATCCTACAAACTGGTCCTTTAATGCTGTCTGTATTTCAGTTATCCATGCAGCAGTTTATCTGTACAATGCTTTGATAAAAACTGCACCACAGACAGTGTCTTCCAAACACACAGTGTAGTAGTGCATCGTTTTACACAGTTACATGAAGTGATTATTTGATGAATGAAAGATTGAAATTTCATCTACAGTACAGTCACCTTGCTCTCTCTTTCTCTCTTACTCAGTCTCTCTCTCTCCGGGTCAGTGCATGCGAGAGAGGGCGAGCCTCAGGGAGGTCAGAGGTCAAGTGGTTTGACCCTGAGGTCAATTGAGTGGCGCTGCCCTCACTCCTACAACATTTTACACTCACACACACACACAGTTAGAGAGGCACACATCACCGTAATAGGATATGAAGAGCTGAAAATGTGTTGGAAATACTGCTGGGGTCTAATGGTTCTGCTGCTTTTCTTATTGCTGTGTGTGTGTGTGTGTGTGTGTGTGTGTGTGTGTGTGTGTGTGTGTGTGTGTGTGTGTGTGTGTGTGTGTGTGTGTGTCAGCTGATGACACAACAATCCGAATATTCAGTATATAACACTATAATGTAGATGTAAGTAGATGTGGGGTTTTAAGTGTTTGCTTTCATGTATTTATCAAAGGTTATGTAAAGCATCTGGTGTACAATGAAATAATGAATGACAGAGAAAATACCAAACGTAACTAAACACATAAAATATGAATATGAAATGTGAAGTATTAGTAGTAGTATTTCTTAATGAAATACTTACTTATAAATACTTATTCAGTCTCTGTAACAACTGCGCAAACTCCATCCACTGATAAAGGCCATGAGATGCGGCTGAAAACTCCAGAAAATATCTACTTAAAGGCACATTGAGTAGGGCTGCAACTAACATTGTCGATTAATCTGTTGATCATTTTCTCAAATAATCGATTGCTTGTTTGGTCCATAAAATGTCTGAAAGTGGTGAAAGATTAGCCCAAGGTGACGTCCTCAAATATCTCGTTTTGCACAACCCAAAGATATTCATTTTACTGTCAGACAGGACTAAAGAAAGCCGAAAAATATTCAGATTCTTAAAGGTGAAATCTTTAAAAGTGATTACGATTAATTGATTATTGAAATAGTTAGCGATTATTTCAACAGTTACTAATCAATTATCGGCTCATTGTTCTAAGATCAAGCTTCAAACTCAACATGAGTATAAAGAGTTAATAAATGCTTTATAACACTCTATAGAGCGTTATCTGCCACTCTACTGATTTTACAGAGTACAGTAGATTTCACACAAGGTCAGGTTCCTTGTCACGTGGAGGACCTTTCAGCTTACACAAAGGCTCATTGAATGGTTTAATGAGAATGAGACTAGGAGGTGTATCTGTAATAATCTATAATAAGCAGCATCTAGCTAAATTCTTACTCTACTTGACAAACTGTATCTACTGTCCCTTCATTTCTCTACTGGCGCTATGTAATGCAAGGCTAGTTTATTGATAGATCACATTTTATAGTTTAGAAAGACAGTGGTAAGGACTAAAAGAACATAAAACATCTTCTTACATATAAGAGTTTAAATAAAGATAATATAATAAAACGGGATAAAGGCAGAGAATGCCCATTAAGTTAAAATTAAAAAGGCGCAAAGCCACAGCACTGGACAAAAAGGACCTGTATCCAGAAAGATCCAATTTTATAGATCTGTATCCAGATATCATGTCATATCAAAATTAAAATATAATCTGTCAAAGTCTGTAATCTTCTGCATACTGTCTGTATCACCACCTTGGACAGTATCGTATTTTTGTGCTTTTACTCCAGCAGGATTCTAGGATTGTAAATCGTCTTAAGGTTTCACTGTAACAGCAGTTGTTTATTCTGTAACACGAGTGTATGCATGGTAAAACAATTCAATTAGAAAAGGAGAAAAAGATGAAATGACTGTGTTTGTGCCCCCACGTTGACTTTTTTGATGGCAAACTAAAAGACCAGGGTCAATGCTGTAGCCAAAAGGAGTCAAGAACAGTATAATAATAACCGGAGGTGGCAAACATACACACATTCTTTACTCAAGTGTGAGGTAAAGAAACAGTACTGATTCAACTTTACTCTACTCAAGTAAAAGGGAAAATGTTCTGAAATGTAGTTAAAGTATAAAAGTATCTGGCAAAGCAAACTGAAACTTCCAATAGGGTTGGGTCTCCCTCTGATCTGTTTCGTCTTGCTACATTGTTACGTCATTTTTGTTGCTTTCTTCATGTTATGTCTGTCATGCGTGATCTGCACCGGTCTTGTTGTTGGGAAGGCGTTCTGTGAAAAATAATTCACCACAAATGCATTAAAACTAAAGTAACAAGCCTGTTTTGAAAATGTAAGGAGGAGAAAGTGCAGATATTTGTGTAAAAATGTAGGAAGTTAAAGTAAAAAGTTATCAGAAAAAGTAATACTCAAGGAAAGTACAGATACCTGAATAATCTACTTAAGTATTTGTACTTCATTACTTCCTGCACAATGCATTCCTTTGACAATAATTAAAGAACTTTTTTTTTTCATTATTTATGGATATGTCATTTCTGGGGTTATGCACAAAAAGGAGGCTTAAGTGTTTATATACTGCTTATAAATGATAAATAAGGATGGTTAAAGTAAAGTGATAATTGTATTTTTTATGAAATCCTTATTTCTTAGTTATTATTATTATTACTATTATTATTATTATTATTATTATTATTATTATTATTGATAGCTGCGGTAATAAAGGTCTCTGCCGTGGCAGCGTGTTGTAAAGAGATTAGTCATCTGACCTTCCAATGAATGTGTGTGTTTATTGAACTGATTCAATGGAATAAACTATAAAGTGAATTTATTAGTACGATTCAATGGGAGAGGGGAATTACAATCACAGTCAGATAGTGTAAGCAGGCCTGGGTTGAATTAACTAACTGCTTTACATTACACTCACACACATGCTGCATTCTGTTAGCACATGCACACACATGCACAGCATTGCACACATTATTCTTGCCGCACACTCACACACACAGATATGAGAGCTTGTGGACACAGTGCAGGCCACGAGTGTTGTGCTCCCGATCCATAAATCATAATGTTTCAGCAAAAGCAGAATTTCATTTCCCTGCCGGCGTCTTATCAGGCCGAGGAGGGATATACAGCCCATCACCATGCTCGTTTATTATCTCTGTGAATAGGCTGTGGCAGGGATAGGGCTATAACCTGGCGGGAGCAGGCACGGGACTGGATTAGACTATTAACTGGAATAGCATATCAGGGCTAAGTCTATTACCTAAAGCGCCAGTATCATGCTCCCCTCCAGATATTCACTATCCTGATGCAGCCGCGGCCACGCTGGGAAGTTCCTTTCATTTGTCCCATTATTATCTATTCTCTCTCTCTCTATTGATTTGCACAGTTGAGTGAATCGGTGTCCCTGCAAACCCACTCTGGCCCTGACCTGAAGCTTCGCCTTGTTTAAACGCTACAGTATCGGCTCGTCAGGCTTCACCACACTGGCTCCGAGGCTCATTACATAGCAGTACCTGCTGCAAACAGCCACGTAACCCTTGTAGGGGGGTTTCCTGTTAGCCTGTAGTTTAGAAACACTGGAAGGGTACATCAGTCATTGCATGCCTTTTTTACGCAAACTATGATGAGCTTAAGCTGAATGGAAACAGGTTATTAAAGGTGAGGTTTTTAAACAAAATCAAGTTTGTTCATTTTTAAAAACCTATTTTTTAAAGGTTTTTAAACTTGATTTGGAATGTAACAAAAGCTATGAAATCACAAGCCTGAAAGATTACATATATCACAGGGTAACCAAGGCCTATGTGGGGCAATGGGTAGAATCTTGTCGGAAGCCAGCTATGTTACACAATAAAATGCATCAAATTTCATAACCCACAATAATACTTTAAAGTTTAGAAGAATGTAACACCAATTACCACCTACTTCATATTATGTCCTAACATTGTTCCCAGGCAGGTTCACACCTGCTGATTTGAAGTAAATCAAGTATTTGTCAAGGTAACTATGGTAAATTAAATGTACTAATTCCATTCAGTTAAAAATGTGTTAACAGAACTTTTCTGAATAAAGTCAGACTAACTTGAATGCATCTTCTTTATACAAATGTTACCACTTCAATTGAATTTACTCAGTTTTCTTCCACTGACGCAAATTATTACACAACCTGTCAAAACAGCTGATGTGTGTAGAAACAATTTACAATTAATCGTCAGAGTGGTAGCCAATGAATTTTCTATGGATCATCTAATTGTTACTGCTATAATGAAGTTGTTAGAAATAGCCTCCTTGTTCTCTTTGTGACTAACATCAAATCTTTACATTCTGGATATCATTGAAAATTGATTCATAGTTGGGCATATCATGATTTAAAACTAATAAAAACAAAAATTGAGAAATCAGATGCATGATAGCACAGTGGTGGTTACATTTATGTATGTATGATATTAAGTCAATTTAAAGAAAATGAGTCAATGGAACAAACTGGAATTATATCACCAATACTTACTTTACTAAAATAACTTAATATTTTATAAATAAATACAAATTTAAAATGCATTCTTGAGTTGGGTTTAATTCATTGGGTTGAATGACATTTTTTGGAGGATTAGGTTATGGTAATTTACTTCTTTTATTAAAATATGCTGTTTTACAGTATATCATGGGGCATCCAAGAGGGAACTTTTTCTTTCTTGTGTTTTATTAACTTCACACAGTGACTGCCCACATATGTGGAGGAGAGAGTGCAGACATTGTTTAAACTTTTCTTTCAAGCTGTCTTTTTTTGTCCACTGTCCACAATAATAATTTGGTCAACTTTAATGCATGCAGCTACATAAATGCCTCCAAGGACAGTGTGATGCAGCCAGGAGGAGGCTATGACAGCAGGCGTTTTGCCCCCTTTTCCAGTGTGAACATTCATAATACTTCTACATGCCTTTAGACCTGTTTGGTTTAAAGCATACTAAGGCTTAAGCTATGGGAGGTTGGCACTTTCCTTGCCTGGTTCAGCTCCACACAGGATTCCTCCAGCGAGCAGTAACCCCGAATCTCAAAAATCCAAACATCCCCTTTCTTGCGACGTTTTATGTGTAGCCTACTGGCACATAGTGAATGCCAATTAAGAGTAATACAAAATAATATAATGAAAATGATTAATTGTTTTGAACTGAGTAAATCATTCGGATGAATTTTTCAAGTGACTGCATTGCATTTAAACTGAGCTGCAGCTAAAAAATCTATAAAGTAGCACCCTGTAAACAATTATAATCATCCAATTTGACCACGTTCGACCCAAATCTGTGTTATCTGTCCGCACAACAAAATAAAATGTTGAACAGACATGTAAAATCTACGAATCAATTCTTGAAATGGTTTGGAGATGCGCAACCCACCAGCAGCACTCTCCCAGAGATGATATTATACGCTAAAAATGAATTATGATCACAACAATTTGTTCATCTTTTCCAGATTTCACCACCTGCTGAGTTTGACATTAGTTAGACATCGGTGTGCTGAGATAGAAGTCAGCAGGCGGCTAATGGGACATTTTCACAGAGCAGGACACAATTTTACCTTTTAATAATTTGATTCTTGTGATTTTAGCAATTATTATTACCATTAAAACAGAAAACAAAGAAAATATCTGTCTATCTAACTGTGTGTCCAGCTCCATCTTCGCCTACGACATATGTGTAAGCTACACTTTTAATACTTTTTATTTTATCTCATACTGTCTGCCTTATAACCATCTTTTGATGTGAAATCCATATCACGCTGTAGGAGATTCAGCAGTAAAAAGATACAACTTCAGCTTATTGTTACACTACCTTTTGTCTTGTGGATTTAACACTAAAAAAGCAAGTGGATTTTATGTGTGAGAGTAAATCATTATCTGCCATTTCCTGAAAGTAGTCATGTTACATTGGAATAGATGCCGGCTTTAGGAAAGGTAAGGAGGAGCTCCCAGAGACTGGGAAATCAAATTTGACAGCACATTGTTTTTTTTAGTATTAACCAAAAAGCATTTTTCCACCACTAAAAACATATTTCCTGAAAAGAATAGTTCATTTTGGATGCTTATTTGCTTTCTGAGAGTGAGATGAGACGATTAATACCATTCCCATCTCTGTTCATTAAAAGCTGGAGCCAGGACATGGTTAGCATAGCTTAGCATAAAGACTGGAAGCAGGGGGAAACAGCTAGCTTGGCGTTGTCGAAAATGGAAAAATATGCCCAACAAAATCTCTGAAGTTTGCAAATTGCCAAAGTTGTATCTTATTTAATTAGCATAAATCTAAAAAGAAATTGTGTTGTTTTATACCGATGCTGGGACTGCTTCCTGGAGTCTTGTTGTTACACTGAGGTTGCCATGTTTGGTACCTGTGCTCACCAACTGTACCTGGACCTACATTCATGTTCACCAGTGGGCATGCATGTTTGGTAGAAACTGATGGTGTACGTATTGTAATTATCGGTGCAATAACTGACATAAAAATCACTTTCAACAACTGGTATTCAAACTCCCAGGAACAGCGTTGAGCTGTGATTTTGGCCTGTAGGGGCCAAATTCTGTATTGCAGTATCAAACGACCTCCACTCCGACATTTGACTCCTTAGATGATCAGAATTTGAGCCATTAGGTCCAATAATATTTAAAAAGGTCTCTAAGATCTCTTACAATAACTTATTTTCAACATGTCCTCATATTTAAACAACTAAATATATCAATTGCCAGTGACTCCCAAAAATACATATATGACCGTGGGAGAGTACCAGTGACAGGCGTACCGGACCTTTGTTGTACGGAACCTTCTTTGTTACATTGTGAAACAGTCACTGTTTGGTTAGCATAGGCACTGAAACTACTTGGTTAGGTTGAGGAAAAGATCATGGTTTGGGTTCAAATGAGTACGTTAATACATGGATCAGTAAAGTGTTCAAACTCTACAGGCCCAAAAACATGCAACTTCACCACTAGATGCCACCAAATCCTACACACTGGTCCTTTAATTTTGGAAGACAGTCACTTGATTTAATTAACTACAACTGCTGAAGGCTTGTAATATCAGATAAACATTGGAAAAAACTCTTTTGATGGAACAAAGACTATGGATTTTGCCCACCATCTATTTCATTGGATGCCTGTTGAGAAGAGATCTTCTGATGACCAGAATGAACAGAAGGAATGATTACAGCAACAAAGTTGAAAAAAATGTGAATCTAACCTTTAATACATACTGACCGACATAAGGAAATAATGCATATGAACATATGAACATGAGCTGTGATGGGAATAAGCTGTCTCATTGGCCTGTGCTGAGCTGACCTGTGTTCAGGTTGTGACTGACTGGCTGCTCATCAGCCTAAGAGGAGGAGACATCTGTGGCTCTGACAGCTGATTGGCTGTCTGAGGCTCCTCAGGACGCAGCCATGCGTTGGATTGGCTGCACGCCTCTCAGTCAAACTGACATGCTAATGTCATTGAAGTAGACAGTGATAATGTCATTCCAGGTGGATAATGTGTTTTGACTAGGCTGAGATAGTGGGATTATTGCAGTGATAATGAATGAGGACAATGAAAGTGCAGTTAAAGGAGATGATCAACACTGACAACTCACCGATGAATAACTTTATTATTTTCTGCTTTAATTTAACATTTTCCTCTAATTTGTCTCCTTTAATCTAACCTTTATTTAAGCAGGCAGGCTTTTAAGAATAAATTCTGATTCAGAATGACAGCCAGGCTGTTAAATTACAGCTGCAGAACTGGCAGCTAGAATTATATTGTAATACTATGTAAAGGAGCTCTGGATGGAAGTGTAGTGCTCTGTTCCTGGGTGTAGTGGTTCATTCTGTAATATCAATTACATCCCCCTGTGAGCTGTACTCTCCAGAAAACCACAAATTTTACACAAAAAAAATCTCAACACAATGAGATCATTTGATTGGGGACAATATGTATCTTTTTAACTTTCTTAAACAACAGCAGCATTTTAACCCCTTTCAGACGTGCATGTCTTAGCGTGCAGGTCTGTTTATGCATGATGCAGTCTGTGAGAGAACAGGAAATATAGTTATTCCTTAATACCTTTACATTCAAATAACTGCTGTTCTCCAGCTGTGACTCTGCTGCCTCCAAATGTGGTACAAGCATTATGTCTCTGTCCGTCAACAGCCCTGTCAGGGTCCTAACATTTACATTATGGTTTTAGAGCATAAAAGTCACAACAGATAACATAGAACTTTACCAGGTAATATTGAACTTCCTGGACCAATCAGACCGCTCCTCTAGTTATGAATAATTTAGCCCAGTCTCACACCAAAGTGTGTAAAAGACCAGCCAATCCACTAGGGGATACCGTGTCAGTGTGACGTTTTGTATCGTCGTAGGGAGGACAGGTCTTTCACCCAGGAGTCCTGTGTGAAACCTAGTAAGTAACACTTATTTTAAGTTAACTTACATTACTAACAACACTTAACTTACGTCAGGTACATAACGTAATTTACAGTCTTTTCCTAAACCTCACCAAGTAGTTTTGGGGCCTAAACCAAACCAAACTCTGACCACAGCAAGCTATATTTTGAAAGTGTAACCAGACGTTGCACGTTTATTATTGCTAACTTGACGGCAGAATGAGAACATGTTGAAAACGTAACACTGCCACGGTGGATCGGCAGGTGTGTTACACGCTTTTGTGATACCGGATTGGAAAAATGATATGTCAAATGTCAACAATTCCAAACTTGTGAAAACTTTACGAGGTGCAAAAATGTTATTTTCAGTCAAAAGGTAACGTACATTAGCTGTCACTGACGGTCACACAGTTTACTGGACTGTGTGACTCAAGATGGCTAGCTGGCTCGTGTTATCTTGTAGCTGGTCTGACAACCTATGAGAAAAAAACAATGCTGCTTACTGATATAAATGATCTAATCTCACTGAATTATCTGTAGTCATATCCGTACTTGGGGTGGGGCCTAAACTGAACATGGGTGGAGTTTCAGCCGGAAGTGGGCATGGCTAATGGTTTTTATTTTAAGTCTAAGACTGATATGGGTTTATCAAAAGTTGCTATATTTATTAGAACACTATTTACAGAACAGCCTCAAACTGTTTTTAATCACGAAAAATGGAACATATCTATGGATATTGACACATACACACATACTCTGATGATACTCGTACTTGTAAAGTACATCATTTTTTACGGAATACTTGCCAAGTACACACTCAAATAAACCCTACTAGGCCTGAAACTAACAATGTTTTTCTTTACTGATCTGCAGATTATATTTAGTGATCCATCGTTTTGTCTATAAAATGTCTCAAAATACCCCCAAATATTCTCTCTAAAACACAAAAATATTCATATTGAAAAATGCAAAGCGACTGAAATGGTTAATTGTTGCTTTTTCACAGCAGCCATTTTGACATGAAATAGTAGGATAAACACAGGTGTTACCAATGACACTAAGCTTCTGTTCCATTTAGTGAAGCAGAGCCGTTCCAGTGAGCCAACATGCACAATACCAGCACCCTGACTCTGTTTGACCTGAATGGAATGGGGCCTTAATTAGTATAACTGAGTTTATCCTTCTATTTCATGTCAAAATGGCTGCTTTGAAAAAGGTTTATAGTTACCATGCAATCAAGCTTTAATCAAGTAATTGTTCCAGCTCTATAACCTACACTACATGGCTGTCCTAAACCACAAATTTCCATCAAATACATCCTGCAAGGTACACAGTTTCACTTACTAAAGGTGTACTGCCATATGGATGTTTTATATACAGTTTACACCACACACACACCCACACACCTATAGAGCTAAAGCCAAACACACCATGGCCTGAGAGCTGATATGGACAGTGTCTGAGATTAAACTAAAGCTATTTCCTCAGAGTTAGAGGCTGCTTTCATAATAGCTCCTACTATTACACAGCTGTCCCGTGGAAACCTCGTAGCTTCACTCCCACTCCTCAGAGTGTTTTCTGCTCTGAAGTTAAGCTTGCTGCCGCCTCTTATGTGCTGATTCAGTTAAACAACAGTACAACCGTCTGGCTTCTTCTCACATCTGTAGTGGTTACAGGGTTGTGTTGTGACAGCGGTGTGTGTGACAGGGCCCAGAGAGGCCAAGGCGATAGGCCGCAGCCTGCAGCCGCCGCTCCCATTGAGATGCAGATCTGCGCTAATTAATTCTCATGTTTAAGGGAATTAAACATTATTCTGGAGAAAAGAGTGCGCTGGTGGGAGCCCCTTTAATATGTAGGCCAGATAAAAGGAGGAGTGTGTTTCTCTGTGACGGACATACATTTATTCACATTCCCCCAGCCAATTTCATTTCAATGTAAAATGAGGAGATGAGGTTAGAGAACGCAGAGAGGAGAGTTAGCTAATAGAAAACAATGACCGGTGTTTTATTCTCCAGAGGCTATTCTGCCGTTGTCAGCGCTCCCACCCACCCCAGCCCCCCCAGCAGCACAATGCACAGAGACAAAGAGAGAGAGCAGCGGGGCCAAGTGCCTCTTCTAAAACACACAGCAGCTTATTAACCCCAACATGCACACACACACAGAGCGTGGCGGCGGGCTGCAAAGCGATATCAGGCAGTAATATATTGAGGTTATATTCAGGTTGTAATGGTGTTATTAAAGCAACAAGCTTAGGCTGAATAGAGAGAAAATCCTATTAAAATAATTATAGAGGCCTGGGATATCAGTGTGTGTGTGAGAGAGTGTGAGTGTGAGTGTGTAAGAAGGAGAGAGAGAGTGTCTGCATACATTGGCATACAATGTAAGAGAGAGAGAGAGAGAGAGAGGTGTGTGTGTGTGTGTGTGTGTCCTTGGCTTACTAATGTGTAGTAATAGACTCTGCTAATAGTGATTGCCAGCTAATTTTATTGCTGCTTTTCGTCAGCCTCCGCCTTAATTAGAATGTATTGCTGCTACATTCGCTCCTACTAGACCTCTTAAAAAATAATTATTCCTACATGTAATTATGCAGTTACATCATTACAGAACGATAGTCCTACTGGAGAGCACTCCAAATGGAATCATTAAAATTTGATTCAAAAATTAGAATGATTTTAACACAATTTTCTCTTTCTAGTAAGGATATATTTTATCATTTCATCATTGTCAGTGGCTTTAGTAATTTCTTTCAAATTAGATCAAATACATTATGGCAATAAATTAACAACATATCCTGTGTGGAAACATATTTTGCAGATGATATCTGATTTTCAGGTTCCATCACACTAGCAGCTAACATTTAAAGGATAAGTATGACATTCCATATTTTTCCTACTAATCCAATAATTTCTTCTTTCCCTGTGTGTGGCTGTCAGACCCATTGGTTCTTAATGAAAACATAAATCTTCAGCTCACAAATATATAGTTTCATTGTTTAAAAAGGCTCAGTGATTTCCTTAAACAGCTAGCCTCCACATTTTGGTGCTCTAGTGAGTATTTGGGGCAGCAGGACGATGTATGTGGGATTGAGTCAGAATAAACTACAGTGCGCACATAACACATAGAAAATATAAGTACAGGAAAGGAGGAAGTTGACGGAGGTTCTGACCAAGGCTTGCTAAACTGTTATTGGAGCACAGAGCAAAAAGGGGCGGGACTTGTCAACTTTATTTATTTTTCTGATGGCATCATTAGAGTTTTTTACTAACCTCCCCAGTTAATCTTCTGTTTATTTGAAACAAACTGAAACATAAAACCTTTGTGAGGGAGAGGGTTTTCTTTAAGAAAGACCTTTAACGAATAGATTTAAATACTGTGTTATCTTAATGTAGTAGAGTGCAGCAAATCAGGCATTTACTCAAACAACAACATCACACAGTAATTACTTTAAAACTGCTTTAATGAGTTCCAGAGAGAAAATGAGAAGCTCTGGTAGTTTATTTTATCTTCAATGAAAATTTAGGCAGTAGGATTCGACACCGCTCTGTCCTCTCTTAGGGCTGGATTCACAGTACTGTTTACTGATCCATGTACTGCTCAATCCATGATTATGTTTTCACTATATATCTTGTGTTTTCTTCTATGAGTACAAACAAATCTGCACTAAAAGCTTCATTACGTAAAGCTTCATTAAAGCTGCATTCATCTTTTTATTAACAAGAGATTCATACAGACATAAAGGCACTGCAAACTTCCATTTTGTTACTCAACCTTGTGTTCTGTAATGATAAATACATGTTCTTGATCCTTATGAGTTACTTTATGAACACATTTCATTAATAGTAGATTTTTCTTTAAATAGAAACTACACGTCAGTTAGTGTGTATATTTAATTTAATTACTACAGCAAAATGTTATTTAATTAATGTCACATAATTGCATTTAATTAATGTAATGTGTTTATGTCCAATATTCACTCTCTTTCAGCCCTGTTTTTGGTCTCCACCAACCCTTGAGAAAAAAACAGTTTGTTTAGCTGCTAAATGCTCCACTATGTTCTCCATCTAGTGTCTAACTGTGTCTGTCTGCTGCCTGCTGTGGCTGGGAATGAGGCTAATAAGAGCTGAGACTGAACCAAAACAATAAAGTTGTTGGCTGGAAAACCAAAACAAATTATGATGCTTTAGCATTCTGTAGAGTTGAGGAGAATTGTGTTAATAATTATACAAGTGACTTCTCATCTTACAAAGTCATTCAGTTCAATGTAAATATGAAAATACCGATGTGTTTGTATTCTAAGCCTGATGAGACAATGTCCCAGGTCTGTCACCATTACTACTACTATAATGACATGTTGCCATAGTCATCATCATCATGACCACGACACTTTTGTTCCCAGAAACAAAGGATAAGAAAAAAGCTCTTCCGAGCCCCACTCAGGTAAATTAGTTTCATTTTTGTTGCGGAAACCATAGACTCACAAGCCAGTCTGGAAAGGCTTCGCTCAATAGAGACTGAGGACTTTCTCCCAGCTAACTTTCATTGCTAGAAAGACCTGCATTGCAGAGCTAATCTAAAGGGTAGTGGGATTCACGCTTTCGTTTCACTACGGAGGAGAATGGGGGGAGAGCATCATTTCGAGTTAGGCATGTCTTTTACGTAAGGGGAGTACTTTGTTAGGGGCCGTTCTCACCACTGTTCAAGCAACAACTTTGTGTTCTAGACGATTGGTAGGAGCTGAGACCTCTGATCGTCTGATATTACAAGACTATGAAAACTATTATATTAAGCTCTACCATGAACAGCCACAGTTTCTTGAAGTCCCTGCAATCAGGGTCCAAAATGAATACCGTCTGAGCGTCAAATGCAGTTCAGTTTGGCGTTTTGGATTTGGCGGAAAAAATTAATTGGGCTCACTGTCCAGGAGTAGAGCTGGGTTTCCATTGTTGTGTTTTTTTAATGTGTACAGATCATCAACAAAAGATGGACGCCACGTCTCCACTTCCTCCCAATGTACAAAAATGAAGCCAAAATATGGATATGGCCGCTGCCATCTTGCTCTGGTGACGTCAGTCGTAGCCAGAGTCTGCGCAGTAGTAATCGGGGTTGGTGCCTCAGTAATGAGATCTAACCCATATGTCCGGCCAACTCAGTCATGAGCAGGACTCAGCTATCAATCATGAAACCCTTTTTATAGCTTCGGATAGCTAATTAATAACAAACTGATCAGAAAAATGAACACTTGAACATCAGTGTGATAAGAACTACCTAAAATGACAGCAACCCACTTTACACGTTATTAGAGATGCTGCAATTCATTCTCGGTGTTAAGCCATCAAAAAGAAAACGTGAATTCATACAAAGAGAAAAGTCACAGAGGTAGACAGTTTCTTACGAGAGATGGCGTCCAGGCTGAAGTTTTATGGCTGGTAAAATAATGGTAAATTGTTTTGTTGTTTTTTTTACTTCCATTGGCAGATAAGCCAAAAAGTTACATTTCGACCCTGCCTATAAGACAGTACACTGCTAAAATAAAAAGCCATCCCAGAAAATGTGGATATAAGATTATGGACGACAAGAAATCTGTTTATATATCTGATTAGTATGTTTATATAGGGTCCTTCTTGGGGCCGTTGGTAGTTGGTGGCTTGAGCCTGCCTGTGCCTAATGCTAAAATCTTTCACTGGTCTTATTTGACCTGGTCTGTTTACTTTCATCTGCTCAGTTTGTTGTGTTCACTCAGCTCTGTTGTAATGAAAAGATTTCAGGGGAGGGTTTTTTGTTGTTTTTTCCGCTTTAGCAGAGCATTCTCAGACTTTCTAATTTACAGGGAATTTGAGAAAATTGTTCCATTCCATTTTCCTGGCCTGCTGGTTGTAGCAGTGTGTGTGTGTTTGTGTGTGTGTTTGTGTGTGTGTGTGTGTGTGTGTGTGTGTGTGTGTGTGTGTGTGTGGTGTGTGTGTGGGCAAGTGGGTGGGTGGGTGTATGTGTGTGTGTGTGTGTGTGTGTGTGTGTGTGTGTGTGTGTGTGTGCGTGTTTGGGCTTGGTGTGCAGATGGTGTAGCAAAGAGGAGACAAATGTGTGTATTTAAGCAGCTGAAATTCTGTGTATGCCTGTGCACATGTAACGATTTGTGTGTGTGTGTGTGTGTGTGTGTGTGTGTGTGTGTGTGTGTGTGTGTGTGTGTGTGTGTGTGTGTGTGTGTGTGTCTGTGTGTGTGCACGCTGATAGACATCAGGGAGCCAGATAGCTGAAGGCTGAAGGCATTAAGAGAAGAGAGGAGGACATTAATCTAAAGAAAATTAAAATCTGGAGCGGTGCGTTTAGGATGGAGAGCGACCGCCACTTCTGATAAGAAGTGGTTAAGGAGAGCACAGATTTAGATAAATGGGCAGGAGAGACGGAGGAGAGGAGGAAGAGAGAGAGGAGGAGAGCCAGAGAGAAGGAGAAGAGGAGGAACGCGTGGTGTAGGAAAAGTAGATTATGAGGATGGTGCAGAGAGGGATGGAAGGATAGTAGAGAGGAGGACGAGAAGTGAGAGGGGAGAGGGAAGAATGAATGGAGGAAGAGAAGGATGAATAAGATGAGAGGAGGGCAGAGGGGAAGGAAAATAGAGAGAAGAGGATAAAAGAAATGAAAAAGAAAGAGGGGAGGGTAGGGGGTAGGAAAGAAGGGACTAAAAAGGAAAAACAATTAAGGAAAGAAAGGAGATGGAGAAAAATAGCTGTAGAGGCTGGAGGATTGGAGAGGAGAGGAAACAAGGTGAGGAAACAAAGAGAGGAGAAGAGGCTGTCCAACAAAATCTGTCAGACCTGAGCGGGCTGCTAATATGGCCTCACCGTGTGTGTGTGTGTGTGTGAGTGTGTGTGTGTGTGTGTGTGTGTGTGTGTGTGTGTGTGTGTGTGTGTGTGTGTGTTATGCAGCACATGTAGATAGCAGTGGCTCTGTGGTCTTGAGCATCAATAACATCAGGTTATCTGGAGTATGGTCTGGTCACACACACACACACACACACACACACACACGCAGTGAGTGATAGCGGTGCCACAGAGGTGGCTGTCTGAGGTTAGCAAAGCTGTGCTCAACAGAATGTTGTAGATTTAAGACTGTGGCCAGTAGACAAGATGTGGAGCAGATTTAGCTGCAGCCTGCAGCCTCTGCTGCCCACTGACACACTAACACAACCTTTTACATGGAGAACACAGGCTGTGGACAGATATGGCACTGCTTCTTCTATCTGCGTTTTGATTTTATTTATTGTTTCATTTTATTTGCAACAAAATAAAAGCAGATAACAGACCTAAAGGAGATGTGGAGTCCCTTACAATAAAAGCATGTGAGATTCATTTTTTTCACATGTGCAGTATTAGTGGTGGTGAGTTAAAAGAGTTCCAAGTTTAAAGTAAAAAAAAAAAAAAACTAATATAAAATCTGACTTTAAACTCACTCAAACTGTCTAACTGACATTATTAAGCCTTAAGCTATTGGTATCTCCTATTTTGCCATTTATTATTAAAGCCTTATTACAATATTCTCACTTTAAATGCAGTAACTAGATGACAAAGACTAATTACAAAATCATGAATTAAATGTAGTGACCTTTTTTATTTTGAAATAATAACAGGCTCTTGACAATATTATGTAGTTACTTATTTCCTGTCTGTCCACTACAGTATTTCAGGGAGAACTGGCTGTCTGGTTAAAGTACTAAAGAACTGTATTTTTCCGTCTGTGACAATATCATGTATGAAGGTTTCTCTTTTTTCTTGTTTCTATTTGCTGCAATCTGTGTGTGTGTGTGTGTGTGTGTGTGTGTGTGTGTGTACACTGTATGTGGTAACTACCTACAGTATTTCACCTTTTCCTCTTTTCATAGCAGCAGTTTACATGAAACTGTGAGTGTTATATGTGTATCTTGTTGCAGTCTGCAGATACAGTGTGCTGGGTGCTGAATGGCCTCCAGCAGAGGCCTGAGCATCCACACTATAGCTGTCTGACACCTATTTAACACCACAGTCAATGTTCTGACCACTTTATTCAGTAGGAAAACCTCCCATAATGGATTGTGGGATCAGTCAGGTACTCTAAATGTGTGTTTGTCAGGTGGACTGACAACTCTAGACCACACACGTACACACACACACACATACTGTCAGGGAGTCAGTGGCCAGTCAATCACTCAGAACAAAGCTTTGAAGCCCAGAGTCAAGCCTGATAGACCATGTGAAAGAGTGATTGTGTGAGAGGTTGTGTGTGTGTGTGTGTGTGTGTGTGTGTGTGTGTGTGTGTGTGTGTGTGTGTGTGTGTGTGTGTGTCTCTTAGAGTGACTGCAGTTGTAGCAATAGAATGATCAGCGGTCCTGCTCTGAGCCAACCAGACTCTACTGGGTTGACAATAATGTGTTCTATTGTGTGGATTATCCAGAGGAACCATGGCTGGAAAGAAACTTTAAGTTGAATTTTGTAAAAGAAAATCAGCCAAACTGGTGTTGGTATATGCTGTAGGCATATTTATTTTATTTTATTTTATGACAAAATAGGTATTTTGCAAGTTTCTTCCAAAACAACTAACTTAACGGTTTTCTCATCTATGGTTAAGGTTTGGTTAAAGAGTAACTACTGTAAAACTTCCAATAAAAGCAGGGTCCCAAATAGAGGCAGGTCCCCTTTACTAGCCTGGTGTGGCTACACGTTTTGACAAATAAACACAGGTCTCCTTAAAACCTACCGGGCTGCCCAGAGAGAGAGGTTTAAGCTGCTTAGATCTCCTACACAAATATAAATGTTTAAACTTCTGTCAGTATGGATGCTGCATGTCGTTAGATCAGGACTGTTAAAGCTCCAGTGGACTCTCAGTGTTTGCAGAGCGGACATGCAGAGTCTGATAGCAGTTGCTCATGGCGGGCCACACCCCATATTTTTGATTGTCTCTGATGCATTTTTTGCTGGCAGGGAGGGAGCTAGCAGAATTTGGTGTTTAGTTAGACGTTAAGTTGAGCAAACTAAAACTACTTTGTTAATGTTAAAGGATATATATACGAAATGCTCTGCCACTAGATGTCGAACTGGAGAACAGGCATCTCAGACCAAAACAATGGGCACTACAGCCGACCAGACTACACAGACAAAACCAGTAATTGTACCTAGCAGATAATCATAAAGCCCACTTCAAACTGGATAGAAACAAAAAAAACTCACCAAAACCGAGTCTGTTAGTCTTTCCAACAATCACCAATCTGATCTGGGGTTTTGCAGATTTGGCAAATATCAACATTCTTGTCTGGCGACAGGAACCCCATGAGTTAATAGCTGTGACAATATGTTGGCCCTAAGAATTCATCCCAGGTCACTGTGTTGGTCTGAGAGCAGGAGCCTGTTATTAGTCGTCAGTGAGAGTGAATCAACAGGAAGCTGAATGCAGAGATGCTGCAGGACAGGCTGACAGCTGTATACCGGGGCAGGTCATATGAGATGTGAATTACAGTATGTGGAGGTGTGTATGATGAGGTGTGTTTAGTGGCTATTTTGTGGTGTGCAGGTGATTTTCAGTGATAGGGTTAAGGTTGGCTAGCTTTCCATTAGTCTGGACAGCATTCAGTCACCTTCACTTTCACCCTTCCTCAGGCCATACATTAACATTCACTCCATCTCTGCCATGTGTGTGTGTGTGTGTGTGTGTGTGTGTGTGTTATTGGTGTTTGTCTTTCTGTTATTTTGCCTGTCTGTGTGTTTCTGTGTCAGATTGTGTGTGTGAAAGTGAGAGTGAGTGTTAATCTCCTCAATATTGCCTCCATGAAATTGACATTTGACAGTAATTGTGTAGCGACAGCGATCCGGTCCATCCCGTGCTCTGATTGGACGAGGCTATTACACACACACACTATGACCGGTCACACTTCCTGCTGGTTAACAGCACAAATATAACGTCAAAACAAATCCCCCACAGTTTTAGCCTGGATGGAGGGATGGAAAGAGGAAGAGATGGATGGAGTTGCATTTTCTGAACACCATGACGCAGGGAACAGTTTGGGAAGAAACACAGAAACAAATGAAGGAAGGAAGAAGGGACACTTGAGTGGAGGAATGAAAGGAAAGAAGAGTAGACATGAAACAGACACTAAATTCCCCCTGTTTTTGAAGTCTATCTGATCATATTTTAGTAAGAAAATATTCCCTTACTCGCTTCTTTCTGATCATTTTAATTTGCTGTTGACGCTGCTATTGTCTTGATAAATTCAGCATAATGTACACTTCAGTACAGCAGTCATGTCATACTCACCACTCTGCTGCTACAATTTTTACTACTCAGTTATCAGTTGCTTCCGTTTTGCAGTTTGTCAAACAAAGTTATGGCAGTGTCAGTGAAACTCGACACTTCCTGTACTGATGTTCCATATTTAAAGTTTTCCAGCAGTACAAAAGAATAGTTACACATTTTGGAAAAATTTACTTTTTGTCCGTAGTATAATGAGAAGATTGATAGTACTCTCATATCTCTACGCTAAAAATGAAGTTATAGCCCTAGCCTGTCTCTGTCTAGAGGTTAAAAAGAATCGCCCTACCAGTACCTCTAATTAACAATAATTAAATTATAATTTGTTCTAACCCGTACAAAAACTGGGATTTTTGAGGCTCTATTCACCAGTAATATTACTTTAATAAGTACTTAACAAAGATTTAGATGGCTGAAGACATGCATTAATCCTGCTCTCACCCCCACTAGTAGCCTATAAAATAAAAGTTTGAATGAAAAGAAATTTAAGTAATGTTTACCTGTCTTGTCACTGTGCAGGTCTGCTTGTTTTTGTGGTAGTTCAAAGAACCTGTAATATTAGTAATAATGGCAGAGACGTAACTTTACTGAAATGCAATGCTGCTTGTTACAGGTCGAGCAGCTAAATCAAGAGACACATTTGGACGGCAGAGTGTACTGTTTTACTATCAGAAACATACATATATGTACATACATATATAGTATAATTCTGCAAAAGCATGCAATCCAGTAAGACTTCCCTATAACACAGTAATTAGCTTATATCCATATCTGTTTGTGTTTTTGTCTATTTGTTGTTGAAAATTTTAATTAATTTAGTTAATGCTAATTTTGGTGGTGCAAGGTCATTTTTCCGATGGTTAATTATTCTGAAACCCCAATAGTCCGAAAAATCTGCCTGTTGTTCTGAAAATAAACACTTGTATCACTAACTTAGGTATGTAACTAGTTCCAAGATTAAATAAATCAATACAAATACAAATAAATCTGACTTGAAACTCACTCACGTAACTATGTAAAAAAAAAAAAATGTTACCATGACAACGAAGGGGCAGAAGACCCTAGGGAGTGTGTGTATCTTCGGAAAAACAAGTCTTCGGAGCAGTGGGCTTTTGTGGGACCTTTTTCGAACTATTGAAGTATAGGAATAATGGGCCTTCGGAACAGTAGGCAGTTCCCATTTTAGTTGTAGGGTCATTTAATATATTTTTCCTTCATAGTTTTGGAACCATAAGAACACTGGACTGTCCCGCATTTGTTCCTGCTGGCCAATATTGAGACAGCGCCATTATTTGAATACAGGTGGGGTTTTTTGTGAGGATTTACAGTAGTAGGTGGTACTACTAGTAATAATACTGCAATAACATTTGAATTGATGTTTAAATTAGTTTATAAAAGCCCATGTCCAGTAAACCACCAAAATGGACTTTCTGGTTTTCACCTGACAATTAGTGTCTCCTCTGTCTCTCGTTCATTCTGTGTTTCCTTCCACCTCTAAGCACCTTGGACAGGACCTACGGCCATTCCACCACTGATTAAACCTAATAATTAGCTCTTTCTCTTTCCCCCTCTCTCTCTCTCTCTCTCTCTCTCTCTCTCTCTCTCTCTCTCTCTCTCTCTCTCTCTCTCTCTCTCTCTCTCTCTCTCTCTCTCTCTCTGTGTGTGTGTGTGTGTGTGTGTGTGTGATTTTTATCATAGTTTTGAGGACATCCTACTCTTCTCCAATCATCAGCCAGCTCCCTGTGGGCAGACGCTAATTAAAATCAATAGTCTCCTCAGACTGACACTGAAGGTTTGGCTACAATGAAGCAACACGACCGACAGACAATATTCACTATCTTCAAATTTCACTGCTTTCACTGAGAATGGTTCACTGAAAAAAAAAACTAATCCTGGGAAACAGATTCAAATACGCCCGGTACAGATACATAAAACCAGTTACTTGCAGTTTAAACCCAACCTTTAAGTGTCAGAGTTAATAAAGCCTGGTGTTGACAGTGAAGTCTCTGTTAGCTTGGCAGGGTGAGGGGGTGAGGGGGGAGGACAGGGGAAAAGGTAGAAGGTCACAGGGACCTTGTTGACCTGAAGATGTGCTCCAAGATAAACACAAAAACCTTTTGTATATACACAGCAGGCAACAATACTGAGCTACAGCTCTACAGCTCTACAATACACAGGACACTCTATAGGGACTGAATGTACCTGTGGTAGCCATGTTGGGGGACTCGGCTCTTACGCAACAACAGATGTAAATAGTTCAGCTTCAACAGAGGAACAACCTGACAAGATGGAACATGATGGTGCATTACTCTACATCTGTACTGTCTAAATTAAATTAACACCTAGGCTGGATTACTAAGGCTGGAGATATGCTTGATTTTTAACCACGTGTTTAATTAGACAACCAGCTGCGTCACGAATGTAATTGTTCACATACTTCCCAATGTATTACGCGTGGTTCTGTAGGCTTGCACTAGAGGGCATACCAGAGGAAAAAAAAGCTTTATAAGAAAAAGCTAAGTGGTTTTACAAATGTTATACATCAGATCATTTATTATATTCATCATCTCGCTAGTGTGAAAACAAGAATGTGATCCCTCACCAGCTTCCCGCTCACAAGGTACTGTGGCTTTTTCCTCTGTGTAGCCACAAATTTATGATTTTACTTTCAAAAACCATGTCTCATTGCAACCCAATTAATATCACATTGGACAGATAGATTTTCCAAGTAGATGGAAGTGTCAAGCACATTAGCTCTAAATAACAATTAAAAGCTATTTCAACCCTGACAGGAATAAAACTTTGGTGGAAAAACTTACACAGAAGTTGTCTTTCTCCCATGAGCAATGGCCAGTTTGAAGACAATTAATTAAATAATTGGTGGTCAGCACTGTCAATTAATAAATAGTGACACTGCTGTCAGCCTTTAGATCTATAAGTAAACAGTCAGGAACTAAAGGAAATAGAATATTTAGAACAGCAGCATTTCCTGTTAAGCATAAACAGTTGTGTGTTGTGGCCTCTTGCACTGTCTATGTATAGCTGATGCGTTAATAGTGGGATGGGTGTAGGTGATAGCAGTGTAGCAGTGTTTAGTCCCATCCCACATATTAGCAGCTGCTTTCTTTCCATCCATCACACACAGCCAGTCTGCCTGAAACCCACCACCAAATAGACACATTCATCAAAGCCTCTGTAGATGGCAACACACACACACACACACACACACACACACACACACACACACACACACACACACACACACACACACACCTCAGCCAAATCTACAGTAAGTGCTTCTGTGTGATGGCTGTAACATACACACACACTCACACAGACTCGTCCCCCTCCCCTCTCTAATAGTGTTGTGGTTGACAGAGTTGTATGTGATGAATTGTATGTCTCTTCCAGACTTCTCAAAGTTAATTTTCTAAAGACTGCTGCCCATTGGAGAGGAGAGGAGATGATAGGAGACTGGTCAGTGTGTGTGTGTGTGTGTGTGTGTGTGTGTGTGTGTGTGTGTGTGTGTGTGTGTGTGTGTGTGTGTGTGGAGAGTGGGATGAGATGTCAGTATCACTCAGCTGGTTTTCTGTCTGAAGGCTTTAGCCAGCTCTGGCTGCTGTTTAGACGAAGGCTTTACTCTCATTCACACCATTTGTGTCATCAAATGAACAAAAATGAATTCTTTTACTGGATGGCAGCTGTGGAATCATGTTCACAGGGCTTTTGGTGAGAACACTGGTGCTGTGCACAAGACAGGATATGTTTTACGTTTCTGAGGGAAAAAAAGACATACTGATGAAACCTTGTAGTCAGTGGTCTCTTGAATGTCCAGAGCAGTCTAAAGGAGAGCTCTGCACAGGTCCCCTCAGTCACAGTACTTGCATTCAAGTCCTGACCTGGGACCCAAGTTTGGCCAGATACAAACAATTTTCTGTCTGACTGGACCAGGTAGGATCACAAGCTATCATAGCAGGTCTCGGGTTCGTCTCAATTTGTCTTCAGTGGATCTGCATGGCTTCACTATCAGCACTGATCACCACAGAAGAAAAATGGGTGATCAGTGAAGTGCAGGAAATCTTTTTTCCCACCAACCCCTCATCATCATGCTGTTTGGGTTCATTGTACAGTTTAGCAGGTGTTCTACTGTTATTTTTATGCATTGAATATAACATGAAATATCCATAAGATATCTCACTGACTCAGTTTACTCAATGATAGAAAAGGGGTCCCTTTAAGGAAAAAGGTAAGGAACCACAGCTGTGGTTATAACGGAGAGAATTGCGGATTATAGTGAGGTGTGCTATTTCACCATCATGGACAGTGCCATGGATTTATCATTAAAAAGTGACCCGCTGATAGTTAAGCATCACAACTTCTAACAGGCTATTTCAGAACCATAATCAGATAAAAGACAATAAAGTATGATCGACTAAACTAATGGCATTCAGCATTTGACATTCACTGATGAATGTCAATGCAACCTCTATAGCCCACACAATAGCCACATAATCAACACAAACATAACAAATTAGGGTCCAAGTCTGCAAGCAATGTGTGTCCTGTCATTAGTACAACCAGCAGACACTGCGGTCAACAACACAGACAGCAGCAAACAAACAACTATTTATTAAAAGGCCAGACAGCCAGCATATATTGCAAGCCTGCAATCACAAATGATGATGTTTTCATCCAGCAGCTATCAGTTTGAATCCAAGCCAGCAAAAACCACATGTAGTCTGTAAGAAATTTCCACAAACTCCATCTCAGTGGTTGAGTTGTTGTTGAGTTGAGATTCTTCCTCTGCTCTCTGGACTTTTATATGTTTTATATATGGACTCGTCTGATACTGTCAATGGTCTGAGTCTGACTTTAAATTTTTTGCCGCAATTAAGACACACAAACAAACTTTATTTTAAATATTCAACTACAACAAAATGCAAGTGCAGTCAGTAAGTAAAGGCAGACTGAGCCGAAGGTGGGCTCCTTTGTAACCAGTGTTGGGCAGTAACTCATTACTGGTATTAATATTACAGTGACATACTGCTTACCATTCACGGCTACGAAAAAAGATACAGATGCAAGTCTGCTTTGTGTCTGGTGATACTTTAGGTTTAGTTTAGTTTAGGTGGGCTATCTGAGTGAGGGGCTAAAACACAATTCAAAATTTCCAGGAAAACATAGATTACTTTCAGCATAATTGGTAATTTTGTTCAATTTCAATTTCCATGTTTCCATGACAGGAAGAATAGTCTCTAAATTTCCAGGTTTTCCGGAAATTCCAGGTCTCTGCAGTATCAGATGTGTATATTGCTCTAACATAGTGTGCCACCCATGCAACTCTAGCCAGTGACTTTTATAGTGTGACTTTTAATTGTACAAACATCCTATTAATATGAGTTTAATATCCAGCTATATATTGTGTGAATGTGGGACATAATATTTCATATGAAATATTTCCACTTTTAGGATTTAATGTTAAATATCCAATCTACCCAGATGGAAACAATCCATTTGTACCTTGTTCTTCTACAACAATTAAGTACACATGCAGCATTGCAAAGAATGAAATGGAGCATAATTGATTTAGAGTTTCAATGAGTGTTGATTTCATTACAATATTATATTATGAGCTGGTGAAAGGGAGAGGGGAAAGAAAAGATGACAAGGAACAAGGAAAGCTGTTAGAAAGACAAGAATAACTGACAGAAAACTCCTCTTCTTCACTTTCTTCAATTAGGCAGGCTAGCCTGGTTAGCATCGGCTACCTGTCACCATCTTCCATGTCCCTCTCTCTCTCTCTCTCTCTCTCTCTCTCTCTCTCTCTCTTTTACACACACACACACACACCCTGACAATTAGCTAGCCAGCTTGCTGTGTGTGTGTGTGTGTGTGTGTGTGTGTGTGTGGGTGGTTGTGCGTGTGACAAAGTGCTGCCATTATCCCCCTCTGACAAAAACCTCTCTGAGGGCAATTTCTAGAAATTATTTTAACAATGGAGCACGCCAAATGTCAGCATTCACTAATTATGTTTATGCTAATTGTTAATTAGTGTCTTAATGGGATGATCTTAATTAACAAAAGGTTTGCGGCTGCCGCTGGCAACGGGGCTGCCATAAAGGAGATGTAATTGCTGCACAGTGCTGGATGAACATGGATTTATTGGCCATTTTAACTACAGAGCTTGTCGTTTAATTCTATGATGGATAGAATGGGCGAATAGAGCAGATAGAATATGGGGCGGAGACAGGGGTGTGTGTGTGTGTGTGTGTGTGTGTGTGTGTGTCAGGTATTATGACGAGCAGCAGACAGAGCTAGTTGAGGAACTGTGGAGGCATTGCGGCCTTGAAAGTAAATGTCCCTTACTAACTGTCTGACTGTGGTTCACGTGTTGTTACTGGAGCTCTCTCGTAAGTGTCTGCTTGTGTTCCAGGGACTCAATGGTCATGGACATTGAAACGTGTACTTATTACTTACTGAAGAGGCACTTACATGACTTTACTAATGACACAACAGAAGTAATTAGTTACATTACTGGTTACTTTCCACCAGCTACATCAAAGCAAATCCAAAGCCTCCTCCACCATGGTGTGTCTTAAAACACCATCCGTCCTTGTACAGAAAAGCTGAAGTGAGTCTCATGAAGCCAATTGGTTCATTCCTGTCACATGACCTGTGGTGCGCTTGCTGCAGTTGAAAAAGCTGAGATTTTTCCTTCTCTGTGCTGTGTTTTTATCATTTTGTTTGATTTGTGTACAGTAATGTTATAACCAGCCCCAGGCTAATGCAAAGAGACAGCTGATTAAGGCTAAATGATAAATGGCAAATTAAGTTATATGCTAATTATTTTTCCTACATTAGACCTAAATATTTATATAAATTGTTAAAAATTAAAAAGGTATTTAAGTATCAGAAAGTGAATTGAAATTTTTGACTTTGGCGACTTCTAGTGGCAAAAAAACCTAACTTGGGTCTGAAACAACCTTGATTTTGTTACATTGCTGTTTCGAGTGTGTTCATACTTGTGTGTGTGTGTGTGTTGCGGTCAGTGTGTCTCTTGCGAGATGCATGGCTTATGTTTTACTATGTGTGTGTGGTGGTGGTGTTGGTGTGGGGGGGTCATAAACAGCAGAGTGGATACATTGTGTTGTGGAGATAAAAGATTCCAGTGGACAGATCAATAAGGCCATATCAGCCTGCTGTTAAATTACTGATAACACTATTTGCTTTATTTGCTTTTTTTCTGCTGCTGCACACATGCCACATTTCTCTGCCTCGAGCTCTGATGTTATACTTGACAGCTGTGTGTGTGTGTGTGTGTGTGTGTGTGTGTGTGTGTGTGTGTGTGTGTGTGCCTCTGTTACTTTGTGTGTGTGAGAGAGAGAGAGAGAGTGTGTACCTATGTTCTCGTAATGTCCTCACAATGATAATAAAATGAGCAAAAGCCAAAGAAGTTGGGACATTTTCTTAGACCTGAAGTGTAAACGTCAGAGCTTCAATTGCATTTTATTGTGTTATTGCATGATGCGTAATTATTTTATGATTTCGCTTTAATGCCGTTTTTAAGCTTCATTTCTTTTTGCGTTTTTGGTACCTCAGGCTCATGATATATGTATGATATAACTGAGAAAAGTGCTGGTCACAGCAGAAAGTTGCACAGTGAAGTTCATCCACACGGGGACTGTGAAATAGGTGGTGCTGGAGCTGGGTGGCATGGTGACTTCTCGCACGGCTAGTCGGTGACCTGATTGAGGACTACTGCTAACAGGCTGGTTAGCTGGGCACATGCTAGCACAAGTCAGCCACAAGGGCTCTCCAAGCTAGCTGGCTCACAATCAGTCAGCAAGATGGATCACTTACCGGAAAATAAGTTAATACGGTTTCTTCAAGAGACAAATTTAGCTTTGCCTGAGGATGATACTCTGGAGGACTAAAGCTAAACAAAAGTGGATAGTGCAACTTAGCTAACAATCTATGATAGCTTCCTCTGTTCTGGACTTTTTTAAAGGTCCAGTGTGTAGGATTTAGTGGCGTCTATCAGTGTAGTTGCTATGGTGTCCTGCAAAACATGCGAAAAAAACCAACCCTATCTAGAGTTTCTGGTTTGTCTGTTCTAGGCCACTGTAGAAAAATGATGGATCTTGCTTTTTAAATTGTCCCAACTACTGCTTCAATCGTTTTAGTTTTTTTTAAGATTACAATAACTTTGTTTAGATATGTATGATTATGATTGAAGTAACATTCAGTTTACTACATCTCAATAGAGATACAGACTGTAGGTTTGTGCCGTCGGCAAGACAGAAAACATGTGTGTGTGTGCATTAGGGGAGTTATTTAGTTCCTTGTTCAGTATGTAACAACAGCGCTGGCTATCAATTTAATTCAATGGCTTAAGAGAAAGTGATATGTCTAGTTTTCATGTGCTCTTAAACAGAATTCCCTGTGTTTTATTTGGTTTCAGCAGGTTTACGCTCTCATCCACGTCAACTAGCAGCCGTGCTGCTGGCTGATTCTTGATTCTTTAATAGGTACAAGCTGTTGGTCATTTTTCCTCTAAGATTTAGATTTCCTCTAAGTTAACTTTTAAACAGCTGTACTGTAGAGCACAATGTTAGCAAGCGCGTATCTGCAGGTCAGCACCATGGACAGCAGCCAGTGTGGCAGTGCTGAAGCCTCCCTGCCCGGGTGTGCTGATTGTTACTGTTCTACATAGAATTATGATGATATATTCATGGTTTCTGTACATCTGGCTCAGTTTTATTTGGTATATCCTTTTCTTATCCTTGGTTTTGATCTTTGTCTCATTCTGCCTCCAGTGTTTCCTCACTGCAACGTGATGAGATAGCGTTTCCTCAGTTCGTGTTTTTAGCATTGTATTACATTTTGCTTGTATGAAAACTGCTATACAAATACGGTCTGATTGATTGATTGATTGATTGATTGATTGATTGATTGATGTACTGTATATTTTATAATTTTTTTCTATAGATCCTGTGCTTCACCTGGTGTACTATAACCCTCATGGAATTTTTTTTGGACAGCTGCACAACAATACAAAACAAAGAAAAACAAGAAAAAAACATGAGCTAAACAAACAGGAAGCTGCACAAAGTAAAGGCCGAAGCAGAGATTATTTGTGTTTCACTGTTCCAGCACTTCCATTGTTGTCACACAAATAGTTATTATCACTGAATGAAGTAATGTATTTTGATGTGGTCACACACTCACACTAAAACGACTGTCTTGACTTCAAAACCATCTGTCCTTCTATTCCGTGAATGGAAATCTTCATACTGGGTGCATTTTCATGTGCTCTAGTATCCTAGATATTAATATGTGCAAAAACAGGATAAGACTAAAAACCAGGATACTTATGTTCATATAAATGCACTGAATAATTGTCATTTTTGACTAAATAATTGTGTAGATGTCCATTATAGTCTATGTTGGCTTAAAAGTTCAACTTGACAATTGAAAGCTCTGAAACTGGACCTTGAGCAGAGGCTGTTTTGTCAAAAATGAGTTGAGCTCAAATTTCAAACTTAATCCTTAAAGTGCTCAGAATACTGATAATGATATTTGAACATCTACAGTTGACAACTAAGCACAATGTATCGGTTTATTGTGATAGGCTCAACAGCGTCAGGACCAATGTTTCTAGTAAGTGAATTCTCAATGATCCAATGATTCTAAATATTGCATGATTAAGGGTTTAAGTTAAATATAGTCATTATGGTGATTGGGAGAGCACCACTGGAATGCACCAGGTAAAAGTTTCTAATGTGGAATGTTGTTTCTGTCTCTTTTCTTTGCCTTTCAGCACATTACACTGTAATTGAATCAGCCTTTGAGAGCTGTAGGTTTACTTACATTATTACTAAATTCATACAAATTTAAATTTTCTACTTCAATCCCATGAGTTGTTTGCTTATAATAAAGTAATTATTCTGTAAGAGGGGGCAATGATAGCACTTTTCGAACTGTGTATGGAGTCGGTGTAGCTTGGTGTTATAATTGTCAGAGAATCTGACTTAATTATCCGAGCTCGAGCTCTCCAGATTGGAACATCTTGTCCTAATTATGAGGAGTGAAAGTCTTTCTTCCACTGTGATTGGATGTGACAGGAACAAGATAGCTGATGACAACAGGGACATGGAATGGGCAGACAAGAAATGGAAGTTAGTAATGTTTTCTGTGAAGACTACATTTGGTCATATATTTTGAAGTACTAATTACTATATTATTTAAAGAACATGTAAGCAATCTGCTGCATTCACCTTAAAGATGCCTTTTTCAGATAAGCCAGCAGCTTTTCAATAAGAATGTGGGGAATATAATCTTTAAAGGAACATTTTTTTGTAGTGATATTAATAGTTCCAAAGATCAAAAGTTTCAAGCTTCAGACTTCATGCAGTCTGTCTTTGGCTGAACATTGTGGTCTTCGTGTTGGCTCCCCACCACAGACTGTATCAAAGAAGTAGCTGTAACCTCTTTCTAATGGCCAGGTGGGGGCGACTCCAATGGTTGCACAAAGAAGTCTGATTGTACAGGTCTATGACAAAATGACCCTACTTCTCACTCAATGTATGAGCTCAGTACAGTTTCCTAATGAGCTTAAGTCTCAGTCTGGTTTCAGTCTTCTTCCATACAGCATGATGTTCATTTAGTAAATGATGGTCCCATTTAGAGTAAAAAGACCATAAAGCAGGGTATGCTTTAGGGCATGGCTACCTTGTGATTGACAAGTCACTACCACAGCAACCTGTCCCCTCTTACCCAAATATGGTCACTTCTGGCTCCAAAAAAAAACAAGATGACAGACAAAATGCCGAATTCAAGGCTTCAAAACAGTAATCCACAAACCAATAGCTATGTCCACTTCTTTTATAGAGTCTATGCAGCCTGACAGTTGACACTATGGCAAGATCTCCTCACAGCCCAGGGGTCTGTTGCCCCCACCGGCTGATACACATGTAATTTCAAACAGAACTCTGGGACCTGTATTATAACAACAGCCTTGCTGTTATGACCAGTAACCACAGGTGTTACTCAACCAACCAAGACTGAAGGGTGTAAAAAGCCTGGTTATTATAAGAGCTGCATGAGACAATAGAACTTAAGAATCACAGAATGCATAAAACTATTTGCAACACTAAACGGAAAGCATAACACAAATGTGTCATCCTGAAAAGGTGGTCAACTCTCAAAGGGTGTGTAAAGTGTGTGTGCTTATCTTCCCCGGGGCTCCTGTCTATAACGTCCAGCTACAGAACAACAGCTCACAGTTTCATTAGTCGTAGGAATGTGAGTGGACTCTGGTGGAGAGAAGGTTTCCCTCTCTGTGTCCTTATAAATGTTGTCAAGTGGCCAGCTATGACCTGATAGCTGGCCACGGTCTGTGCGTGTGTGTGTAGGTGTGTGTCTCCTCCCAGCAGTAAAGTGTGTTTTATTGGAGTTAACACTAAGGTCAAATAAAGCAGATTTATTTCTACGGATTACTAGCACTCTGCTAGCCAGTCCATAAAACAGAAACCAATCACTGACACACACACACACACACACACACACACACACGTTCACACTGAAGGACTGTGCAGCGGAGATATCATTGCTACTGTGTGAAAGAGCCACTCTGAGAATAAGGTGTAACCATTTTAGCCCTGAAGACCCACAAAGACCTTAAAGTGATTTCAGGTTTTTAAAGTGGGACACCCGCTCTCATCCCCTCACAATGTCTTATCGTGGCAGGCTCTCTTCTACTGTTTGGTGCACAGTATTAATATTTTAGCCAAAATCCATTTTCAAGCTGATTTTATGTTGCATTTCATGTGTGTGGGGTACAGTGGGGTTTACAGTTTGCTCTGATGCTTGGTACAAAGGCAGACATCTAATAAACACTTTGTTCTGAACTGTCATGATTTACTAAACACTCCACTGTCTGCAAGTGACTGAGGGAGATGAGCTCAAATTTCTTTTTAATCACATGCAAAAAATGCGTGTATTTGGACAGAAGATTTTTACCTTCTTTGTTGGTGCTCGTTTCTTCCAGCAGGTGGATCCTTGACATTTCCCTGGAAGAAGCTGACTGCTATGCTGGTGATTGAAATTAAATGCACAGAAAGTTAAGATATTAAATCTATCCATTTAAAATAGCTGGCAGTTGTGATCAAACAGAAACAGTCAATGTCTAAAAATATATGAACGTACATACTCCTACTGTTACTCATAATAATTACATGAATAACTGATAAATCAGCATGATATATATATAGATATATAAGTGTTCCAGACCTGAAACAACATTAGATTATTGAACTGAGATAAGATGCTGTAATATGAAGCTACCTTGATAAATAATTATTATCATTACATTTTTGCTTCATAGACAGGGATGAGTAGTAACGGATTACAAATCTGGATTACAACAATAAGTAACTACAATCATCCTGGATTACATTTAAAAAATGTATTAGATTCTAGTTACATTTTCAAGAATTACTTGATTACATTTTTGATTCTGTCTTTAAAATGTGATGCGATGTGTTCATGATTCAACAGAATTCTCTGTTAATTCATGACAAGCACATCTGATCTGACACACAGGGCACACTTTTTGGGGAGAAAGAAGAACAGTGTGAACATGGGAAATGCATTTTATTTGCACTGAAAATGTTTTAGGAAAGAAGAATATGTGTGGAACTCAAATATTTGTGGCTGCATACATTTTTTAGTATGAAGTGCAAGTATTCATATGTTATAAACATATGTTTTCTGGAAGCAGTATAGCAACACTTGAGAACCCGATGAATGATTCATTGATTAATCAATTAGATGACAATAAAATAGCATTTCTGAGTTTTAGACTTTACTGATTGGCTGCCATAATTTCCTGCTTTGTCAGGAGCATGATAGCTCATAAATATTGATCTGCTGGTCATCTGTGTGTGTGTGTGTGTGTGTGTGTGTGTGTGTGTGTGTGTGTGTGTGTGTGTGTGTGTGTGTGTGTGTGTGTGTGTGTGAGCTCAGTGCCTGGTCAGCAGTTTTAGTGTCATTGTTTGTTAGATCAACTGGAACCAGAGGCCTTGTATTGAAATATTAAAAACATTAATGTTGGCAACCAGTTGAAGAGATTGTTAACAACTTGCAAGCTTTAACATGTTTAAAGATGAGAGTTAAAAATACAGTACATTAATAGTTAAAGACTTTATCCTTTAAAGGTCCAGTGTGTAACATTCAGGGGTTTAGGGTTTAGGAGGATCTAATGTCAGAAATGGAATATAATAGTCATAGGTATGTTTCATTAGTGTATAATCACCTGAATATAGGAATCGTTGTGCTTTTGTTACCTTAGAATGAGCTGTTTTTATTTACAGAGGGAGTGGATCCTCTCCCGTGAACATTGAACCATGTTTCTACAGATAGGGCCAGTGTTTGTTGTTTGATTATTGGATATTCACGGTAAAGAGCATGAACCCTATTTTTGGATGATTCCATGGTTTATTTTCCAAATGGTATTCATTCCAATTGAAGCATCATCCATGCTACAATTACCAGGAAAGACATGTTTGTTGCTTGAGAGGGACAGTTACAAGCTGGTATCTCACTGTGGTGTGTACTGTATCTGTAGTTAAACTAAGTGCTTGGGAACACACACACACACACACACACACACACACACACACACACCACACACACACACACACTGATCACTGAGCTGTGACTTCCACCAATAAAAACTCATCTGGCCCCACTGCCTCAGCCTAACCTCAGGGTTACCACAGAGATGACCTCCACTCAGGTGGGGAGGCAAGGGTGAAGTCACCTGTCTGTCATCCTAAATCCATCCATCCATCCCACTCCTCCCCTCCTCTCCTGATTCTAATGAATCAACTGAGCAATACTTCTTAAAGTAAAATATATAGAAACAGCAGAACATAATGAGACTTTTTTTAAGTTAGTAATTCACAAAATTGAATTGTATTTGTTATTCATATTGATTTGGAGGCCATTCCTGCCCATCAGAGTATCACAGTTAGCTCAGGACCAACAACATAACATCCGATGTGTAATTCTCCATCGGCTGTGACCTATAAGGCCTTTGATTGAATACCCCAATCAGAAGAGTCAGGGCTTAAAGCAAACACCCACAGTTCTGCCCATAAGGCCTCTGGCTGAATACATAGCTCACTAGAGCAGTAACAGAGGGGGAGGGGGCTTTTATTGTGAAGGGGGGAAAACAAACAAAATAGGGTCTCTCAGAGTTGATTCCTGCAGGTTTACAAGTTGTTTTTAACTATCACGGATAAAGAGAGAAACAGCGTTCATCTGAAATCATTTATCTTTTCAGTAGGAGCCAATGGGCAATGTCTGACAGCCACAGACAGGGAGGGGAAGTGACAAACAGTTCAGATTTGGTCTTTTCATAGAATTTGTTGTGTTTGAATTTTATTCTGTTGAGTTTATTGACAGTAAGAAACATATAGAATAAAACCTCATCCTTTTAAAACAGGTCACAAAGTGTATTTAATTTTTAAAAAAGGCTCAGTAAACAGCTGGCCACAATAGTTTTTGTTTAAGTCTATTTTATATGGCGGATGAATATACATTTGGTGCTCTAGTGAGTATTTGTGGCAGCAGGACAGATGTAGGACTGAACCAAAATAAAAAGTGTGTTCATGGTAGTGAAGGAACATGTTAGCCAGTGCAACAGTGTGGCTCACTGATGTGTTTTTAATAGTTTTTGGACAACAATGCCAATAAAGTGGAAAAATTCACCAATCACTGATATGGCGGCCAATATAGTGAATTTTTGAGCTGATCCTTTCAGCTAATATTTGCATATTGCACACATATCAGTATCGTGTTATTGGTATCAGCGTATACGCTATCCGATATGCACCGATACGGATATATATTCAATATTTTCAAAGTTTATCCAGCAGAGTGCACTTATTTATTTATTTAATTATTATTATTATTTGCGTTATTTACAGTACTGTGTTAAGCAGCACACAGTAAGAATGAGAGAAGTAGCAGCTGTCAGCAATGTTAACTAGAATTGTTTGACAATGTATATGTTCAATTATTTTTGTTAAATATTCTTTCATAAAGTTATTTGTTTAAGAAAGAAGCATCATAAGGTACCTCTGCGTAGTCATATCCTGTGTTGGGCAAGTTACTGAAAAATAGTAACTAGTTACATAAAAGTAATGTAAAAATAATTAGTTACTAGATAAAGTAACTTTTGCATTATTTTTAAATGCCTGCTTAATTATCTCATTAATCTCAATAGCTGTCCACTATATTATGTTACTGTTGCTAATGACAAACAAATATTAATACTCCTGATCACCAGAGGGCACCTAGTTGTTGCTGCCCTCTGGTGGCCACTAAACTTATTGTATTGGTTAGTAGACAGGAGGATTTAGTAAAAGAGGACCCACGTGGATGTACGCATTAACCGAGCTTAGCTACACTAGGTAGTTAATAAATAATAATTGTTATTATTATATTATTAATGATTTTATCAAGGTGATACGCTTGGATGATCTGCATTTCTGTTCTGCCATCTTCTGCAGGCAAAATTGATGCACAACCTATGTAGAAAAACTCTATTTTTATTCCAGCTCAAAAACTCACTATATCGGCCGCCATATCAGTAAATTGTTCCCCTCTAAAATCAGTATCAGTCTCAAAAATCCCATATCGGTTGGGCTCTAATAGTAATATTGCCTGGTTGCAATGCTGCTACAGTCTTTCTTTTAAAAATACTGGAATTGAAATGAGCAAGATATGTATGGATAAAAGTACAAAAATTAGGTAAGAGAAAGAGATAGACACAGAGAGAGAGACAGGCAGAGAGACATAGAGGGAGACAGAGACAGGCAGACAGTAGAGTTTAATGATTCCAGATGAGCTGAGTGGTCTGCCTGACAACTGAAATGAACAGGAATCAATAGTGAGAGCGTCTGTCTGCGGCAGATAAGACACACACACACAATGTTGACTATTAAAGACGACAGCTTGAGATATTACACTATTAGTTATGCTATTTTTAATCAGCTATCATATTTAATTAATTCTTCAGGTCAGATGCTATCTGTGTGTCTAACTGTGGGTATGTGTGTGTGTATGGTGGGGGGGGGCTGTGTCTGCGCCTGGGTCAAGTGTGTGTGAGTGGAGGATGGGGGGCTATTACTCCTGTAATGGGGAAGAGGAGGAGGGCTCATCTAAAATATAGAACCTTGAAAAGACACAAAATAGAAAAACAGGAGTGATGGAAGAAGCAGAGAGAGGGATGAAAACAGGAGGCAGACAGGGACGGGAAAATAATTTGGACTATTTGTTTAATAATAATAAATAGAGTTTACTGATGTGGGTTTTGAAAGCCAGTGATTTTTAGATTTGTTGATAGCAGACAATCAATATTTTTACATTTTTTTATTTTATTTTTAAGTATTCAGTGTTTCTTATCAAGCCTGTCAAACTTTGATTTAAAAAATCATATATAGTTTATTAAATGTATGTGTCATTATAACGAGCTCATGTTTAGATGGTAATTGTGCAACACGGAGCGTTTGGGAATTAGAGTGTGTACTGTATACAGTCTGAGATATGAATGAAATGAAACTAAATACAAAGAATTTAGTGTGATTCGATTTCTCCACCATTCACAAAAACACACATAATGAAATATGATCAGTTAATGTGGTATATGTGTTTTTGAATTGAGGGATGCACCATGGAATATATATATAATAGGAAGAATTAAAAAAAAAATGTAATAATAATAATAATAAAAATAATAATTAACAATCATGCAAACATTTGTGAACTGTGTCAGAAATCCATCCAAGAATTAAGTATTGATCAGTTGCACAATAATAACAATGTAAAGTGGATCATATCAGAGGACACTCAACAGTGAATAAATGTCCAGCAGTGTCCACGTGTGTTCACAGCAAGCAGAGACAGAGACAGTGGAGGGCTGAGGAGATGAAGGTTGTAGGTCTGATGAAAGCCTTGCTATCATCACCTCACTCTGACCAGCCACCAGTGTGAGATCAGGCAGCTCAAGCTGCTAATTATAGTAATTATGATTCATTACTGGCTGAGATTAATTTAATAAAGAGGAGGCTGAGCAGAGCTCGTTAACCTTCATTAGAATAATTATAGACGCAAGACACACACGGGCTCACTCACACACACACACACACACACACACATGCATGCTGACTGGTGAGAGGGAGAGGCTTGGGAGCGTTCCCACAGTGTCCGCTGGCACACACTGTGGGAACCGGGACTGCCACTGTGTGTGTGTGTGTGTGTGTGTGTGTGTGTGTGTGTGTGTGTGCGCGCATGTGTGTGTGTGTGTGTGTGTGTGTGTGTGCGTGTGTTGTACGATGATCATTGTGAGGAGCAATTGTCATTATAACAATAATAAAATGAGGCAGAAAGGGCTGCTAAGTGTGAGCATTTTGCAGATCCTCACTTAAGGTAATTATTAATTATGAGTCAGTAACCCCTTCCTCACACACTCACACAAAATTGTATTATGGCATTTTACCAATACTGCACACTTTTTTATACTGTACTGAACCTTTATTGTTTATTGTTATTGTAAATGTATGGTATTATTATTATTACATTATTTCATTGTATTTATTCATCATTATTACATTACTGCTGCCATTCATTTTATTTCTTATATTATTGTTGTTGTAGCTTCTAAATGATGTGTTTTATTACACAACATTGTTCAGTAAATTTGAGGTGTTCAGTCTAAATGCCACAAGGGCCAAAAGACAAAGCATTTCATTGGGCTGTCACAGATGTAGTGTGGAACAGGGTTAGATTGATGTTTAAACTTACCTTTTGAGTATTAAGTTGTTATACATCTTTAATTTGACCTGGTAAACCTTTTATTTATTTACCCTCAGTGGAATCCAGAAGAGGCTGCCTTGCTGCTTGGACTCCATCTACAGATAAAAACCATAATAACAGTAGTTAACAGGCTGATTTTCCCCACCACTTCTCCTCTGTTCATTCTTCCTGTAGCAGTGTGTGTTGGCAGTGCTTTATAGTTTTCTTCCACCATAGTTAAAATGCTAATATTTCCCAAGGTGAATAAGCTGCTGTGATATTTAATATAGTTAATATATTGACTGTTTTAAAATAAAGCCATAAAGCCTCTGGGCGGAAGCAGGAAGTAGATCAAAAGGCTCCTGTAATGGGTTCAGCTCTCTGATTGGCTAATCATGTCTCATTGTTTCAGCCATTATTTTGCTCAACTTTTAATTTCTTCCTTCTAAGGATCATTGAGCAAGGCAATTACATGGAGCTGACCTTGTGTATTAGGGCCGGGGAGGAGGACAGGAAAGATGTCCCATCATCGCCGCTTTCTTTTTTTTTAAATTTCTTCCACAACAATATAAAAAGTGTGGCGTCAGAGCCTCCATCACTATTCCTCTCTCTCCTCTGTGGCCGAAAATGAGAGTCAACGGAATATTAAGTCCCTAGCATTTGAATAAACACGTCGTGTGTTAAATCAAAATCCAATTCTGTGGTCTATTATTTTCTGGCATAGTAATGACTGCCAAGGATTAGGAATCAATATTTCACTGCAGCGGGGACATTACCGGCTTTATTCAGGCCGTAATTGAGTTTTGAGGAGAGGCCCTGCCCTGGAATCTGCATTAAAGATAAGGGCTCCTTTCATATGGATGCACAAGTAAAGCTCGAGCGAGGCGACACATTACACATCAGCTACACATCAATTACAGCTACGCCAGTTAACCTTGCAACACACCAGCTACTGTAACTCTGCTACACACTAGTTAACGCTAATTCTAGCTATCATAGTTTATAACCGACTGTGGTAACTGTTGTCAACCTACCTGTACAACTACACCTGCTATACAGGCTAATAGTTCACCTGCGAGCTAATAAAGCAACTAACATGTAAACAAAGTAACATTAAAGGTCTGTGAGCCGGTGCGGCGGACTGTAAACTGAGCAGAGGCAGCGCGCGCTTCCCGCTCTCTGCCTCTGTCTCTCCTCGTGCTCGGAGAGCGAACTGGCCGCAGCACTCCGCGCGCGCGGCCCGAGATAATAGACCATTAGTGAAAGTGGGATTAATTTGTAGCCAATTACAACCCCGAGAGTTGAATGGGAATGCATAAATAAGGAGGGAGACGCACACGCGCGGATATTAGGCTATATGTGAGTCCTATATGATAGTGGGTCCTCGAGGGGCCGGGTAAAAACCAAAAAAGGCGTTGAGAGCCGCACGAGCTGAAGGAGAGAGCGAGCGAGCGAGAGAGAGAGGGAGGAGAGAGGGGGCTTCACTTAACTAATGGGGAGAGAGGGACATAAGAGAGAGAGAGAGAGAGAGAGAGAGGGGTAGTTTTAACTATTGGAGAGATAGATCAGCGTCTGTCCCGCCTTCAACTCCTGTCAGCCTTCCAGAGCGCGCGCACACCGGTGACCAGACAGAGCGCGCGAGGCTGGAGGTCGGGACGCCGAGCGCTGTTTATGTGTGTGTGCCAACACGGGATAACGGCGCCGTACAAGACAGACAGACATTAGATTACCGGAGACGTTGTGTTGCCGCGGTGGATGCGGAGGATGAAGGGAAAGAGCCGGAGGCAAGAAGACAGAGAGAAGAAGTTTAAACTTTAACGGGACCGCGACCGGTAGCCTAGTCCGGTTAAAGACGGCAATCTGTCCAGACTCTTACCTATGGAAAACTTTAACGGACTGAAAACATAATCTCAGACTGGATGTTGACGGGACTCATGAACCGGCCTCCGTGTGAACTTAATATTTTGGCATGAATATCCTTTAAAACGGTTTGAATCTTTTTCATTTTACACCGTTCCTGCTTTTTATTCCGGATTCTTAATATATGGGAAAGGGAGAGTAAAGTGATGAACCGGGACAGAGCGGTAACGGGGCCCGGAGCGGACGGGGTCCAGACCGTGATAAACCGGGACAGAGCCGTAGCAGGGCCCGTGGCGGACGGAGTCCAGCCCGTGATGAGTCGGGACAGAGTGGTACCGGCCCCCTGCGGGGACGGGGTCCAGACCGTGGTGGGCCCGGACAGCGGAGACATGCTGGACGGAGGTGCCGCCGGGGAGAAGCGGCTCTTCTCCAACGCGGTGGCCGGAGGCAGAGATGCTCAGGCCGTGGAGAACCACTCGGAACCTCCGCCGACGAACCCGGTGTTGGCCCCGCCACAGCAGGTAGATGGGACCAAAGTTCATGGAGTTTCTGTGCAGGAAAGTGTGGTAGGAGCAGATAGTAGCCCGCCACGGGAGGCATAGACCATAAATACAAATACAGTTAGTATAAATATAAATAGGTGTATAAGACTGTAGATGTGCATAAAATAAAGGCACATGTCGGTAGACACAGCTGGCATGAATCAGAAAAGTGAGAACTGCAGCGCCGAACATGAACTGTGATTAAGAAAAAATGAATGAAGTTTAAAGAGCGCGAGTGGAGCCATGTGTAGGATGTTGTTTTTGTTTGTTTGGTTCTTTTTTACGATGATGTTGAAGGTAGTTTCGTTTTGTCAAGTAAAGCGTGTTTGGCACGGGCCTGCGCTGTCATGCTGTGGCTGTCCGGTGCGTGCAGGCAGATGAGGCCTTAATTAAGATATAGCAGGAAAACGAAGAGCCAGTTTGCTGCGGTGATGTGATCGGAAGCAATAAGAATAAAGTCGATACAATCAAACGCGTTTCCATAAACTCTCAGAGGAATAAATACTGCAGGCTGGAATCATACTGCGCTCCAATGCATACAAACCCAATGGAAACATGCGAATTTAACAATTTCAGAATTATGTGATTTAATCTGAATAGCAGTAGGCCTATGCAAACAATTGAATCTTTATATTTGCCTTAAATTGAATTTTTCTTAGCTAAACGAAAATTCCATAAAGTGTTTGTTTAAAAAACGTTACAATTAAAAAGTAGGCCTATTAGAAATCACTCCAATTCTCCTCGAAGAAGCTTACATTTCCTCTTCAACCCGGGGTTATTGTGGACTTTTCCGTATCTTAAATAACGGATTCTTCCTCTTTATCACAGCTCAGATCGTGGCATTGGTGATTATTCTTATCATCAGATGTTAATAGGCCCCTGGGTGCTACCCGCATGCTCCCCCGGATTATTTAAAGAGAGAATTATAATATTATTAATGTGGGATTATTCATGTCGACATGCTCCAGACTGGCCTCATTAATAAATGAACGATCCTAATCAGGATGTAGTGCGGGGGGAAAGCCTCACTGAGCCACCCTTTATCTGCTCAACACAGTCGCACCTTTTGGGTTTGACATAAATCTGGAGGATATAAATTCACTGCACATATCTGTACCGTACAGTAAACACGGCATGCGGGGTCAAACTAAGTTATATGAGTGTTTGGGGGATTTTATGGAAATCATAAATTAATGCTTTCATTAAACTCTACAACGTTTGTTTTAAAGTCTTTTTTTTAACGGAAAAAATAATAATAATAATTGTTTAGGCTACATATTCTGCTTTTCTTTCACTACTTGACCTGTATAAATAAAAGTAGGATTGATTGGGTTCCCTTTTGACCGCCACATATTGGATATAGGAAATCCGGTTGATTTGTGTTCATGTTGTGAGTGTTGGCTTTATGAATACAGTTTACCGTCCGTTTTATTGGCTGTGAAGTGCCGGTGTGTGTCTGCCTCCAGGTGATAGTCTGCTCCAATACTTTAACACTACTTACACATATGGAGACTAATGTAACTGCTGTATTTCACGGGTTGTATAGCTATTTATTATTATCATTATTATTATTATTATTATTATTATTATCATTATTATTATTATTATCATCATTATTATTATCATTATTATTATTATCATCATCATTATTATTCTTATTATCATCATTATTATTCTTATTATTATTATCATCATCATCATATATTATTATTATTATTATTATTATTATTATTATTATTATTATCATCATTATTATTATTATTATTATTATCATCATCATCATCATCATCATTATTATTATTATTATTATTATTATTATTATTATCATCATCATCATTATTATTATTATTATTATTATTATTATTATCATCATTATTATTATTATTATTATTATTATTATTATTATTCGTTGTTTATGGTTGAAATAATTGTGGCAAGTGTTAAATTGAGGCAAATTAATAATCATAATAGCACACTTATTTATAAATAAATATATGACTAAATAAAGAATGAGTGAAAAACAAACAATAAGCAGAAAACATGATCATTTGGGAGCTTTAGAGGCTCGTGCTGCTCCGTCCACTCCGCACGGTGTCACAGTCAAACGGAAATTGCTTCCACGTGCTCTAATGAAAAATAAATAAATAAAAATACTGTGAATGAATAATTCCGATGCCTTGTCTTCCAGGGCCCTACCGGGCACCGGACCACCTCTTTCTCCGTACTGGACATCCTGGACCCCAACAAGTTCACGAGCAGCCGGAGACTCCAGCAGCAGCACGCGAGCCACCGAGGTGAGCGCGAGCTGAGCGGGTACGGAGCGGAGAACCGGAGAGGAGGGACTGCAGAGCGCGAGTCCAGCCTGGAGCCCAGTAAAGGCTGCTACGGTGCGGAGGAATACCAGAGCAGTAAGTCCGAGTTTACACGGAATGAGCCTTTAAAGTCAGACACCTTAACGCACCACCATCTCCATCTCAGCGAGTTTGTTTGTTTTCATTTTCCCGCCCCCGTTTTCTCTCAGTCGAAATGTCTTTAAACGTTAGTTTAAATGTGCTGCTTTTATTTTGCTTTTTTAAAATGATTATCATCGTTTGACTCAATCTGAATCTATTTGTGTGTTTTGTTTGATCGCTTTGAGGCCCTGGTTCACCCCCTACACCAAATCATTCACCTTATTCTCCTCCTGTCTTTTCTGTTGATGATTTATTCTTTCATTTGGATGATGTGGGTTTTATTCACCTATTCTTTTCTCTTTTTTTTAACGAACATCGAATTGTGTGCGTGAAGAGAGCCTCTGGTTTCACGGAAGGATCAGTGTGGTAACTTTATAAAAACAGAAAGCTGTTTTTAAGGTCAGCTGATGAGAGAAATCTTATAGATAGCAGGCCGACACATCTTTCTGTGAGTTTTTATAAGAATGAGAAAATCAGAATAAGGCTGTAGTAGGTGCTGTTCACTGTCGGTACAATGATCTGCCAGAGAGAACAGCTCGTCGCCTTTAATTGAAGCTCAGTTAAAAGAGAAAAAGGCACGAGGTAATTGGCCACGGTTCGTGTGTGTGTGTGTGTGTGTGTGAGAGAGAGAGAGAGAGAGAGAGAGAGAGAGAGAGAGATCGGTAATATTGATTGGTGAATATCTGTTTCAAGCAGCAGTCTGCACTGTGTGAGTGAGCCTCCATTCAAAGCCATTAGCTCCATTCAACTCCGTTCCCTCTATTTAATATTATACTGTCACAGTATTCAGCTGTTATTAACTATAATCCGGACAAAGGCTGATTCTTTTCTTTTCCTTTTAGATTTTAGATTTATTCTAATTTTATTTTTATGTTTTTTCGATGTGTGTTTTTTCCTTTTCTATCCTCAAATCTCTAGATTTAATTTCGCTTTTTTCTGAACTTTGGTAATTACACCTCAGTACAAAAATGAAGAAAAACTAAGTTTTAAGTTTACCTTTCCTGTGTACAAGCAGGTTGTGCCTAAATGACACAGCCAAACTTCATCTTAGAAATGTTTCCATTGAACTAAAAAACTGGACAGAGCAGAGATTTAGAAAAAGAATCCACTGAATGTTTCTTTCTAAAATGATTCCTCTATTTTTCTAAATAAAGCTATAGCATATGATAAAGAATTTTTGACCATGACCCTTTTCAAATGGCTACATTTTTATCAGACGCCTGTTTATATTACATTTTTATTAAACATAATGTAATGTAATTCAGTCAGACCACTAGACTGTAGTGAAGATTAATAAATACATTTGTGACATACTCTAAGATGAATTATTAAAATACAAAAAAATATAATAATATTTTTTAAATGCTACTTATAAAAATTCTAACTACCATTAACTACTAATTAATTGCTTAATAAAAGCATGTTTGGGCCCAACAGAAAACTCAAAAATCTTTAAATTAAAATGTTGAACACACCACACACTGGACTAATTTGTGTCTTTATGATAAAATGTTACACATTAAATTCGTGGGCAACCTGAAAGGAATAATGGCCTATAACTTTTTGTTTGCAGCTAAAATAAAATCTTAATACAGTTTCCCAGTTAAAGTTAGCTGGCCAATTCTTATATATCTCTCATTTTATTTTGGTTTTACTGTAGTCATAGTAACATGCTCTCAGTGGGGTTTCAGGGGAGAGCAGGCGTCCTTTGTTGGAGATAGTAAGTGACTTATTAAAAAAAACTATATTATGTTCATGTTATAATTTAGGGATTTTTTATTTTTATTTTTGTTGTTGTTTTAACTTTATAAACACGTGAGCACTGAGCAAGGCTGGATTACCAAAATGCAAAGCGGGAGATTTCCCTCAGTGGGCCTGAAGCCACTGGGTGCCACTTAGTTTGCTGTAATTGAATTTCACATGGTCAGTGGCTGGAATGTGTTTGTTAGCCTAATAAACCAAAGCACAATGTAAAGTGAAACCATAACCCACTCTGTTAATACCCCGCGTATATTCTCACAATCCCACAACAGACACACTGCAGCACTATTCCAGCTCATCTGTTTGGGGGGGGCTGGAGTGACCCACTGGGCCGTGGGGCCCTCTAGTGGGTCCATCCAGCCCTGGCTGTGTGATTCAGTTGCCAGTTGGCCGGTCTCCAGATGTTTGGATGATATTTCCACTGAGCACGGTCTAACTGTGTGATTAGTTCCTCTGGAACTCTGCTCCAACTTCAAATGATTTACACTTAAATGATAATGAGACATTAAGGCAGGGGAGGCCTCAGTGGTTTTTATTATGGCTGATTGTTGTTCACATTTCCACTCTGTTATTTCTATATTGTACACTGTCTTGTTTAGATACTTTTCAATAAACCACATTCCTTAAAGGTCTAGTGTTATATTATAGTTATATAGCCATATATCATACACAATATTACACTAGGACAGAGGTGGGTTTGACCAAGACTGGAGTATCAGCTGGGATCACCGTGGGGCAGTTTCATTTTTTTATTTATTGCACATTTATTTGCTAATGAACAGCACTAAAGCACAGTATAAATTCAAATGAAGCTATAACCTGTAACAGTTCTACATCAAAAGGTCTAAAAACGCTGGACCTATGTTCTATATGTAGTTGAGTTGTGTACTTCCATTATCCCAGATGTTTCCAACAAGGTTCAAACTCAGGGAACGCTGCGCGCCTTAGTTGTTATAACGTCCGGGTAACCAAGGGATACGTCAGAGAGTGAGGAAGGAAGCTAGCAAACACAACTAAAAGTAACCTCATCTGTGAACACAGATTTTCATTTAACTTAAGCCCATCACCGAGTCTAAAACAGATCATTACATTCATTACAGTTTTTTTAAATGAATGTAAATGAATGTGTTTGATTTGACACCAAACTGGAATGGCAAGCAAGGTGATTATAGTGAACTAAAACCAAACTAAAAACTAAAACAGGGTGTTCGAAAACACATTTTAGTTTATTGAAACAGAAATAAAACCTAGACTTAAGAAAAAAACTAAAATAACTGAAACCAAATTGTGTACTTACAAAACTAATTAAAATAAAAAACAAATACACAGGAAATGTTTTTAATTTTAGTCTTTGTCAATTTGGTTAAATAGTCAACACAACAAGCATAAGGAATGTTTGTATTGTGATACCTTTTCTGAACTTCTTCAATCTTGCCCCTGACAAATACCCCCCATATTATAATCATTTGACACTGAAACTAAAGAAAAACTAAACTAAAACTAACACAATAAATATTTTGAACAATAAAAACTGAAACAAGCAAACCTACTCAGTAAACACTAAAACTCTCAGCTGAACTGAAAACAAAAATTATAAACAAAATAAAAATAAAAACTAATGAAAAATACAAAAATATGATTTAACTTTAGCTGAAGCCCCCCTCTGGATCCGCCCCTGCTCACATGCTGTATATTTCCACTCACTGTGTGTTTGTGTAATGACCACTCACTAACCGTGGCACAAGGAAAAACATAAAGATGGGTACCAAAAGGGGCCCCCTGCTATCTTTTACTCAGGGGCCCCACAGCAGCACATAGTGGTCATTAGAGGAACTGCAGCCCAGCACACACACACTGAGTACTGCAGTACTTACATTACAGCATTTGGATCCTGATGATGTAATGGAGGTTGTCTTTCTCATGTGTTTCCAGAGGAAGGATTTGTATACAGAAGCCCAGATGAGGAGGACTACCACAGATCTGGGACCCCAGACTCAGAGGCTCCAGATGGGCCCTACAGCAGCGAGGAGAGCAGCTCAGCTCTGCCCAGTAACGGAGACAGAGATCTGGGCCAGCACAGCCACCAGGACCCTGGCAGAGACACCTCAAGCCCCGGGGGAGGCCCTGCAGGCCAGATCACCAACGCCCAGACCAATGGGGGCCAGGGCCAGCAGGGCAAGCCCAAGAGGAAGCGCTCTGGCTCAGACTCCAAGTCAGGGAAGCCCCGCAGGGCCCGGACTGCCTTCACCTACGAGCAGCTGGTGGCGCTGGAGAACAAGTTCAAGTCCACACGCTACCTGTCAGTGTGCGAGCGGCTCAACCTGGCCCTGTCGCTCTCCCTCACTGAGACCCAGGTCAAGATCTGGTTCCAGAATCGCCGGACCAAGTGGAAGAAACAGAACCCCGGAGCAGACACCTCCGCCCCCACCGGCGCAGGGGGAGGAGCTGGAGGTACGGGTGGATCGGGAGGTCTGGGGAGCCTCAGCCCTCTGAGCCCGTCCCCTCCGATCAGCGGGCACCTGGCCATGCACGCTGGCTACGCCAGCCACCATCACCCCCCCGCAGGCAGCCTGGTCCAGCTGCCTTTCCTCACCGCCAGCCACGTCCTGTCCCCCTTCATGCTGGGGACACAGAGCTACGCTGCACCTGCCTTCTACAGCACACACCTGTAGACACACACACACACACACACACACACACACACACACACACACACACACACACACACAGAGGGGTTCAGATCCACAAAGCTGACAGAGCCTCAGAGACTCTGAGCCCAGAGAGACTGAGATGTTTCAGTGTTTGAATGAACTGCAGCCAGACAGAGAGACAGACAGACTGTCAGCGCTCTCCTTTTTACTACCAACATTTGAAGGCTTTAATTTCAACGGATTATTTTGATAGAATGTGAATATCTACCAGAAACTGTACATAAATCTATGTTCTAGCTCCCTATTCTGAATGCTGTTTTAAACTACGTAATAGACAAATAGTTGATTTCTTTCTTTTCAAAAACAGTCTGTATGAATATTGAATGTTTATTTATGACTTAAGGAATGGCTTGATCTATTGTCAGTACCGTGTAACTCCAGCTGTGGTTGTTTTCACTTCTGTTATTTATTGGATTTCTTGACAATTTCCATAAAACCCTTGAATGTACTGAATCTTCAGCTCAACATGATATCGTCCTTTGATATTAAAATAATGACAATTAAACACTGGAAACCAGCCCTGTCCTCTCATTCTAACAGAGCAGCTGTTGTCCAAGCTCGAGCCGGCCAGCTGTGTCCTCTCTGTTTGCATCTTCTCCCATGTTAGGGACACTGGTGAGGTTTCTGTTCGTGTGTTAGTCCTGTGAGCGAACCCAACCTCTCACTCACTCAACGGTGAAGAAAATGATTTTATATATACAACAACAAAATGAAAGATTGCAGTCCCTTCAAGTTACACACACGATGCACATGACACGTGTCACATGCCCTCTGTGACCCTAAACAGTAAAAATAAGGTAAGGTATCAGATTAAGAGCCTACAGCAGTGACACTCAATTTATGGCCTGGAGGCCATTTTCTAATTCTCTGGGAATGTTTTGGTTTGTTCATACAGCTCTATTAGGAAATGTTCAATAGTGTCCCTTGCTGGAAGACTTGATTTCTGACCTCTGCAGGGCTGATGCCAATGGACTGGCCTCTATGAGCGAGGACAGCAAACGTTGAGGCTGACAAAGAATATTGATCAGTAAATATAAGATTATGAGTCTGAACTCATGTTATTCTGCCACATGAACTATCCTATGTTTATTCATTTCATCTGGTAAATATTATTATTTGTTCATTTTACAGAAGTGGCCCCTGAGCAAAGCAAGTTGAGTATTCCTGCTCTACAGCCATGCAAGCAGCTCTCTGCTAGCAACAGTGCTTTGAGCTGAATGCTAAAATGCTCAAAAAAGTAATGACTAGGTGATCTTTGTTTTAAAAAAGTTCAATAGTTTTGCAGGTTTTTGGTCATAAAAGCAAAATCAAGTTCAAATTCTGACCTGATGACAGTGTGGGATAAAACGTCAGTCACCACCAGAGTCAGTAGGACTCATCCAGTGGGGCTAACTAACAGCTGTCCACACATCTGAGGGCCAGAGGAGTGCTAGATGCAAAAATCTCACAAGGGGATCATCATTTGGAACATCGTCTGTGTAAAATCTGCTGGCAATCCATCCAATATTTGTTGAGATATGTCAGTTTGGACCCACCAACACTGGCCTCCCTCGAGCCATGTAGGTAGTGTGGCTGAAGACTGATGGACACTAAAGAGCAGAAGCTGTCAGATCAGTGGGTTCTGATTCAGTTCAGCTCAGTTTAATTAAACAGCTTTAATTAATTAAGCTTTAATCATTGTCTTGCAGAGCTGAAAAAAGTAAACAATTTATTACAGTTTTTTTACACTCAAAAGAAACTGGTGACCCAAGTACCTGTGCCCACCTTGGGACTTCTTCTGTGAACAAGGTATGTTTCTCCTCAGCAGTTTATGAACAAAAAAATCCACCATGTGAATAAAAACCAGGACCCTGTCTGAAGCTGAGACTGCAGGTCAATCTTGAGCTGGGAAAAAGCAGCTGGAGGTCCACAGCCAGCGGACAAAGTGGTAGTGCCAAACAGGCAAGACATAGTCCAGGTAGACCATACTCATATCTGATAGGGAAGCCAGCAACATGAACACAAGAGTCTCTGCATGCCTGTTGGTTGTTTCCTCATGCAGGCACCACCGTGCTGATACACCATAGGACCAAAAAAAGACTAATTAGAAAGAGTACACACCCAAATACATCAGCTAAACAGCATTACGAGGGACAGCCACGGTGCTGCTGGTGAAACACAGGGTTATCCCAGTTTGGCCTCGAAGACTGCACATTTATAGAAGAGAAAGACTGTCACAAACCGGAGTTTACAAGAGTTGTCGTTTAGACGAATTCTCTTCTCATCTTTAGTCTTGTATTTGACTGTAAACTCAATATCTTTGGGTTATGGACAGAATGAGACATTTGAAGACGTCAGCTTGGTCTTTTGGAAACACTGATCAACATTTAACACCATTTTATGACATTTAATGGACCAAACAAATAATTGATTATTAGACAAAACATTAGCTGCAGTGGAAATGCTATGCTAGATTGTGTCATGCAGACACTGTGTTTATGTAACGTGTTTAAAGTGGTAGACTTTCAATTGTTCTTGTCATAGAGTACGTGTTATTCGTTCCGTCTCTGTCTCAATCACCCCACACATTCATCCTCAATTACTTCTTAAGTAGCTTCCTGTCCAGACGTCCACAGTCAATATGGAGCCGCAGGTCTGAATTAACCCTGAGTTGAGCTCGTTAAAGTGGAGGACAGGACAAAGACACAAACACAGCAGGCTGAGGAAAGATTTACAGTTTACTTGTGGCACAAATCTTTTTCACTTGCCTCATGTTCATTTAGCACACACGGCTTTAAACAAATACAAACAATACATACAGGAAAAAGAGTAAAAATCCACTGGATTTGGCTGATACAAAGGCAAGATTCAGCTCAAGAATGTAGCTGACAAATTAGACCAACAGAAATTCCATTTTTATTTTCTGATACTTAATTGTTCCAAAATCATTCCAGCTGCACCACAGTGTTCAAACCGTGTTTTAAATATCATATTGATCTCTTCATATACTGTATGTGCACATCAATAAGTTAAAGTCTGTCCTTCTTTCAGTGCGAGACAAGTTTATTAAGCCTAAAGGCTTAATAAAAGCACTCGGTCCTCTCCTTTCATCTGAAGGAATATTAAGGTGGTCTGAGGTCACTTGAGAGCGTAGTTGAACTGGTTAGAGAACTTGTCGTGTTTTCTGCTGTCGGCTTTGCTCAGCACGTCAGCTACTCTGCGCATGGTGCTCCTGGAGGGAAGGACAGAGCGGACAGCAGGAGAGAAAGACAGGAAGGAAATGAGACAGAAACAAAAAATAAAAGGTTAAACGTTTGCTGAGGAAATGTGCACAGCTACAGAGTGTATTCCACAAACAGCAACAGTACAGGATACGTGCTTAATAAACATTTCGCTATCTAGCTGATTATGTTGTGAAATCAGGTTCCTCTGGCTCCTCCTAGTGCTCCCGATGGTATCTGCAAGAATCCACCCGAAACCAACCAATCAGAGCCGAGAACGATAGTTGGTTCTCCCTTTTCAGCTGTTACAAAAATGAGGGAAGGACTAATAAAAGATGCTACTGCTTTGCATTATGGGAACTGTAGGATCCAGTGTTTTTGAGTCTGGATACTGCAGGTGGCCTAACTCTGTGGAAGTGACGTACTTGTTGAAGACTTTTTTCTCCAGCCTGGAGCGGGACGTGTTGGCGCTCTGCTTCAGATCACTGAGGTGGGGGTATTTCTTCTTCTTCCCTTTCCCTTTTTTGCCCACCCTGTCGGAACCCAGGTCTTCTCCGGTTGCCGCCTCGATGTCTCGCATCAGATCTGCATCACGCCAGTCTGCAACACAAAGAGGAGCGTCGTTCAGCGGTGGATAAGAGGAAACTCTCTCCAGGCTCCTGTACCAGAGAACATCCTGTACACTGTAGCACTGTTACTGCCTACCTGGGTTATTTCACCCAGTGCAGCATGCCACAGTTGCAGCATGTGCTACAATACTGGATAAGCTTGTGATTAGGCAGCTTTATTCTGAAAGCATTTCAAAGCTTTTGAAAGCGTCTGCTGCAACAGAGCGTTGCTGTGTGACACCAATCTGCTGCATGCAGCTATCATTGGCCAGTGATCTTAAAGACAGCATTTTTGATTGGCTGTAGCCAGTTGTGTATGGTAGTTACGACGGGGTCCATATCGTCTCGTCACATGATACAAACATACATATTACCCAGCAATCATCAATTGCATATATGCATCTGACAAAATACCAATAAAGATAAGCATTTATTCATTTAAGTGAATATTCTTTCATAGTTTATGTCGAATAAGGAACATTCTGTTACAGATTGTTGCCATATTGGAGATGGGTTTGCCATTCAAGGGCCCCACTGTCAACCACATAAATTCTCCTCTAAACTTTCACTAAATGAAGTGAATGTTAAACAGTGCTTTGGCTGCTCCTCACATTGAAGATGGAAACAGCTGTAGCCTGAGAATGTTAAAACTTTATGGACTTAAACTGACGTGTGAGTTAAACTAATATATGTTTCTGTAACATGTACAATCAAATTTCAAACACTAGGCAGTGATAAAGTGAAACATAAATGTATAGTTTGGGTATTTTGAAGTGAGTTTGTTGGGGTTGTATGAGGTACTTTAAGGCTTTGGCACACAGTTTGGAGTACCAGCACAGAAGCAGAGTAACGCTTTAGTAACGATCACACTGAAGTCAAACATTAAGATTTCAAGATGGTGGGTGCTTGTGTTTTTCCAGGCACAGTTAGGCTAATGCAGAGGAATATGGAAATTGTACAGTTAGTGCCAGAGTAAAAGGCTGTCTGACAGCGAGGTAAAGTGTATAGCATACACACTACACTTTATGTGGCTAAAATATATTTTCCTGCTGCCCCCGTCCACGGCAGTACACTGTTCTGCTTCCCTCCTGGGACTCCTGTAGCTGCTCCAAACTGGGGACAATCTGACCGCCGTCTCCTGCAGCTAATACACTGACTACGGATAAGTACCTCATACAACCCCACTTCAAATCCCCCGAACTATCCCTTTGAAGACTGAAACACACAATACAGAAATGTATCTCTGACAGCAGCCATGCTAGAGTCACAATCACATTGGCTGAAGCTATCTTAAAGACACAGAGCAATATGTATATGTAATTAACAATACCAGACTGCAACTCTAACAAAAAGTGATGTTAATGAAAAGTGTAATGAAGTAATTACAGCTGATAACGTAAATGAGCTCACAATGCACAGTTTTACAGAGCATGAGTAGTAAACAGTGTGTCGTACGGCTCATTTGGATCCAATCCAGGCGTTAATGAAAAGTGTAATGTCATAATTCTGGGTGATAAAGTAAAAGCGGCTGTAATGCAGAGTAATGACGGTCTAAACGAAGAGACACTTCTAGTTAATGACGTAGTGCGGTGGAATTAGAGATAAACCTGCAGTAATGCAAAGTAATTACACTGTGATTGTGATGGGATTGAAGCCGGCCTCTCCACTCTGTCAAAACACTGACCCCAGCTCAGTGTGTGTGTGTGTGTGTGTGTGTGTGTGTGTGTGGGGGGGGGGTTATTAATCAGCCGGTCTGACCCTGGGTCTGACTGGACCTTCAACTATCCCTTATTACACACACACACACACACACACACACACACACACACACACAGGCAGAGGAGCAGTAATTGAAAAGCAGCTGGTGTATTTAGGAGAATCATTACTGCTAAAAGAGGAGCAGCTGCATTTACATCGTGTGTGTGTGTGTGTGTGTGTGTGTGTGTGTGTGTGTGTGTGTCCTCTGTTACTTTGTTGTTGAGGTCTTAGAGGAGTTTGAGAGAGAAAGAAAAATAAAGAATAAAAATAAGAGATGAAAGAAATGAAGTAAAGAAAAAAAGCAAAAGGAAGAAAATATATAAAGAAATAAACAGAAAGGAGAGATGGCCGAGAGAGAAAGACAGTGTGAATTTAATCAGTGTTGCAGCAGGGCTCTTTTCTCTGTCAACACCTCTTAGCCCTTCCAGCTGGGGTCTGTGTGTGTGTGTGTGTGTGTGTGTGTGTGTCGGGGCAGGGGCCAGGCCACACACACATCCACTAAGGCATCTGGGGGTCTTTGGTTTGTTCAGACGTCTCTCAGCTACGCACCAGTAAGCACAGGGACCCTGGATGTGTGTGGATGTGTGTGGATGTGTGTGTGTGTGTGTGTGTGTGTGTGTGTGTGTGTGTGTGTGTGTGTGTGTGTGTGAGAGAGAGAGAGAATGAATCCAGAGTGAAGGGGAGCATCAATTCCTCTCATCCCTGTCTGTCAGTCAGCTGCTTGGACTCTTATGTTCCGTACCACTGTGTGTGTTTGACTCAGAAACACACGTTTAGGCACTAGTTAAGATGAGATAGAAGTAAAGGTGAATGACAACAACAACAAAAGCAAACCATGTTCAGCATTTCCACGGGTTGAAAAAAAGCACACACTACTTAAAGGTTTTATATATGAAATCCACTGCGACTAGCACCAGTATCTCATACCAAAACACATACAGCCCACCAGACTCCATTCACAAAATCAGTCATTTTACCTTGCAGATAATTGTAAAACACACTTCAAACTGGACAGAAACAAAATAAAATCATCAAAATAAATCCTTGATTCACAGTTAGACAAGAAATACAAAAGCTGTGAAACAGGTTGCTCTGGCTACAATTTAACGTAATCCTTGGGGATATGCAACCGTCACTACAGTACGTCCATTAAAGGTTGTTGTTTCTGCCACTGACAGGCTCAGGTTGTTATTCTCAGGGTCTGACAGCATTATAGAAAGGATCCCTACAGAGATAGAGCTTTTGTTTAACCAGAAACAACCTTAATAATGCTCGCCACCAGACTCCATTGACAATAATTTGACTGACCGTTAACTCACCAGGCTAATACATTACATTGGCTTTACTCCCTTCCTTTGCTGTTCCCACTGGGCATTGTTGCAACACATTAAACACATGGATGGACACCTGATTGCCACCAGACTCCACTGACTCCTGCTGAGAACGCCATGACTCTACTATATCCTTACATAGCTCATTGCTGATTGCTGCTATATTAATGTTCTAAATCTCAAATATAGATATATAACCTTTAACGTCTGCTATCAGTTCAAACTTATGGATTGCCTCCTGGATCATAGTTCATTTGTTCATCACCTCACCGGTACCTGAAGCAATGTAATCACACACTACATGTGCCAATTTAAAAAGAGTCAGAAAGCAATCAATGCCTGATTAACTAGACTGAACACAGGACCTTGCAGGTGTGGCCACCTTTGTAACTCCCTGCCTGTATTTTCCCCACACCTCAATGTATGGGAATGATAAGTAGGTGGATTAGTTTCAGCCACGACTCACTCAGTTACTTCAGTTGTTATTTTTTCCTTTAATGTCCACGTTCCCCTGCGCTCTGGCCGTGTTGCTGTTAGCTTTCAGTCTGGTCTGGAGGAGGCTGCAGACAGCCATGTGCTCCCTTTGATGGATTTCACCACCTGCTTCTTTTCATCTGTCAGTGATCAGCTTCATCAGGAGGTCCATGCTATCCCCCCAGTGACTCCGGAAGGAGCAATGCTTTGATTCCACCGGGCAAGGCTCTGTGGCGCTGCTTGGTCCTTCCTCCACTCAGCTTCAAGCCCCACCAGGAGCGTTTCAGTGTTTTGCAAACCAGATCTGACTCACCTTCGCTCAGATTTTGTTGATTTGGACATTATGTCTTGATATATGTGTTTCTACCATGGGTAAGTAGGCTACATTTTTGTTCAGTTTTTACGATTGGGAGTCAGCACAGGGTGTTTTATTTGAAAAATTGACCGGTTTATCTGTGCTGTTTCTGTGTCTGAGTTCCTGTCTGCTCTATCTGCTCTGTGCTGCTTGACATGGCTTCTATCCAAAGTATGGGCGTGCTGTGGCTGGAACGTCTGACCACACAGGGTCCAGCAACAGCCATGTCTGTCGCTATGACAACTGGTCTCAGCTGACCTTTACGATGTCCCTCACTGCCTGTTTAACCTCACTGTATATACATATGTATGTTGGTGTGTGTATATGTTTGTGTGTGACTGAATAGGCCGAGGGAGCTGAGGCCTATGGTCCATCAACTCATTCAGGCCACCGGCCCCCCTGCTGTGAGATTGATGTGTGTGCCTGTCTGTGTGTGTGTGTGTGTGTGTGTGTCTAGGTGTGAGATTGACTCGTGGATCGATAGTGTAGTTGGTAACAAAAGATGCTATTTCACAACTCACTGGACTGCATGCTATGGCCACACACACACACACACACACACACACACACACACACACACACACACACACACACACACACACACACACACACACACACACACACACACACACACACACACACACACACACACACACACACACACACACACACACACACACACACAGAGCTGGTGGTTAACAAGACACTGCAGGCAGCTGGTGGACATCCTGCAGACTGACTCTCTCTCACTCACACACACACACTGAGACAATGATAATGTGTAGGACAGACTAGTAAGTGTTATTTTCCCTTACATACTATTTATTGTTGGCTCTCTCCACTCAGTCCGGTAACTGGGCAGCACACTGAGCTGTGATGGAAGTTATTATTTGTGCATGAAAAGAAAAATGTATCCTCAAACCTAATGTATCCATCAGAGCCAGTTTCTCCCAGCATTTAAACCAGCAGCAAACACCACCAAAATCACTGGAGCACCGACACTTCCACACCAAGTTACACTGATGTGAAAACAGCAATGGCTAACAGTGGTAACCTGGTGAGGCAGCTGGACTCCAGAGATCAAAAGATCACGTGACAATCCATCTTGCCAGACTTCAAGCTATGTGTTTTAATCCAACCACAGTGGTTCGGACCAATCAGCGTCCTTTAACAAACTACTAGCAGTTACGGTATGAGCTATGGGCGGGGTTTAACTGCTTCTGCCAGTCCTATCTTTCCCTACTGAGTTTGCCTTTGATAAATACAATACAATAAAAGCCTTGTTACACTTGCATGTCTAGGTGTAGTTGGCATCAGTATTTCCTGCTGATATATTTCCTGCTGTACAACTTTTGCAGCAGATTTCTGAATTCACAGTGTTCCTGGAGCTCTAACCTGTTCCCCTTGTGTTTGCACACACTGGCCACCATAGAGCCTCCCCAGCATATTTATCAGTATGTGTGGATTCAACTCTACTGTGACACCTTTCTATTGCAGTCCTCTGTGTTTGTGTTTTAATGGATTGAGGGGGACTCAGGAACGGTCAGTGTGTGTATGTGTGTGTGTATGTGTCACTCCTCACCAGGCTGCTCCTCCCTCTTCCTCCTCTCCTCCTGCTCCTCCCTCAGTCGGTCCTCCTGCCTGCAGGGTCGACCCTCCTGGTCTCGAGGAACGATCCGGCCATGGAAGGGACACTGGAGGACACACACACACACACACACACACACACACACACACACACGCATTAACAGTATGGGACACAGACAGAGACAGAGATGTCTCTGGAATCACTTTGTGCTGTTACCTTGTTGCGGTCCTGCCTCTGACACAGGTTTCCGTTGCCCAGTGGAGCTCTGCAGTGATGGCTGACAGGAGTGAAGCTCCCAGGAAAGGAGATGTATCTGCTCCTGCTCTCTGCCAGGAGCTCCTTGTTCTCCACCTCCTCCTCCACCTCGGCGTGAACCCAGAACTGATGCTGAGAGGCAGACCTTCACCAGGACAAAGAGCAACATATCAAAAACACACATCTTTTATTGCTAGGTGGAGTTATATGTAAAAAGTAATAGTAGTTTCCAGATGCTGGGTTTATTATCATATTCTACGAGGGCTCAAACTGCAAATGTTTGGGTCTTTGATTGTAGATTATTTCCACATGCATGAAACACTGATACTGATATTCATTCAGACATTTAAATAAAGCCACAAAACAAAACCAGGAATGCCATGACAGATTTGAATTCAGTTTTATATCGCTGTATTCTTCTGACAAACACCATCTAGTGACACACAGCTCACTGAACTGCACAGGCATGTGTATAGGCACCTTTGTGTTTATCAGTGATAAACTGTGTCAGGGTTCCCTCTCTTTTTAAGAAATGTTTTTCTGGGATGTTTTCCAGGAGATTTTCTTGACAATACTGGACAGCACTTGCTCAAAATACGTAATATAATTTACCTGTAGGTCTAGTATTTACACATTTAACCTGTTTTATTCATTCAGTCATTTTTTTATTTACAGCATTTCCTCTGGGAATTCTGCTTGCAGCTCTGGAAAAAACTGACTCAACATCAAAAAGATCTGGTTGTATCGCAGAGCTTATCCTACCAACAGTCAAGTTTCAAATGCAGCTAGGTTTAGGTAGCACATCTGGGTGAGGGGCTAAAATACAATAAATCGTTCTAGCACAACATAGAATATTTTCTTTCCATTTGAATCCATTTCCAGGTGTTTCCATGACTGGAAAACTAGTATATAAACGTGAAAGTTTTCCAGAATGCATGTGTGCCTGTGTGTGTGTGCGCGGTGCCTTACTTGATGATCTTGCCAGCATTGGGCTGCTCCTGGCCCCAGTAGTACAGGTCTAAACCAAATGGAACCACAGGAGCATCAGCAGCCTTCTGGTCTGAACTGGGACCTGAGGAGCTGCTGCTGGAGGAGAAACAAGTGGAGGGAGAGTTAAAGCTTCATGCACAAACCAATTCAACTTAGAGTATGTGTTCAACTGTCACATTTGACAGAAAGCCTTGTTGTATACTGGATTAAAAGAAAGAGGACTTTAAAGCTTAAATTAAAAGTTGGAATGAGGCCCTTTAATTGTTCAAAAGTGAACTTTAGAAGAGGCTGTATGAGCTCTCCAGCAGAGAACAGCACTGCTCTGTTAAAAAATAAAATAAAAATAAAAATGTATGAACCGACAGTGGCTGAACTTCCCTAGTGTCCAAATCATTAAGATGGATCTAATTAGTGTGTGACAGTCGGAGAAGGTGCAGTGATAGCAGGTGGACCTGGGTTCTGCAGGTGGAGGGAAGTTCTGTCTGAGGAGGCGCAGCGTAGCGGCTGCACATGTTGGATCCTGCTCCTCCTCTGTGAGTCGCTTTAGCCGCCTGGAGGAGGAGGGAGGGGAGGAGGTGGAGGAGGTGGAGGACAGAGGGGGAGGAGCTGCAGGTCTTTTCGCAGGAGTTTTTTTTGGGAGCGGTGCTGTTGAGGTGGAAGGAGTTGGATCCAAACCTGCAAACAGAGACGAGAGGAAGTCAAGACCTGTTGTTGAAACATATGTCTCATCTAATCCACACATTTGTAGATCATTATTAGATTTACTGTTTTGGCATGCTGTCAGGTTGACCCATTTGTAAACAGTTATAACTGACAGATCTGCAGCAATGTGCACTCAAACATCCCGGATAAGTTATGTCAGTCGTGTGTGTGTGTGTGTGTGTGTGTGTGTGTGTGTGTGGTCAAACACTGGGTCAACCAGGGTCTCTGGGGACGGAGCAGGACTTAAGCACACACACCAGTGCACACACACTGCAGGTGAGATCAGAGGGAAGCAGTAAGCTGAGCGCTGCCGACATGCTGATCCCACACATTATTAGGGCTGACCTGGATGCTTCAGAGATTCAGTCACCGCCACGGTACGCTACGCAAATGATCGGCCCCGTACAGTGTGACTCTTCTTCTTGCTTTAATTACAACACAATTTAAATGCAGAAAAAAGTCAAACCACAATTTCTGTCTAAACACTACTGCTGCAAGCTGTGGAAGTATAAAAATGTAGAAGAAACAAACAACAGAAAGTCTGTTAGAATCTATGTGTTCAATACAAGCTTGTAATAAACCGGTCTGTACCAGAGATCTACTGTCACCAGTCTGACAAACTCACAAAGGAGTTCATGGAATTCATGGTCACACGGTAATTTACCATGTAAGGTTAGATTCCAAAAGGACCCATTTGCTAAAGGTTTTGTTGCTGTCTGCACCAAATAAGACATTCTACTTAAGACGATGCTCTGTCACAGAGAAGTGTGTCTCAGATGGATGTTATAAACAAAACAAACACCAATGTTTCACTGCTGAAAGTTAGCAAAGTCAGCCAATTATCTGAAAGATTGAATCCTAATTAACAACAATTTTGATAATGGTTAATAGAGATAGTTAATAGAGAAGAGTTCATGCCTCACAATACTTATAATAATGACATAAAAATTGGTCAATTTAAACAGAATTTGAGAAGAAATATAACTGAATTCAAATATCATTTTAGATGTGCCTCTAGACCAACAAAACAATAAATTCTGTGGTTTTTTTGGCCACTTGGGGGCAGCGACAACAACTTATAAAATAATTATAAAATCAAAGTTAAAGGAAAGTGTTAGCAAACAGCTAAGCAGGGCTGATAGTGAGTGTGAACCAAACAAAAAGCAAATCAATGAGCTAAACGGCCCGCTGAGCTGAGGGGAACTAAAGAGGTGTGTCTGTGGGTTCCTCACTATGAGTGACAAAGGTGTCACTCATAGTACGTTACACATGGTCACTTAATCCATTATCAATATAAAAATATTGATTAATGCAGCTTGAATCATTTCTTCCCCAGAGTTTTATTAGTGGCAGTGTGGTGAAGGCTTTAAAACCCCATATACATCTTTTAAGTTCAGAAATAAGGTTTAAGTGAAAACATTGCTGCAGATTAAGAAGGGGTATGAGTTGTGTTTGGGGGACTCATGTAGAGCTGCAATGATTAGTCAGTAAATCGATTTCTTTCAACTGAAAGAAAATGAATGATGAACTATTTTGATAATTGATTAAGGTGTCATTTTTTTTAAGCAAAAACGCCAAACATTTTATGGTTGCAGGTTCTCAAATGTAAGATTTGCTGCTTTTCCTGGTATTAAATTATAGTAATTCGAATATTTGAAGATTTTGGGCTGATGGTTTGATTAAATAAGACATTTAATTATATCTCCTTGTGCTCTAAGATACCATAAAGGGCATTTTTCACTGAAATTTTATAGACCAAAGCTTAATGGATTATTGAGTATCTGTAGATTAATCGTTGATGAAAATAATATGGGCTGGTAGAATACTGGTTGTCCACATGTTTTACATTACATAATTTCATAATAGTCAATGTAAAAGGCTCAGGATGGTGAAATGTTTGTCTCACACGATGCAGTCACGATCATTTTAGCACAATTCAATTCTCAAAGTAAGGCCTCACTCTACCTTCTACCTTCTCCTCCCTCTATGATCACTCCTTCTCTCTCTGTCGGATGGTGAAATACCGACTCAATCTGCTCTTTTCAAACCACCAAATGGCAGAGGTTTGTCTGGATGTTGTGGATGTTAAGACGCACAGATCAATGGGAGGAAATGTGTATAGTTGTATGTGCATGTGTGTGTGAGTGTGTGAGGGGGGTTGCTAGAGAAAGAGAGAGAAAAAAGGGGTTAAGGGGGTGTGAGGGTGAGAGAGGGAGAGAGAAAGCGAGAGAGGAAAGGCGGAAAGAGGTATTGATTTTCTCGGGTTAAGCAGGGCCTGTAATTAAAATGTTAATTTGAGAAAGAGAGAGATAGTGTCCTGACAGCACAGAGAGGGATAAGAGGACTGATAATCAGAATGACAGAACAGGACAGAGGGGAAGAAAGAGAGAGAGAGAGAGAGAGAGAGAGAGAAAGAGAGAGGAAATGGGATTGGAGATCAGAGCAGAGCCTGGCTTTCTCTGAATGAATCAGAAGAAAAGAAAGAGGGGGAATGTAGAGAAATGATAAATGTGATCCACTGACTGAGATGAAAAGAGTCAGAGGAAGACAGAAAGCAACAGGAAAACTACTGTAATCAGGAAAAACTGAAAGAGGAAAGAAGAATTGGTGTGATAGGGTACAATAGAGGAACAGTGACATACTGAGGACTACAGAAAAATATCAAACCTCAAAGACCTCCTTAGATACTGATAATGTCCAAATTAGTGAGGTTAATTTCTCTTTTTTTATACTTACATCAAATATTTATTAGATGTAGTTAGGTGTATAGGAACCAATAGGCCTGTCACGATAACTACTTTTGTTGGACAATATATTGTCTCTGAAATAATTGTGACAAAGAATATTATTGTCATTTTAAGACCATTAAGAGAGACCAGGAGACTTGGGACGATAGAATGATGCCGGCCTTATCCTTTAAAACAGGATACATATAAGGGGGTCTTTTGCTATTGCTTAGGCCTATGAGGGTATGCCTGTACGAGCTAAAGCCACAAAAACAGCACACATTTGTGTTTAGGCTAATGTGTAGCTGGATGAGACAGAACACAAGTTGTGTACCAAGAAAAGATAGCATTTATTCCGTTCAGATTTGTATTATTAGCATTGAGTATTTCTTTATATTCAAGCCAGATGGCAGGTTGGTGTGTTTGTGTGCATGTGTGAGTGGGTGGTAAAATCTGGGTGCAGGGCTAATAGGGACTCATTAAAGAGGTTGCATTGTTAATTTGCTATGGCCCCTGTAGATCATTACCTATCCCACTAATCACCCTGACACACACGCACATGCACCCACACACACACACACACACACACACACACACACACACACACACACACACACACACACAGATACACACAGCTGTTTTGGGCACATCAGATACAATCTAATTACTTTAACGTCTAATTGATTAGTAATGGAGGGGGTTGGGAGTAGAGAGGGACGGGCTCACAGGTAAAGAAGAGGCTCAGTGTGAATGTAATGACTCAGGAGGCTGGTGGGGAGTACTCTCCAGGGGGTCAAAGGCCATCTCACAGCCACAACAACATGGCTGACCTAGCAATAACAGCGCAGGCTACAACATGTTTCCACCATGGTGTCAATAACACACACACATAAAGACACTGCGGTTCGCATATGAATCTATTTGAGTGATGGTGAGAAGCTTGAATATGGCTGACGGAGCAGCGGCGTCAGAGTTTTAGTGTTGCCTGGAGCGTGTGCATTGCTGCTGATAATGATATTAACAGCATTCAAATTCCATCTAATATTTAGGAACAAAACGTGTTGTAATGTAGCTGACATAGCAATAAGATGAGCAGGCAGTTAGTTAATGACCTGAACATTTGACCTCTAACCTTGCATGCTGCCTGGAGGCTAGACATGATCCAAACAACAAATCCAACGCAAGCACAGCGCAAGAAGGAAACACTACTATAAGAGCCATTCATATGTAGCCAGTGACGACTCTGGGTGTGAAGGTAAATGGATGTGTTGACAGGACTATATCCATCAAAGATACACAGGGAAAATGCTTGTGGAAAAGAAACTATCCGTCTCCATTACAAGGCTGTGCTGCATTCCAAATCAGACAAAAACACATACTTAACAGTCAGAACCCAGCATGTGAGACCAGGCTGGACCGCTAACTCACTCATTGTGAGCTGATAAGGCTCAATAGGCATTTATGGAGGTGTCATTCCTGGGCATACACCAAAATTACTTTGCAGGTGACCATGAACAGTGTGCCTTCACTTGTAACAGCAGCCTGAGTGGTTGAACATACCCGCTGTAAGGCTGTGCTTGGTTTTTGAAGCATCACAAATCAATGTTTAGGGATAGTTCACCCCAAAATCAAACGTTTCCTCTTACCTGAAGTGCTATTTATCCATCTAGATTGTTTTGGTGTGAGTTTACTTTTACATTCATCAGGTCAACACAAACACGACTCCATATGGACAATGTTGCTCAGTGTCTGCTGGATATGTAAATAGGCAACTGTATGAGCTTAGAATATGTCAATGTTGTGTTTACAGCTTGTTCTGTTTCCCCCGAGAGGCCAAAATCCAATGAATGCAGTGGAAAAACATGGCTGCAGTTCTGAGAATGCCGTCAATATTCGGTTTACTGTCAGCTGATGTCAGTCTCTCAGAAAGAAACAATGAGAGAACTAGGCCAGGCAAAAAGATTGTGGTAATTAAGTTTGTTTGTTTTTTTGTGTCAATATGTATCTTTATCCAGCACTGAGCACCTCAAAGAAATTCAAATTGAGTCTAGCAAGTGCCCCTCCTCAAAGCTTTTTTAGATCTCTAAAATCAGTTTGAAAATGAGGAAAGCTTGCTGTATCAGCTGAGTCATTGGTAATGGTATTTCATGTTTGATTCTTAGAATGAAATCTTAGGACACAAAATAAAAATAAAACCATATTTCATATTGTGGCATATGTCACATTAGATTTAGACAAGCAGGGTAGTATAGATTCATTCTATGATCCATGTATCACTAATCAAACTAATGACCAGAACCCATTTCGAAAAAGTCCAAATATCAAACCACATGCCTGTCTGGCTGTGGTTGGGACAAGAAGTGGCTTTCCTTTAGTTTCTGGGGCATTTTCTGGACACACACACACACACACACACACACACACACACACACACTTACATGTACACACATATTTCTAACCATGGTAGTATAAATAAACCCATTTAAGAAGCACTTTACCTGCACATTACCAGCTGGTTCTTTGAAGTGTGTCTGTGTGCGTGTGTTTGTTTGTAGAGTGTGTGTGTGAATCTTAAAAGATTAGGGGCAGCGGCAGGTCTTCTTTTGTAGCTTAACCTCACTATTTATGCACGTGTCTGTAGCCTTGAGGTGCGCACGGGCGTGTGTGTGTGTGTGTGTGTGTGTGTGTGTGTGTGGAGTTGGACTGACCATACTCGGCTCGTAGATGCTCTGGAATGTGCGGCTCATAACCCTCCTTCTCTGGAACCTCATCGAAATCATCCTCATCGTCGTCGTCCTCCTCATCTCCGTCTGAAGAGGCCTTCATCTGAGAAAGAGTAGGTAAGGTTTAGTTAAACATACTACAAAGAGTTTATAACTGCTTATGAAACAGCCTCAGTTTGATACTGATGCTTCTATAGACCTACATAAACAACCACATTTCAAAGTCATCAGGGGACATAGCAAACTCCAGCCAGTGCCATGCCATTGTTCCAATAGCCCTTCATAATGAAACCCAGACAGTCTGAAAAATGTGGCCCCACAGCCCGTGATTACAAAAACAAACGGCCATTGTTCTGAAAATACACACTCTGTTATCACTAAATTACAAACACAACTTAACTGATGGAATTAACATACTTATTTTAACCTAAACTATGATCTTTTCCTAAACATAACCAAGTAGGGGGCACCTGGATGGCTCACCTGGTAGAGCTGGTGGCCCATGCAGCGGATATGGAATTGAATCCGACCTATGGCCGTTTGCTGCATGTCATTCCCCCTCTCTCTCCCCCCTTCCTCTTCAGCTGTTACTATTAATAAGGCCATAATAAACAAATAAAGGCAATAAAAGCTATATATATATATATATATATATATATATATATATATATAGTACAAAAAATACAATAAATAAATAACCCAACAAGTAGTTTTGAGGCCTAAACCTAACCAAACTGAGAGATAGAGGGCAAAAAAAACTGTAATGAAATGAAATGCTATGTAGTCTTTGCATATGTTAGGGCAGCAACATTCAACCTACTGTGTGTTGAGCTTAGCAATAGGATATTAACCAGCGGGCAAAGCAGCTTGGCAGTCTGATAGACAGATAAGAAAGAAGAGTACAGTGAGCTAGTTCTCTGTGTGTGAGACAGGGGCTGAAAGAGATGGAGATGGGATGAGCCTGTTGCTCAGATGTACAATCAGCCCTTCTTCTTGGGGTACACTGCATGTTTCACACCACAGCAGCACCGCAGACATTATAACCACCACATATAAATAAACATACACTCTGCTTTATCCTATTTGTTGAGCTTAATGTCACCTTTTCACAATATCGTCCAGATTAATAAGGATGAGGCAGTTCAAGTAAATGGTCATAAACCAGAACAGCACTACGTACAGGTACAGTGAAATCTTGTAAAACAAGAACAACAACCTGATATTTTGTCAGGACCTGCCAGACTCAGACCAGGTAGGAAAACTCTGTATATGTGCCTTTTCCAGTGTAAAATAGCTCATTACTTGGAAGATTATGGTTTCATTTATTATTTTAATATCTCAGATACAGTTTAGAAGTGGTTCAAATCCCATTTTAAGCACAGGACCTACCAGGTCTTAATGTTACATCATGCGTGGAGGTCAAACAAATCAATTATTTAATGTACCTGAATTTCTTTTAAAATTCAGAGTAAATACTGTTATTGTCCCCGGAGTAACAAAAGAAAGGCTGAGCACTTATCTTTAGTCTCTACCTTTGAAAACTAAAACTCAAGTAAGAAATCTTATCTGTAATCATGAACCTGGAGCTAAACTTTAATAACTACATGAAATCAAAAACAAACTCTGAATAACATCATCTTTAAAGCATTGTAAGAATCAAAGGATTCATGTCCATGCAGGATTTAAGAGAATCCTGTTCACACTTTTATTACATTAGTCAAACCGGAGTGCATTTGTTAGGGACTATTTTCAGCAGCGGATTAAACCACGTTTGTTGCTCTAGTGATTATTCCTGGCAGCAGGATGGTGTGTGTGGAAGTGAGTCAAAATAAACTGGAGTGTATGTCATGCAGTGCAACAGTGTGGCTCAGTTATGTGTTTTGAATAGTTATTGGACAACAACAGAGCTCTATGGCACAGAGGAAGAAGATATATCAGGCTGTAATACACACACAATACTTGTTAGCAGGGTATATTCATTGTTGTTTTGGGTTTGCACAGGAGGTTTGTTAACAATAAGAAATAGAATATCAACAGCCTTTCTTATAAGTTAAAATATGTACCTACAAATGTTTCCTAAAAATGGTGAATAGTTACAGGTTCTCCATCATTCCTTTACTCTTCTCCTCAGTAGTGTGTGATCTCTGGCTGAGGGGAAAAAGGGATGACAACGACTGTGTGTGTCTTTATAGTGTGTGTGTGTGTGTGTGTGTGTGTGTGTGTGTGTGTGTGTGTGTGTGTGTGTGTGCATGCGTGCGTGCATGCGTGTTTGTGTGATGAGCTGCTATCAGTGCTAAGCAGAATTTATGGTTTTTAATTTCGTGGTGAGGTTGTTAGCCATTGGCTGGGCTACAATGCAGAACACAACACTCCTATACACACACAGGGGTCATTTCCATAACACAAATGTGTGTGTGTGTGTGTGTGTGTGTGTGTGTGTGTGTGTGTGTGTGTGTGTGTGTGTTTGCGTGTGTGGGTGTGGGGTGGCTGCTATGCCTTTAACAGCGGAGGACACAGACACACACTCCAGTCCAGCAGCATAATAATCACAGTGATTAGCGTTATGAGGAGCAGTAAAACCGCACGTTAAACTAACCTCTTATTCCCAAAGGCCTCCTTTTCATTAGTGTGCAGTACCTGTGTGTGTGTGTGTGTGTGTGTGTGTGTGTGTGTGTGTGTGTGTGTGTGTGTGTGTGTGAGCGATAGAAAGGCTGCTGTGTTACTGCTGATAAAGCCCATTAGAATGTTAGAATTAGTTTACAAATGATGAGTCTTTAGATTATTACTAAAACACACCCACACCCACAAACCCCCCCCCCACACCACACACACACACACAGAGGACAGAGTCAGTTAACCATGTCACAACCCTGAACACCCCTCCTGATCCAGCACACAGAGACCAATTAAAACACCTCATATTACAATACTCACTATTCAGTTAACCAGCGACTAAACAATTAAAGCCTAATTAGTTCTCATTAATGCAGCCACAAAGACTGAGGCATGGTGGGTGGTCTACAAGGGACAGAAATTAGGCTTCATTCATGAATTATGAAATAATATGAAAAATACAACAAGACAATGGCAACGGATGAAGTTTTTTAAATGTCTTTTTAGCTTCCATGAAACCAAAAATACTACATTAGAGGCTCCAGTTCTCTCTTCAAGTCACCTGAAGCTAAAATATTCGTACCACACGTGCATATTTGATCATTTTCTGTGACAGTCCACACTAACGAACGTCTGTCGTCCATAAGTAGTATGCAGTCCAAAGTTTATGACCGCACAGACTGTTAACACTGTACTCTTTTTTCATAGCTACCCCTTGAAAAAGAAAGGAAAGATTACGGACCAATCCAAATGACAATTAGGTTGAGAAACTATATTAATGGTACAAGATATTTTCTTACTCCTGTTTTCCTTTGTTTATTACCATTACTCAGGTTTTGAATGCACCTTTTCTCTTACTGCTTATATACGTACACTTATATACTATAAATTGTATTGTTATTTTGGATATAATAACATTGCTTTTTGTGAAATAAAAAAAGAATTGGAAAAAAAAAAGAATGGTCAGTGTTGTTAAAATATCCATGTATTTGATTAATAAGATAAGATGAAGTTGTTTGCTGCTTTGTTCACTTCAGTTTCTCTTCTCATGTACCGATTTGCTGAAGCTGAACAGCCAATCAGAGCGATTTCTCCCACTGACGGCCCCAGCCGCCGATGAGTGCCACCGAGTGCCAACGGTGCAGAACACAGCGCAAAAACTAGGGCTACCGAAGCTCATCGACAGCCCGACAGTGGCCTTAACATAACTAACACTGGCAGCAGTAATGGGGCTCAAATCATTGAATATAATGTCAGAGGTGCAATGGTTGTGGTCAAAATGACTCAAATGTATTCATTTCAAAGCGGGTGTTAGAGGGAGTAACAAATATATCTATATTTCATATTTCTCTGTGTGTACTCCCGCTAATGTCTCCCTTCTCTCACAGCAGCAGGCAATGTGCACTCATACACACTCAAGTTATCATTCCACTATTACCTTATAAAAACTAAGTGACTTCTATCTGTGTGAAATGTAACGCTGCAGAAAGTAAAGGCAGGGAGGTAAAATTCTCCTGACTCTGATAAAAACAGAGCTGTTATTACTGCAAATGATCCTTTTAATCTCAGAAAGGATGTTGCATGGAGCGAACCTCGAGTGTGAGATACTGAGACTTGGTTTTATTTATTTCCCGAAGAAAAGCTGAGAGAGAATGCTGTTAAACTGAAGTGTAACATTTTAAACACCAAAGCAAACTTTCTCCATTACTCCACTCCGCTTCTATACTTATTCATCCTCACAGCACAATGGATTCACACACCACACACGTACACACACGTACACACACATACACACAGATATAGTCTCTATAGGTTTTGTGCTTGTCTACTTTAATCCCAGCTGGTTTATTCTGCTCTGATCAATGACCTAAGACTAAGAAGTGATCACCCAGCTGGAGGAAAATCTTGCCCTAACATCATCCCTTTTCCCCCTCTTTCTGCCTCTTTGTCTCTAATTCACCTTAATTTAATCCTGATAGCATCGAGTGCTGTCGGCTGGCCTGGCAGAGCTGTAAGTCTCACAGTAGAATTAGCTTTCCTCCAGAAACATTTTGCTGACGGGGAGCGCAGCTAAAATATGGCCTCTATTCCCCCACATGGCTGCACGGGGGGCTGCTTTGCATTTTAACAGAGCTTTGGTTTATTCTGCGGGACACACACGGGGAGAAAATCACACAGCAACGCAGAGTTCCCCACAGGAGATAAAAACTGCTTCTCTAACTGAAACTCAAGATTTACCAGACAAATTAGAAGTGATGGTTTAAGTAAAGCAGGGCCATGTGTCACTGTAATAGGAAAAAGACAAAACAAATATTGGGAACTTTAACATTAAAAACAGGCCCAGATAGAAATAAAAATAGTTTCTGAACAGAGCAGAATAAATAAAAAAGTTGTTTAAGTAAAGCAGGGCTATGTGTTACTGTAATGGCAATGTTTACTCAAAGATAAAGTAAAGCAGGTCCCTAAAGGGAAAATAGGGAAGAAAGAACAATAAGTAGTTCTTTAACAACCAAATAAAGAAGAGATCTGTTGGAAGTGGTTGCTAAAGTAAGGGCGATGCCTTACTTGGACAACAATACAGCTTCAGCTAAACATCATAAAGACCAGGGAAATGGTAGTGGGTTGAGGCTGCAACTAACAAGAATTTTCATTTTTTTTGTTCATGTTGTTTCTTCAAAATGTGATAAAATAGTAAAAACTGCCCACTGCAGTTTTCCCACGGTGACCTCTTTAAGTTACAGATGGTTTACATGTGGTTTGTTACTGAGAACCATATGGTAAGTCATTGTTGGAAACTGTTTGGAAAGGGAAAGCACTTTCAGAAAATATGTGGCAGGTGATTTGATGAACCACCTGTCCATCATCAGGCCAAATTCAATCTGTACAACTCTTACCGAAGCCAGTCAGGAGAAGAGCTGAAATATATTTTTTCTTTTGAGGAAATCCTGCCGTTCTTTGCTCTTCCTTCAATGAGGAAATACGATCCAGTTCTGATATATCTGATGCTAGCAGCATCTATGCTAACGTCTTTAGCAGCTGCCATTGTTGTTTGTTTTTGTTTTATAGCCAGGACAAAGTGTGTAGTACAGTTCACAGTAATAGGGGCCTCGAGTGGGGATGACAATGCTTCCACTGACAGAAAGTAGTCGTAATGAAGAGAAAATGCCTCGCTATGGTTGGCAGCTGCACCATTAATGTTTTCTAATTGCTTCAGGTCCTACATGCCCACTATACTGACTCTGCTTAAATGTTTGTCAAAAAAAACTCACAGAAAAAAGGTAAGAGAGTTTTGGGATCAGAAGAATATGAGAATGTTGACTGCCCATTGTCCCTGTGCACAAAGCCAGCTCCATGAAGGAATGGTTTTCCCAGTTTGGTGTGGACGAGTGTGACGGGCCTGCACAGAGCCCTGACTTCAACCCCATCCAAAACCTACAGCTTTATCGCCCAACATCAGTGTTGGACCTTACTGATGCTCTAGAGTCTGAACGGGAGAAAATCTCTACAGATGGGTTCCAAAATCTGGTGGAAAGCCTCAAACACTAAGAGTGGAGGCTGGATTTGGAATGGCATGTTCATATTAACATATGGGTGTGATGGTTGGGTGTCCACATACTTTTAGTCATATAATGTATCTTGAGCATGTAGAAAGATTGACAAAACAGTCAATGTCTGAACAGGGTTGGAAACTAAAGTATGCTGCTGCTCCCACAGGTGTCTTGCTTATTCAGCTTCTATAGCATCTCACCCTCTCTCCTCCCCCCTCCTCTCCCTTAAATAAGACTCTTATCCTTTATAAAAATGATGTGAGGGCGCCGCCTCGGACAACTGCTCCCCTGACTTCATTTGTCTCTTGGCAAGTTTGATGGCGCTGCGTTTAAAAACCCATTCAATCTTATAAACCAAAAATTAAATGTAGTCGACTGTGATGGGCACTCAGTGCATCTGCTATTTATATGCTAATGTACACTCAGCCTGCCAAGGTCTGGCAAATTATTACTGCACAGCCATAAGTCAGGTGTATGGCAGAGAGAGGGGAGGGGCAGGTTAACCATCACACACGCTCACGCAGAGGAGGAGAAAAGGAGTGAGAGGAGGTGGAAGTGAGAGCAGAGGGAGGGGGAGAAAGGAGGAGAGGAGAACACGAGGAGGTGAAAAAGCCTTAAGGGATGTCTCCATTGTCTCCCTGACAAGTTAATATAGCTCTCCACCTGGCTACACACACACACACACACACACACACACACACACACACACACACACACACACACACACACACACACACACACACACACACACACAAATAGATGATTTCATTCTACTTTTAAGGCTGAAATGGAAAATGTCTTTTGGGAATACTGAGTGTCTCTAATGCCACCATTATCACAAGACATTTTCCTTAAGAGAGAGCAAACGAGAAACAGTTAGCTTAATGAACACATTATACACAAATGCATTTATAAACACACAGTCATCTTCCAGGGAATATCACACATTAATTACACACTCTCTCACACAGATATGAGAAGTTAGTGGACGGCTGTGGACACTGTTTGGTTACTGCCTGAAGTGTCTTCGCTATTTTATTATATTTTTCTTGCACCCCAAAACTGATTTTGTTCCATAAAAAAATCCTTACATTGATTGCTAGGGAGTTTAAATACCTGACTGGGAAAGGTCAAAGGTTAATCCAAAACTACACACAAGCGGCCAGCAGTGGATGACTGCACATGAATTTGCGGCTTGTATATACCTTAATACCTTTTTGGTACCGACTGAAATATGACCGTAGTACCGAGAACTGAAAACTGTCAAGTACTAGAGCTGGCATGTTTTCACATTTAAAGGAAAGGTGTGTAGGATTTAGTGCCATCTAGCAGTGAAGTTGCACTAACTGAACACCACTCGCATCTGTATTTGATGACCTAAGAATGAAGACGGGCTGTGAAGTGTGTAGGAGAAACTATGTTGGCTGCCATACTAAAAACAACAAAACAAAAACACACATTATTGTGTCACTAATCAAGCTTCTTAAGATGGTACAGAATTGTGGAATTAAACTTTTAGAAAATAAGCCAATAAGATATCACCCCGCAATGTTCTATAAAACAGTTTTGATCATTTCATTGCCTTTATTATGAAGTACAGCTGAAGACTGACAGGAAAGGGGACTCATGGCCGCTGCAGCAAGGGCTCAACCTTGGTACACCAGCTCTACCAGGTGAGCTACCAGGGCGCTCCATCAGACTTATCACTGTATTTTTATTGTAATTATATGTGTTGTTTGGTGTGTTTTCTGATTGCGTGATGTGTATTTGTATGATTTAGATGTAGGGATTGGTGCTGCAAGCTAGTGGCTGATGCTCTGTTCTTCTATAATCACAAATGTATCAATTTCTGGCAATATTTTCTTTAGACAAATTCCTTGTACGGCTGCTTGTGTTTAGACAGCATTTAACATTTGAGAACTTTGGCCTATTTTGTTAATGAAAAATGATATGAAGAACCTACTTTTCTTTAAGGAGGGTATGGAAATAATGTGTTTTGGTACACAAACTTGGGTAGACTACCAGTACTATTATCAAGAGTCTCTACTGATAACCCGCCCTCTTAAATGCAGGTTACATTTTATCGAGCCAATCCGGAATGGATTTTAAAAATGCAGTGCAGGTTTTGGACCAACATCTAGTTGTAGCTCAGTACAGGCTAACAGCTGTGGTACCAGCTCCCAATCTCCTGCACTTTCATATACTTTGTTTTTACAATTGTCTCTAAATGACTAATTGTACTCACTTTAAATCAATCTGTGACCCTGCTTTCATCATTACCACTGATACCACTGACAATATATTATTCCTATTCCCCGTTTCTGTTATAGGGACTGAAGTCCACTGCTGCTGATTGATTTCAACATATTTACAAACTAATTAGGCCTAAAGCTTCCAGTGGAGTCTGACCCATTCAGGGCTTGATTTGCCACAACATCCCACATCTCTATTACCACCTTGCACTCCTATTCATTACTACCTAGAAAGGATCCCATGGGATCCCGCACTAATGAGAAAAAAGCTTTCCACTCCCCTTGCTATTTCTCCATAGCTTCTTCTCCGCTGCTTTACCCCATTATACTCCTCCACCCCCAACACACACCCACAAACGCACATGCATAGACGCACCCTTTGTCTCTGGGGAGCAGTCAGCTTATATGATGTATAGGGTGACATCTTTATTTCACTAACCTAGCCTGGCAGGTCTATTAGCCGGCCCGGGGCTTCCCAAACCCTTCCCTGTCAACGAGCTTATTCTCAACTGTCTAGTTCAGTTCCCCCTCCCAGCCTGTCTCAATCTGTGATCAAAACAGTCATTATTATACGCTCTCGCCTACTGCCAAAGTGAAATTACACAGTGCTATTCTTCATTTTACTGGGGACCTCTGAAAGCTCTGGGAGGACACCTGGAATGTCATGAAAAGGTGCAGGGGCCCTTCAAGGACCCCTGGGAGTTTGTAGAACCAAATAACCAAGTTTGGCCCTTTGGTTGCAGATATGAGACTGGTCCAGAGATCTAAAGGATAACCAAACACATCACACCCCCCCCCCAAACACACCATGTCAGTCCCAGTGGATCCATCAGTTCCAATTTGGAAACCATCTCCTTTCACATTATCAGACACCCCTGATGGAACCAGACTGTGTCCACAGTGATTTACTACATTTTACTCAGAAACAGTACTGTTTTGAGTCATGATGTGGCTAACATCTCTAACACAGTGCCACAATATTGCTATTTTACTATGCTACTCTGATCATCAAACTTTGTTGTCGATAAGCTGTCTTTGCATTCATGTTCAGCAGATGGTAAGGGCACATTTTTTCTTAATCTTTTCTTAATCTAATTTCTAACCTTAAATAATTTATTTTTATCTCTTTTTTTTTTCCAGCATGAAGATTGTATTATCTATGCAGTACATATGATTTTCTGACTGGTCAAATGGGAGGTGAATGGCAACGGTGTCAGAAGGAAACACAAAGACATGGCATCAATAAAAAATGAAAAAGTTCAGTTAGTGTGTGTAACATTTAGGAGGATCTATTGGCAGAAATGGAATATAATATTCATAGGTATGTTTTCATTTCTGTGTAATCACATGAAAATAAGGTTGAAAGAAAATAACCCTTTACCTCTACAGACAGCGCAGGTTGCCCTCCATGGAGTCTTCCATGTTGAACCGCCATATTTCTACAGTAGCTCAGAACAAACAAACACTGGCTCTAGAAAGGGGCATTAGCATTTTTTGTGCATTCCATGGACACTGTAGTTTCTCCTTCATGCTTGGACGGGAGCAAGGGAGCTAGATGCCACTAAATCCTACACACTGGACCTTTAAGCTTTCACAATTTTAACACACGAATGTGTGATTATAGCTGTAAAGCAATCAGTTTAACAATAAAGACATGCTAGCACTATTCGTAGCATGTCTGAGCATAATTCATGTTATTCATCTCGGGATGCAGCAATCACTTTTTCCCTCCTTTCCCTCCTTCTGATACATCTACAAATACTGATCTGACACCAGTGCTTTCTTGTTCCACATTTAATCTGTATATAATGTAATGTAACAATACTGACAAAGAAACTGTATTGAATGTGGACGGGTCACATAAACCAGATTTCTGAACTGCTCAATAAGGTCAGTATCGGCACTCAGCACTCCTGATCTACAGGATCAGATGGTGCATCCCTATATTCATCCATTAATTTGTTTTTTGACTTGTTTCTCAGGCAAGGTTAGTCATAATTCATATTGGATGCAAGCAACTAATCAAAGGTGTCAAGCCAAGCACATTTTGGTGTGCATTTTAGGTACAATAGGTAGACATTCCTTTAGGCTGTGCCAGAAAACTTTAATTAGAACTTTTTTCCAACCTTATTGTCTTCTTCACTCCTTGCAATTACTTTTTATTCACTACATGGAGAATGACTGATCAACCAAATTTTAGTTGTGCAATAAACACCCCAAGACTCCCTATGAACATAATGAGAGAGAAACAGAGGCAAGGAGAGCAAGAGAAAAACATATTACTGGTGTACAACTGAGAGAAGGAGACACATCTGGAGAATGAATGTACAAATGAAAAGGAAGGAGCGTTGGAGGAGAGAAATAGAGGGATAGTCTTTCTTTGTTTATCTCCAGTGAGAAACAGGCGGCCACATCCATTGTGCTGTGATAAGATGGGTTATCAGCAGTAAACAAGGCCTGGGCCTGTATGAATGGAGCCCAGAGTGACTGAATACACTCTTAAAAACAGATATGTTCAAATAAGTCTGCATGTCTTATCCTTTCCTAAACACAAGCCCATGTTTTCAGTTAGCAGCACTCAACAGATGCATATAGGATTCTCGTGGTCATAGCTCTCCCTGAAAACTGCCTTCAAACATATTCACAACAACTGGAGGAAACAGGCAGCTGAAAGTATGCTTCAAACAAATTAGGTCATACAACGGGTTGTCAGACCACATATGAAGACAAAAGTATCTATGGCTGTCGTGAACACCCAAGACAAGATGAGTCAAACATATTGGGAGAATGGTGCCCTTCACCACGCTACTCTACAGCATGGGAAATGGCCGGGCAAGCTCATTAAATCTGCTGGTCTTCACATTTGAACTGACAGAGCATTGTCATAGGGTTAGAAAAGAAGGACTACCGACAGACATGGCATCAATGCATCACCCAACGGAGGCAGATGAGGGGGGTTTGTGTCCAGAAAGCTGCCGTGCACCACAGCTCAGCAGCACCGACAAGTCTACAGGCGGGCCAGTCCCCGGTCTCGTGTTATCTACAACCCGACCTGAGCAGAGACAATGGATGGAATGATCTGAGCCATGCCAGAGCTGCAACAATTAGTCAATTAATCAATGAGTTGTCAACTATTAAAGTAATTGGAAACTATTTTGATAATCAATCATTTTATTTTGAGTCATTTTTAAGAAAAAATGTGAATATTTTGTGGATTCTTCAGTCCCCTATGACAGTAAACTGAATCTCTTTGGTTTGTGGACAAAACAAGATATTTGAGGATGTCATCTTGGGCTTTGGGAAACTGTGATCAACATTTTATGGACCAAAAAACTAATCAATTGATAGAGAAAATGATTGACAAATTAATTAAACAACAAAAATAATTGTTAGTTGCAGCCCTAAACCATTCAGACTCCAGAACATCAGGGGCTGGCGGATGTTGAACAGCTACCCCTCGCACAGACTTGTGAGGGGTTAGACAGAGCGGCACCATCCTCTGCTGGTTCCCTGTATCACACAGCTAATGTTTGGTGCGGGGAAACCAGAATCACCATCATCATCTCATTTCCCCTAGGATGTCAGCAACATGCCAGAAGCATGGATCAGTGTGTTCTCCTTTAGGCCCAGCCATCACTTAGAGCTATATCTCAGATCAGCCACTAGATGGTGTCATTTAAGGAAATCTCTGGTCATCATATTGAAAGGTAAAGAACCATTGCTCTATCTCTCTATTTCTACAGACTACAAGCCTGGTGCTTGCCAAATTAGCTTGCCAAATATTAACAGTTTTATTCACATGCTATATTTTGGCTTTGTGAAATAGAGCTAGCACCAAACATTCTGTCAGCCATAGAAAAAAATGGCCTTGTGCATTTCTATTTTCAATACTCTTCCAGCTTCATGTAGATGCTTCTTCACTCAACCCTCCCTCTGACTTATTCTCTCATTCAATAAACACGCCTCTCTATCTGTCTCTATAGCAATCCTCTTCTCTCTCTCCGGCTCCCCCCGTTATGGGAGACTATATTGAGAGGCCCGTTGAGAGAGAAACCAATCGTGTGGTGTGTCAGCGGCCCGATAGAGAAGGACCCAGTAATGGAAGGCCTTTTAAGGCTAAAAAGGAAAAGCTAATTATGATAAAGGGGCTGTAAGTTGTGTGGTTATCGCAGCGCTGGGCCTGCTGGTGCAGCAGACTGGTCCCTGACAGTGATAACCAGGCAGAGCGAGACGCCCGGCGCTCTGTCACTGTCACTCTGCCGCTCTGTTCAGCTAAAGATGGATTCACATGCTACAACTTTTATGCCTTTTTTTTTTTTTTTTTTTTTTCAAACACATACAGCAGTTGGCATTCATTGGTCCTTTGAAACCTGAAACTGCAGGCTGCTGCCCATTGGATTTTTCTTCTTCTTTTCTATCTCCCAGCACTGCAAGTATGCAGCAAGTAGCCCGTCTCTAAAACACAGACACCTCAGCTGCAATTAAACCCCCTCAAATAAGCAATTAGTTTGAGTAAAAGGCTTTCCAGCTTTATGACAAGACTGGTCTGCTTAGTTTGTGCCTCCATTTTGGGCCAGTTCGAGCAACAGCAGCATGACGATGCTAAGCTAGATATAGAGGCAGCCAGATAGACATATCAGCTGTCAAGCCATGGGGCACATTAGTGGTAGTGAAGTGAATGAATGGGTACATTCTCCCCCTTGCTCCCCAATTTCTTCTCTCTGTCTCTGATGCATTATGCATTATGGCTGTGCCTTCCTATCTCACCTCTCCCAAATGTCTTTACTATTAATATTTCCATCCTTCCTCTCTCTGTCTCTATTATGATATTTCCCTCTGGGAGCCCACGGAAACGCAGCGACGGACAGAGACATTTCACACTTGCATCTCAATACAATTATGGGCTGTTTCGATGAGTCATAAGAAGGGTCAGGTCAATTTGCAATGGGATTTGGTAACGAAAGTTGCTAACACTGTGGCTTTCACTTAGGTAGAAAGCAAACAACAAAGAATTATTTATTTTGAATCAATGTCAGCCAGAACACTTATTATTGCTTTATGTAACATGACATGTTGCTGCTCAGTAATTGGTCTTAAGTGGACTTCAAAGGGAGCTGGACTGTCATCTTCCAGTTTTCACAATTTAGAGACTGACTGGTTCCGCTCCAGCAGCGAGCAGCATGGCCGAGTGGTGACAAACACCTGAAGCTGCAGTTCTTTCTGTGGCCACTAGGTGGTGTAACTAGGGTCACACTGGGAACTAGAATTCTCATTCAATATAATTTTTTCCCAGAAACACATTTAAAAGTGAGACTGAAAAATTCTACTTTATACAGTAACATTTTAAAGACCACTTAAAAATTCAGAATATTGGATTGTAGACCTTTTAAGACCTTACAGACACCCTGATTGATTGATTGATTGATTGATTGATTGATTGTCCCTTGTCTTCTTAGTGATATTTTATATCTGTTCGTTGTTTTTGACCTGCTTTGAACATTTTCAAACCTGTGCAATGTGGGTTTGTGATGTATTCTGGGTAATATTTTAGGCACATCCATGGGTCAGACACAGACTATTTCTTCAGCGACACACATCTAAGTCTGTTTGATTCCTCTGAACCTGACAAAGTTCCAATTTGGACTTAAAATGTATAAAGATACATTTAAATAATCATTTTTAAAAAGGAGCAGATGACAATAGTACAACAGACGATTTTTGAGGCACAGAAATCACAAGATGCTGGAGAAGAAGAAATTTCTGCTTATATAGAACTTAATTAAAAAAATTAAAAAACTAACTTTTTCTCTTTCTAAACAGGAAGCAAAAGATCCAAAGAGATAGGAATTAGCTCAGACTTTTATCCAGGCTGAATCTGATAGAGAGGGACCTAGTTATCAACACATCACTCCTCTATAGCTGATCTTTCTAACTAAAATCACTCCTCAGTAAATGGAACATCTGCAACGTTGTGTAGTGATGTTGTCGCCCTGGTCGATTTGCAGTGGGATGCTGCCATCTGCTGGCCATGCTCTACACTAGCATGTACTCTCGAAAAGCTATATACCTTCCCAGAACATCAACCATGAGTAACTTCCCTCCATAACTGACTACAGGATGTATCTATTACAAGGATTTTGAGCTAACCCCAAATCTGTTGTTTTTACCTAATAGTAAATCGAGTGCTACATATTTAATTCCTGAGGTGCTACTGTAGACATGATGTTCAAAAGATAACATGTTCACACATTTTTCTGCTTTGTAAAAGAACATGAGTGCGAATATTGTCCTCCATCTGTCATGTGTTAGTGACTTGATGTAGCTTGAATCAGCTCAGTCAGAATGTAATACTGTATGGAACTCACCACTCTGCGGATCCTGGTCTTGTAATCAATGTGAAGCTCTTTGTGTTTCTCCAGGGCAGCTTCTAAAGACTTCTTCAGATCCAGTGCTCTTCTCAACAGCTGCTCCTCAGCACCTGACTTGGTGAAGACCTACACACACACACACACACACACACACACACACACACACACACACACACACACACACACACACACACACACAAAGGTGTGTGACAGACAGACAGGGAAGAAAAGAAAACCTGTTAATGAGATGGTTGGACAGACTTGATATAACTGAATTATGGTTCTACAGTTGGAACAGCAGTAGTAGCACCAATAGTACTAGCAGTAGTAGTAGCAGTTAGCAGTAGCACCTAGCAGGTAGTCCTCTCATTGTGTATTCTCATTTCTACCCACATGCTTTAATATGATAGTTGATTACATGTCTGCATATCTGAACCGTGTGTTTGTACCAACCTGAATCCAGCCCTGCACAGCAGGTAGGTGTTTGGTTTTTATCAGTTTGTGGAGGTCTATCACCGTGGAAACCACCGCCTCATTGTCCTCAGTCTCCTTAACATGAAGACCTGTAAGAATAAGAAGGAAAAGAGAAGGAAAAGAAAAGAAAAGGTAGAACAATTAAGTATTTTATTCCTAGTAAATAATTCCAGAATACATAGAATTTCTACACTGATGCCACTTCATCAGCTAAGCTTGCACACTTGTGTTATTCAAAAATATTGATCACACTTCTGGTTCAATCGAATACGCTTCAATGAACCAAGCGGGAAAAAAACCTGCAATACCTTACATGGAAAAAAATAAAGGGGTTTTTATCAAGTTCTCAAATCGTATTTTTTTTATTGCTGGAACAGTGGAAAGACTAACACAGACCGTTCTGGTGAGTGTTATTTTGTTTGTGTTCACTTTGAATGAAATTATGATGTTACAATGATACGCAAGGTATGGAGTCGTGGCAAGTGATAGCACTATTATGGCCATAAGGAACCTTTCCATAACGTTGTCAGACACCAGCAATCTTAATTGAGAAGGGAAAGATTATGACCTCATGCTATGTATGACTGGTTTAGTACAGTATTTACATATACATTGATCTGCCAGTTTAATCAACCCCACCAAGACACCATCAACAAATCTGATCCCTATAAGCTTCACAAAGGTCGGATGTGTTGCATTACAGTAGCATTACAGTGGGTGCACTGGATAAACTGGCATGTATGAGAGCTGTACCCACCAGGACTGAGGTTCAGGTCCAGACTGTAGGAGTGAGAGATGAGCCCAGAGTTCCGAATAAACAAGTCTTCATCAAGATGCTTCTTCTCCTCCTCCTCCTCCTCCTCCTCCTCCTCTTCACTACTTGCTTCCTGATCTTCCTCATTTTCTTCTCCATCTTCTACTTCCTTTCCCTTCACCTCCTCCCGCTCATTCCCATCGCTCCACGCTTTATCCCCCCTTTCCTCAACATCAGACCTCTCCTTCCCCTCTTCTTCCCCTCTGTCGTTTTTATTTTCTTCCCTGCTCTCCTCCTTCTTTTCTATCATTCCTTCACTCCCGTCATCTTTCAGGTCTTTGCTGCAGCAGGGCTGTTCGTCGACTGGTGGACAATCATTGGCTGTTTGGGAGATAGGGGGGCTGCTATCGGTTGTGTGGATGCCTGTAAGGTCAAACTCGGGGAGAAGCAGCCTCATACAGGTTTCCATCTCTGTCAGTGTTGCCTCAATGTCTGGGTAGGACTCTGACAAAGAAATAATACGTAATACTTATTAAACTCTAGCAGCAGGCTTTGGTGTCACTGTTCTCTTTGTAGTTAAAATCTTACATTGAACATATTCTAGCAATCTATGCTTATTTGTTTAAATTTACAGAACATTAGAATGATAACAATAGAACATATTTTCTTCATTTGGGAAACTGTCCTACAGATTAAATATGATATTTGGTTCAGTCCAGTTCTTGACAATAAAAAAAATCAACTGTTATTATTATTATCCCTAGCAGTGGTGTTGTTGAGTGATGAGGTGTTTACCCTCCATGTCTATGGAGGCTGCCTCCACTCTCTCCTTGTAGATCCTCTCCATCCTCCTCTGTCTCTCCTCCTCCCTCCTCCTCTCTGCTACTGTCCTGGCCTCAGCATCCTGGAAGTCCACCTGATGACATGGACACATCACACCACTTACAGAAGGATCACAACTTGGGAAAACACAGTCCAAATAGACAGCCATAGTAACAGGGAAACAGAGCAGGTTTATATAATCTAGCCTTCATTAGGTCAATACTTTGGTTTATGACCAAATACCTTTATCCTCAGCTAACATGAAGCTACTGGACAGTCTGTTATTCAACAACAAAAGACTAAATGTGCTGGTTTTGTATCACTCTCACCTTCTTAACCTGTTTGAGAAAGTGGTAGCCCAGAGCTAACTTCTTATACGCCATCCCATAAGAGGCCTGCCATGATTGGACAGTCCGGATGGCCAGTGACCTCAGTTTCCTGGCTACTTCTTTAGGAGGGGGCAGTGGCTGCTCCGAGTCAGTCTCAACTGTCAACTCCAAGAGCTCCTGCAGGAGCAGGAGGTTTGAAAGAGAGATGAGGGGGAAAATGAGGAGAATGAGAAGAGTAGGGGATGGGAATGTGACATACTTGAAGATATATTGGCAGACAGAAAAATGACAGTGTTTAGGTTTTTAAATAAAGATTCAAAAATGAGGTGCTGCAGTGTTTGGTGTAAAAGAAATACCTGAGATGATCTATTGGTCTATATGAGGCCTGTACCTGGAAGTTGTCCACCAGCAGGGTTCTGAAGTGATGTGATCTGGAGAAGAGCTCACTGGCTATCTGGAAGGCAGACAGTCGGATCTCTGCATGTTCCTGGTTGAGCTGGGACATCACTGAGTGGTACACGTGGTCTATGCAGTCATTAGACACTCTGAAAGGAATGACAGTCACAGAGTGAAGAGCTATTGTATGAATATTTGATATATACTAATATAACTATTTACCTTATCCGTATTCTTATCATCCTGTGAATTCTAACTTGCTCTTACATATTACCCAACAAATTCATTATTATTTAAATGGCCGCACAGTTAACCTGGGACCCGGGGCGCGCTATGCTGTGTCAGTAATCTGTCTTTAGTCTTTGGACTTTTTCTGAGAATTTTTCAAAGATGATTCTAAACTGCATTAGGTCGTCACTATTTGTCAAGTAGTACCAAAACTTTGTTGTGTGTTGAGTGTTTAAAGCCCTTATTAGTTTTGTCTTCTTTCTGAGAGGATGAACTAGTGTGTGAAATCCTCTGCACCCCCACATACTCTCAGCCCTCCATGGTGCACAGTTACTCATGCCTGAATGAGAATGAGAATCTCTCTGGGTAGGGATGTGCCCTTCAGTTAGCAACATACTTGCAGATTTTTTTGATTTCCTTCATCTTGTCCTGGTTGAGCTGTGGCTGTCCTGATGTGGTCAGCTCCTCCACCAGCTCCGACAGCCTGTCCCTCTGAGGCAACTCCATCACTGTTCATGAACACGCCTGCAAACAGCGATATAACACTGACTTCACCATACAACAAGACTGAAAAACACTGTTGTAAATCCTGGTGAAACGACAATCAGCTACACAAGTGATGGCGACATCTACACACAAAAAGAAAGACAAAATTATATAGTTACATGATAATTCAAGAGACTGAAAACATCATCAAAATAGGCACTGATTATTTTGGGAATCGACTGACTTTGAAATCTTGAGTTCTCTGCTGAAATAATGAAGTGCTGCTACCTCTGAAAACATTGGATCAAATGTTATTATTGTACACTATATCAAGATCTCTAGTGGTTACTGAAGGCTGTCTTGTAATATTAAAACCTATACTTTATCACTTTATTATTATGGCGTTATAGAAGGTGTCCTCCCACTGTAAAATCAGACAGTTAATGTTGATGCTTAAAATATAACTACATTTACCCTATATGCTATTTCTTGGTAATATGGAAATGGTTTATTATATTATATTTATTACATTAGACTCTAATATACTACATGCAAGGGACTGGAGGATACACATCCACCCTTTATAAAGTACTAACGTTATAAAAGAAATAACACAGCTAGCAACATCACATTTTAACTGCTAATTTTAAGTGAATTGTTTTTTACATTTTACTAAACATATTTTTATCAAATTTAATAGAAAAACACCAAGAATTATTCTATAAATCTTACCTAGAGTCAAAGTCCAGGTTGCGTTGTAAATGAATTAAAAGGCTAGCTAGCATTCTGCTAGCTGCTACAATGCTAACAAATGTAAACACAGCCTGTCTCTTTAAGCACTCACCAGCCGTTAGCTTGCTTTAGAAACATTCAAACTTCGTCACTTATCTCACTGTTAGCTCCCAGTGACCATAGCAACTCGTGGTCCATTCATGACTAACGCTAATAAATTAACCGCCGCTGTTTTGTCCCGTTTACATCTTAACATCCTTCTGTAGATAAAGCACCAGCTGCCTCCTTGAATAACACACATAACGTTACTTCCGTTTACTGCTTGTACTACCGGTTCGAATTTTCAGAATAAAAGCACCGCACATTTTACTGCGCGTGACCAAAACATTGATTCCTTTTATGTAGTGCTAACGTTTAAAAATCTATCTCTACTTTATGGTTTTTATAGGCTGTGGTGCTTCTGAATAGAAATATGCCGCGTTCTACTGAGAGGTACGTCTACAATGTTGTTCCTCCACTGTGCTAAACATTTACCAGAGCTTAATAACTAATAACTAATTTGGTTTATGGCAGTTCAAGGGTAATTAATATTTGTTCTCAGATCACCTAACTGCAACACCGTCAAGTCTGGATTTGGTACTGAAGCTAATAAAATACTGTACCATGAATAATATGTGTGGTTGGTATATTATGAAGTAAATTTGGGTCCATAATTGGCAATATCATTTCTGGCTTAATATGAAGGTAACCCTGCAGGAGATCCCCAACCCCATCTGCTCCAAAATACATAAACACAACAACATCATTATGAAGTCATTTATTTATTCTTAAATAGATTAAATTGAAATTTAAACATCTATTAACACGAGGAAAAATATCTCTATTCCGATCTCCACCACCATCCAAATACGTCCCAAAAAAAGGCCACCAATAAAATCTCAGTCGGTCAGGTTCATACTGACCAACCTATGGATCCATCATCTACAGGGTCAGCCCAACATCTGTGTCAGAGGAGTGTCACTTGTCCTTGAATTGCATGCAGTAGACTCTTGCAGTGTTTGTTTTTTCCTCCCAGTCCACAAGTCTGTGTACTCCTCTGTCTTGTATGTAAAATGTCACTGTACAATCCTCTCGTCATTTCATTTTGACTTGCAGTGCATCTATGAGTTCTACAATTTCTGCAAAGTAGCCGTTCTCCTCTCCAACAATCATTTCTGACTGGACCATCTCCTGGTACTGGTCCCTGAGAGAGAGCAGTGAGCCCAGCAGAGAGCCGTCTGAGCGGTACTGGTCCGCACACACAGGAGCCATGGCCAACAAAGCCCGCAGAGCCTGAAAGAGAGTTCATTTCATACACTATTCATATGTTCAGCCAGTCTGGGTTTCCAAAGGCTAAATCTGTTAACTTGGCATTAAAGGGGCTTATAATTTGTGTTATTTATCAGTATATCAAAGTCAGTCCACCTTCTCTCTGTAGTCATGCTCAGTGGACTCCAGTAGTTGTGGGACCAGACTGCACCAGCCCTTTTCCAGCAGCTCCCCCTGCAGGGACACCTTAGAGTACTGACGCACCCGCTCCATATGGGAGGCATCCAGCGCCGGGTCCAGACCGGCCTGAGAGATCAGTTCCTGGTGGAGCAGGAGAGACTAGCATCAGCATCATCTGGGTCATATTCTGCATCATTAACCAGGGCCAGTAGAACCCTTCCAGTCTAACACTAGTGTTAGCTAGCTTTCTTGGTTAGCAAGGTGCATCCGTTTTTTAAAAGAAAAAATGAACAGTCAACCTCTTTTACTTTCTTAGTGCAACTAAAGCGACTAAAATGCCATGGATACACATTGCTACGCCTCTATCTTGATTGACTGGTCTCCATGGTAGCAACTTGTAAATCACAAGGTAGCCACGGCCGGTAAAGCATACCCTGCTTTATGGTCTGTTTTACTCTAAATGGGACCATCATTTACTAAATGAACATCATGCTGTATGGAAGAAGACTGAAACTAGAGACTGAGACTATAAACTCATCAGGAAACTGTTTACTGAGCTCATACATTCAGTGAGAAGTCGACTTATTTTCTTACAGACTTCTATACAAAGCTCGGGGAGATTTTAGTTTGTTTGCTGTACCTTCTCGCTGATCATGTCATTCAACATGGTGACGATGCGTGTACGCAAGACTCCGCCCCCATCTGCCCTGAACAGCTCCGATAGGACCTGCAGCCCTCCATGTGACAGGAAGTGACGCTGTGCGTAGGGGAAGTGACGTAAGAGGGAGGCCACCGCAAACAGAACCTGACAGGAGGACGGTCACACACATTACTGATTCACTGTCTTTACATACACATAAAACAATAAACTGTAGTGTGTGTGTGTGTGTGTGTGTGTGTGTGTGTGTGTGTGTGGTACCTTCTTTTTGACTCTGAGTGGTTGTGTAGTGGCCAGTATGGTTAGGAGCGTCTGAAGGGCACCACTCTCCACAGCCTTCACCTGAACCACAGGGTTACTGCAGGACACAAACGACAGTGATACTGACACACACACACACACACACACTCCTGTGTACACATAAATCCAGACTTTCAGGTGGCTATTTCTCCAGACAATCAACACTTGTATAGAGCCTGAAAAGGGGTTCATATAAAGCCTGGCTCAGAAATGATGGGAAACACAATTCACCACATCTTCAAAAATGAATGGTAAATGGACCTGTACTTGTATAGCGCCTTTCTACTCTTCCGACCACTCAAAGTGCTTTTACACTACGTGCCACATTCACCCTTTCACACACATTGACTCAATGATGGTAAAGTCTATCAAACAGAAACTAACTCATTCATACACAGGAGCAATTCAGGGTTCAGTATCTTGCTCAAGGATACTTCGACATGTAGCGGGAGGAGCCGTGGATCGAACCAACAACCTTACGATTAGGGGACGACCCGCTCTGCCTCTGCGCCACAGCCACCCCTGAACATTTGTTTTCAACACTTTTTCTATTTGGCTTTTAAAAAGGGACATCACACTGATTTTCCACAGGTCAGTTCACTCATCATGGAGAGCATTTGTCAATGATGTCATCTGGCTCACATTGAGGAGGAACTTTAAAATATTTAACAGAAATCCTGTGTCATAAGCTGGAGTTAGAATGGTGAGGGCATTTAAGACAGAGAAAGGGTCTAATGAAACATGCTACTGTGTTGAATTGTGGGTAATGTAGGATTCAGCAGTTTTGAAGCTCGACTCATACAGGCGGCTGTCCCTCCTGCTGCATGTCGAAGTGTGAACAAGATACTATACACCAAAATGTCTGCCGGAGCCGTGCAATCGTGTGTGAATAAAGTGCAGTCCATTTATGGTTTACCATGTGTAGGATTAAAAGGCAGGATTACTTGCTCTCTTACAGCTCCCCCAGCTTCATGGAGCTACAGAACTAATTTGCCTAGTACCTCTTGAGTCAGACAGTCTTGGATTTTCAATAACTTAACTTTTACATTTGTTCATCTGTTCCCACCACTGCTGCTGCTCTACCCAACTACTGAGATCTATTTGTTTTTATTCCAAACTAAGTGGAAACATTAAAATCCATCACCTCCTGTGCTGATTTATTAGAACTTTCAGATGTGTGCAGCAGCTACAGGGGGGCGATGCAGTGTTATAATATACAGCTACATTTGAGTACTGGTGTATTCTAGGGGTGTTTGATATTATACAGCTGTAGTGGAGGGATGCAGTGTAACTGGCAGAATGATGAGCACACAGTCAAATCTTAGCTAAACATAATGAACACATTTATACCTGGCCACAGCAGAACCCAGGACAAAGGCAGAGCTCTCCTGTAATCTGAAGTCTGAGCTGTTCAGACCCCGTAGAATGAGCTGGAGACCCCCCATCGAACACAGAGTCTGAGCATTATCCACCTAACACAAAGTAAGTAAGTTATTAACACAGCAGTAAGCTCACATCTTGAGAGCAGCTGTGTCGGTGTGGATGTTACCTGATGCACCATGTACTCCAGCTCCAGCAGGATGCTCAGCCTCTGCTCCGTCGTCGAGTTGCTGCTGTTGAACTGCTCCAGCAGGCGCCTCATTATCTGCACACCAGCACACCACACTCTACTCAGTGTCACCAACAAGTAAAATACACAGTGTTGTAACAGCATGTCCTGCAGCTGCTTCACAGTAACACCCATCATCAGCTCTCTTTAAGAGTCTTTCACTGTGCAGCGGCTTGCATCAGCAGCTCACTAACATCCCAGACCCAGTCTCTGCACTGAGCTGCTTCCTGACCAACTAGGGCTGCTACTAACCATTATTTTCATTATCGACTAATCTGAAGATGTTTCTAGATTAATCTTTTGGTCTATAAGTGTAGGAGTGGTCGGTAAATCAACGCGCATTCTGTCGTAGTGTCACCATAATTTGTCCTTTTATTTCATCAAAGCAACGTAACAATAAACAAAACTTGCTTTGTCTCTCTAATGCGGTTGAAAAATAGTTAGCCCTTCCGCTCTTTAGCCAAACACCTGTTCACCTCATCAGGTGACGTCTATATGTAGAGTTAACACCCCCTGACGTCATCATTACATCATCGTTATCATCACAGCAATACCACTTCAACATGATCAACAGTACTTAATTATGATCAGCATAATTTGATATATATGGCAGCATGATTATAAGTTGCTCACATGAGCATGATATGGTCTAGGTAAAACACAGATTAGTGTAATGGCTTCAACAATAAGAATAACATATTTAGTTTAATTAGATGAAAAAAGCAGGGAAAAGCAGGAAATCTCTATATTGGTGGTGGTATGACTTAGAATGACTTTAATGATGAACGGATCATCAAAATGGTTGGTGATTGTTTTTGTGAATCGAATGATTGATTAGTTTGAAAACTACTCTGCTGAATGGAAGCCTCGTCATAGTTTCAGTTCATGCTGGATTTGATGCACTAGTGGACTCAAGTACGATTGACATTGTAGCATATTTAACACTGATACTAGTACTATTAATATACTGATAATACATTATTGATCAGTCTTATAGTTGTTTTAATGAATTCATCCCTTACTGACAGTGTCTGTGTTTAATGTTGGGGAGATGTGTGTCACGAGAGCTTGTGACAATTACACACATGTTTTACAATTTCTGAAAACTCTCCAATGAGTGATGTACCTGAGCATCTGTCTCCACCAGCATCTCCAGCTGAGCCAAGTCTCTCTTTAACTCCTCCAGGGGGCGGTACTTAGACGCCACAGAGTCCTACACAGAACACAGACACACACAGACACACACACACACACACACGTGCAGTTTGAGCGTGATATGTTGTTTCAGTCATGAATAAAAGATGTACCCACAGTTCTTCAGATTTTGAACAAGCTGAAAGAAGAATATTGCTCAACCTTGCTGTTAACCCTTTATTGTTCTGCTCAGCTGTTTGGTAGAGCACTTTTTTGAGTCACTATATCTCACAAAAGATTGCGTCCTTTTCACTTCACCTCCTTGCAGAAAGTTGGCAACAAAAAGGTCACTCCAGACATGAGGACTCTTTTTGGTTGAATTTTCAAAAGGTAAACATATTTTCTCAACATATTATAGACTCAGAGGCCTTAATGAACAGAGTTACGCGACTTACAAAAACATGCTCTACCAAAGGGGCTGTTTGCCATTTTACAGGAAAGATAGTGTATCTTGCTAATGTTATTAAAATGGACCATTTGCTATGAAAGAAAGAAAACCTCTGATAATGTATTGTTCTTAATGTTATATTTAATGTTATTCCAATATATATAGACTGATCATGTCAGTCTATTTTTTTTTACTGTCTAAGAAAATGCTCGACCAAGTGTCTGAACTGTCCTTTAGTGTTAAAGGTAGTGGTGTTAATATATATATGTAAATTTTCAATTTTTATGAAATAACATATGTACATTCACTATTGTCAAGGATTCAAGGTTATTTTATTGTTATTTACAAAGCAAGCTTGTGGAATTAAATTCAGATATAGCTCCCTTTACGCTACTTTTAGAAATAAAACATTATTAATGAGTCATAAAAATACAAAGTAAATGTAATAAGTATGATGATTTTTTGAGGTCTATATCATATATTTGATATTATTCTAACAGTATGATTTTTCATCCTTACCATGAAGTAACTCATCAACTGATTGTTTGAGCTCTATATTAAAAACCACATTGACTGCTGTTATTATTGCCCCAAGAAAATAATAACTGCAAAGAAAATATTTTTTCTTTCTAAGTGAGGACATTAAAGGGTTTCATTACATGTTTGGAGTTTTTAATCCCTTCCAATGTGTAGTATGAGGATGTATTTGATATTTCTGCCTTCATCTACGTGCTACACTGTTACCTGTTGGTCTGTGTCCTTGCTCGCAGCACTCTGATCCTCCTTTATCTTTTTCATGGCTCGTTTAAGCTCATCAGGACTGAAGGAGGACTGGGTCTCCTCTTTTTCTCTGCACACACATTAAACAGGTGAAATGAATGACTTACTAAAAGGTACTTGATCTGTAAGAGTCAGGTGTTACTCTGGACCCATACCTGTGTTCCTGTGTCCAGTATTTAAGCTGCTCTTCTCCCAGTCTGACCTCCCGCTGACCCGTCTGCAGATTCAGCCGAACATGAGAACCAGCTGGCACTGCCTGGCCTGCACACACAGACAGACAGACAGACACACAGACACCTTTAGAAGGTAAGTCTAAAACAGATCCAGATGTTTTTTGACTGTGACAGAGTACCAGTATTCCCTCCAGTACAGTACCTGGTTTGAGTGTCTGCCACTCCTCAGTTGGTTGGGCCACCTCTAAATCTCCTTCATCTTCATCAATTGTCACCTCCTCTTCTTCTTCTTCCCCACCCCCTCCTTCTTTATTTTCCACTACAGTTAAGGCAGATTCAGACTGCACAGACACAGAAAGCAAATCACTGTATCTTTCTGAAAGTAAGCAAATAAGATTGCAATATGTTATATATTATTATAATTATATTTTAAATTGTATTTTATGGTAATACATATTTATTTATTTATTGCATTTTCCCTCAAAATGAGAGAGCCCCCGACGACCACACACTGTATCTTCATCTTGTAGCAAGCTGGTGACATTGCTGTCCAAAGAATGGAGGGAAACATTCATGCAAAGAGCCACATCTTTGCACCAACTTCCCTTTTGTCATTAGGAACAGCAGTTTCCCTCTGGAACTCTGGTTAGCCTCGAATGAAGACTTTCTTAATGTCTAGTTCATGTCACACTGTCACAGTGGCTGAAGCCATTACTTCTCCTTTAGAGTCCCTGCTTCAGCTCCAGCAATCAAACTTTTCACATGCCGATCAATACAACAATGCCTTTACAGATACAACACGTATAGTATTGACTCACTTCTTAACAACCTGGTTTATTAAGAGTGAATGTAAATATATTGCAATATAACTCACCTTTTGGCCCTGAACGCTGGCTATGTGACAGCAATGCAGCAAGCAGAGAGCAGCCAGGGTTGAGCCGCTGAGTGAAGCTCCTCTGGATATCAGCCTCATGGTGACTGAAACACGGGACAGCACACACACACACACACACACACACACACACACACACACACACACACACACACACACACACACACACACACACAGGCATTAACGTCCAGATTTCACGAGGCTTTATCGGCATGGGAAACAGACGTTTACAGTGACAAAGCAAGGGTCAAATATATGTTTATACAGATTAGTAGACTTGCAACGTACGTACGTGTGTGTGTGTGTGTGTGTGTGTCCAATAGCACCTGGATCCTGCTGAATGTGGGAAATGAACTAACTGACCAAACCTCATTCACAATTACGCTGTTTTAAAGTTACCTTGTTTTTTACAGGTAAATGTACGTTAGGAAAATCTAAACGTTCTCTGCTCGTGTGTTTGTTTCCTTTATTGTACTTACTATTTAGTATTGTTTCCTGTTAGTACACTATATCAGTCAGTATATGTCAGTAAGCTGTATGACGACCACCGACCAGCTGTCGGTATGGACTCATTGACTGGATATCACTGACAGTTCCAGTGTATTAGCACTTATCAACCACCTACCCGCAGAACGCTAGCTAGCCTCGTGAGGTTAGCAACAACTCACCTGTTTCAGTGATGAAGAGGAGACGCAGACAGATGAAGACCAGTCTCTTTTATCCACACGGTTCCCGCATACATCTGAAGGCTTGCGTCACCTGTCACTCATCTCTCATTGGTCCACGTGAATCACGTCTTCTTGAGGTTGGCAAACAACTACACAGAACGCTACTGCCACCAGCTGGTGTGGAATGTGAATAACACAATATTAGATTATAGAAAATTCCTTCTAGCTCTTTAGACATTTGAAATTTAAATAAATAGTAAATAAATCAATAGTTTAATTATAATTTTTTCTCTCTAAGGCATAAAATAAAGCATTTACTCTCTTTCTATTTAAATACACAATACACCACTACATCACATGTGGCGAGAGAAGGGATGACATACAGCAAAGGGCCACAGGTCAGATTCGAACCCTGGGCCCCATGTACCAAGGCTGAGTCCTGACTGCAGTGGCAGAATATTTAAGATAAATCTGTTGCAACGTTAGAGAATTGCAGTGAATAGATGAACTAAACACAGGATACTGTATGTTTCAAAACATTTTTAATACTGTAACATTTAAATATATTGACAGTATAGAACAAATACAGTGAAGTCAGGAGAAAAGCTACAGGTAAAAGAATTAGAATATTTGAATAAAAAAAAGATACAATACTTTTTCAAAGAATATCAGACACATATATACATCCACATGTTCAGATGAGTCCTACTGCTGTGCACACTGGTTCTCCATACTGCTGTTAGAGCTGACGTGGATCATCTCCACTGTTCTTTTCTTTCTTCTGTCCTCTCTCTTGTTCTGCTGCTGGTTCTCCTCCAGCTCCATCTCTTTACAGTCAGACACAGGAGAGCTGAGGCAGGATCACAAACACAGTCCAGTTATTAAATATCACATCAACACCAGTTTTAGACACGTTTTAGTCGCTTGTCTAGTTCTAAGCTTAGTCTAGTAGTATTTCCCCACCAAGTATGAATTTAAATGTTGTGTTTCTATTGTTTCTTGCACACTAAAGATGTTATTTCATCCCTTGTTTCATTTATAATGTGACTGTCAGCTCGTGTGTTAGTGTCTGACCAATGAAATACATGTTTATTTTAAGGTTTCCTATCGAGTTTTTGACCATTAGTAGCGTTATGGAGCTGTTTTTCTACGAGTGGGTCTCTGTTTGTATCAGGCACTCGCTCGAAGACGCACATGCACGTGGAAGACGTGGCACACTGCCGCCAATAGTCTCGCACTGATCTGCAGGTGGCACTAAAATGGCAAGATATGCTGCCATATGTTGAGAAACGTTGTTGTTTCCCAAACACAAGGAGAGGTCAAAGATCTTGTTTTGTCCATAACCCAAAGACTTTCAGTTTACAGAGGATCAAAGAAACCACAAAATATTCACATTTGAGAAGCTAGAATCAGAGAAATTTGACAATTCTTCTTAATTCATTGATTATCAAAACAGGTGGTTATATATCCTAATTTTGTAACTTTCGTCTATCTTTGTATTTTTGTACTTTTTTATCTTGGATTGATTGATTGATGATTTTATGTATTTACCATTGTATTATGCCCAGCCCATATGGGTTTAGACATTAAAGCAACATCAGCCAAGATGGCCATATAACAAATCATAATGTACAGTTCCACACATTCAGAAGAAAACATTTCATAAGATCCCATCTTCATGACCAAAATGTCTTATTATGACACTCTGCTCTTTGTCCTAATTGCCATGCATTCTCCATAAATCCCCTTCCTGAAAGAGCCAGCTCAACATTTCACTTTCAGACAACCAAAACACATCAGGGTTCTTCTGGATTTTTTCAAACAAGGTTCCTCATGTCACCGTACACAGGGCAGTGAAACAGAAACAGAAATTCATCCTCAATAACACCATGATCACAGAGAACACATTAACGCTGCTCTTCAGGGATACCTTTATACCTGCCTACCTCAGTTGGCAGTGGTAAGGTACCGGCTCTGAACTGAGCACACAGGGACCTCTGCCCTCTCCTTAGATTAAATACTACATACAGTTCTGTGTGGTAATCTTCCTTGATTTGAACATAGTTTTTCAGCTTTGGATTATACCAAATCTTCTCTTTCCATTGTTCCTCATGGATCTGTAGTAGTTTTTATTTAATTCCATTTATGACACTGAAAATTGTTTCTGTTGCTTAAGTAGTATCAATGGAAAAGTAACCCATAAGTCCATGGAGAGAAGCAGGATGGCCCTAATGGGTGTCTCCAAACGAGGTGAATAGGAATCAACAGTAATGCTTACAATCCTTCACATAACAAACAAACAAACAAACAAACAAACAACAACAATAAAGCTTCATGTTCAATTTGGGTGCACAAATCACTTGTGTGTTTTGTTTGCCTCAAAGCCACAAAATGATCTGGACTCTTCCACACAGACACACTGACCTTGGATCAGGAATCACCACAGGCTCATCTCCACTGATCTTCACACACTTGGCAGGTCGCGGCTCAGGTTCTGAACCTGTAACACAAAACAAGACTACTCAATTCTTTGCACAATATATTGCTCTGTTATGTAGCTGGACTGAATTTATATCCACATTTCAACCCTGTGGAGGTGACTGACCTCCGATGCGCACGCTTTGTGTGGAGATCGCTGCCTCAGCCGTGGGAGAGGGGTCGGCTTCAGGCTCTGCAGTTTTAGTAGCTGTGACGTCCATCTCCACGGCAACAACCTGCTCACCCTTGTCAAGCGTGGCCTCCTCAGAGGAGGGTATGATGCCAACAGGAAGTTTCTCTTTCTTTCTCTTCTGGAGCAGATTCTTTTTCCCCTCTAGAGATAAGAATAGCAAGAGAAGCGATGTTACAGTCATACCTTTAAAATGAACCTGCATCCAAGTCCAGAGACACAGGACCAGTGTGCAAATATTGGTTTGGTTTTATTCTGGTTACCTTTTGGTTCATATTTGTGCTGGAGCTCTTCTACTCGTAGCTGCAGTTTGATCTTGTCACTCTGAGCCTGCAGCAGCAAACAGAAATATACAATAAAACAGCACAATGTGTGTCTGTAACTGTTATGTTTGCATATGGCCTGCAGTATTAATGTTTGTACTTTTCAGTTCAGTGTTTGGTAACATTACGTCATGGATCCGTTTGCAACACTACACTTGGACACTTGGCAAACTAGGTAGCTTAAGGATGTGCTGCTGATGTCATTTTTTAATCACCTCAAACATACATTCAGTAATCTGTTATGCTGAGTTCACACTGTTCAACAACTCAACAAGAGGTTTGCGGCGGCAGAAAAATATCTAGCAGGCTAAATGTCTGGTTGAGTGGGAGACGACTGGGGCACCCATGCAAAGAGGTAGAGCCAGCAGACACTCTGTCCAGCACCAGACAGGGAACAGCAAACGAGTGGTTACTTCATTACCACACACACAGTAGACAGTAAATAAACAGTGAGTTGGTGTTCAATTCGGTGGGTATCTGATCCACCAGCCAGCACTTATTTCAGTGAGAAATCTTCACTTTTACCTGTTTGAGCAGCCGTTCAGATGAGAACAGTTTCCTCTCCAGCTCCAAAGCTCTCTGACTCTCTGACAAAGACTTCATCCTCTGCAGGGAAAGCTCATCTCCTAGACGCTCTGCATCCTTACTGAACACACACACACAGTTTCAGTTCACCCAGCACACAGATAAAGACAAAGACAAATCCACCCTTTGAGCTTTGTGTACTCTGTTGCAAAAGGACAGGACTGAATTTGTGAACCAAATTTGCTATGTATTTTTGGTTAGTCATAATTCTAACACTACAGTTGCAAAGCTAAACCTAACAAGGATTCATGTAATATGAGGACACAGAACCATCTGAGTAAAAGAAGAGAGTGAATTTGTTAGTTTCCTGATGAATATGTATGGAGGAAAAACATCTGGCTCTCTTGGCTTTAAAAGGTCCAGTGTGTAACATTGAGAAGGCTCTATTGGCAGAACTGTAATATAATATTCATAGGTATGTTTTCATTAGTGTGTAATCACCTGAGTATAAGAATCATGGTGGTTTTGTTACCTTAGAATGAGCCTTTTTATTCCTACACACTGGACCTTTAAATGGGATTTCTGCTACATTACAGTTAAAGGTGTGTAGAAAGGAGTGGTATGTAACGGTGTAGTTGCAGAATACTTGAACACTGGCGTTGGTATCTGGCGAACTGGGAATGCGTAGTGTGAAGGACAAAGCACATTGGCTGCGAAAAACCAAAAGACCCTATCTAGAGACAGCGATTGGTTTGTCTATTCTGGGCTACTGTAGAAACATGATGGTTCAACATGGCGGACTACATGGAAGGCAACCCACTCCCTCTGTAGATAAACACGGCTCATTGTAGGTAACAAAAACAGGCGATTACACACTAATGAAAACATACCTATGAATATTTTATTCCATTTCTGACAATAGATCCTTATAAAGGTTACACACTTTAAAACCACAGAAGTAACAAATCAAACTGTTTGATTCAGCGAGGCACAGTACTGCCTGTATGACTTATGAGGCACAAGGAGACGGTTCAACTCACACAGTGTTGTTAAGCTTCATTTTGAGGAGGTCAGTGTAGTAAGTTTCATCCTGGCCGTCACCGCTCTCTGCTGGAGCAGGATTAGCTGGCTGAGACTTCATCATCATCTAAACACACACACACACACACACACACACACACACACACACACACACACACACACACACACACACACACACACACACACACACACACACACACACACACACACTTTTATGTTGACAGGCAAAGGACAAATCAAATTCACAATTGAACAAAGTTTCACACATTTTATATCATTTTTAATAAATCATCGTTGAACACATGTAAAGTCATGGTGTTAAATGAAGTGAGCCACAATGTGATAATTCTTATCCTTACGTGTTAACCTTTTTTCAGGTTTTAGACAATAGATTCTATTGCGGTACATTGTGTTCCTTCTCACAGCACGGGTGCAGGCAGGAAATGTGCACGAAGGCAAAACAAGAACTCCAACCAGCCAAGAGAAAAGTTGAAGGCAGTACCTAAAAGAGGGGCTACTTTTGTCCCGTGGATGCGGTTTGGGTATAAAAACGGGCCAGAGAACCACACACTTGACAAATTACTCGGCATACTTCTACAATACAGTCAAAGACCACTAACCTCTTTTAGCACCTACTAAAAGAATCGATTATTTGGATAGATTCCATCCAGTACTGCATTTGTTCATTGACTTTTCAAATGATTCAGTCTTTTTGGTCCACCAACAGTGGCTCTCTCTCTCTCTCTCTCTCTGTCTCTCCCTCCCTCTCTCTCTCACTCACCTCCACCTTCTCCAGCCTCTGCAGTTTTGTCATTAGGTTTTGGATCTCTCCATTTTTCTCTGAGAGCATGGACTGGAGCCTCTCCAGCTGGGCAGGATCAGCCCTGGAACCCTGGAGCTGCATCAGAGTGGCTATCTGGACCTGCACAACACATCAACACTGTCATTCAAGTTACACACAAACAACAGGGTATGTTCATAGCTTTGTGTATTAGTGCAGTTGCACTCCACAGCACACAGTACCTTCATGCGTTGCAGCTGCTGTTTGCTGAAGGCGTACTGTTTCTGCAGGGACTGATACTGGACCTTCATACTGATGAGCTGCCTCTCCATCTCTGCACGCCTATCTTCCAACTGCAATACAGAAAGTAAAAATACATGCTCATTTTTGCATTTCATTTAAACTCCAGTTTACCTTATATGTCAAATATTTAAGTATATTAAGACATCTTTCGATAAAGTTAGTATAGTTGAGTCATTTAGTTTTCCACAGAAAAGCGAAGACAGAGCCTGCCCTGATGTTTGTTTCCTGTAGCTCAGTTTGGCTTTTACCTCAGCAAAAAGGGAGTTCCCTTTGCTGTTTGGATCCTGGGCCTCTTGTAAAACCTGGTCCAACTGGATCTGGAGGTCCCGGTTAGCCTCACGAGATTTCTGTGTAAAGACAGCGTGACACAAACACATACAGCATGAGCATATACAGATACAGAGATGCACTCACAGAAAGTATGTACATGCACTTACAGTAAGTGATCCCTTTTGGGATTCCCCCAACTTGATTTATTCTAAAGAACACCAATGTATACAGGGAACTGGCTTTCTCACCTACTTTTTTACAAGTATGCAGTATCCTTGTATTCTAAATAACTCCTAAGCTAAAACTAAAAGTAATATAAAGTAGCCTCTAGAAGTCTGCAGCACATGATAACTTGTGTAACCTGATTCGCAAAATAATCCTCCAAAATGTTGATAAATGTTAAATAAATATTTTAATGTTTTGATAAAACTTTTGATGCCCAAAAGCATAATAATGTACACACAAACACAATGATAACAGTTCAGGCAGTGGTTCTACTTATTAACTGTTAACTGTACTGTTACAGTGCCATTAGTTAGTTAATCCATGTTAAATAGTGGTGTGTTTACCTCTAATGCATTAAACCAGGAGACAGCCTCCTTCTCCCTCTCCTCTTTTTCCTCTGTGATTCGCTCCAGGTGGCGCTGCAGGCTGCTATTGGTCAGCTCTAGCTGCTGCTCTCTGTACTGAGACTCCTGCAGAGTCTGCTCCAAGTCCAGCTGAAACCATTCACCATACTCATTAATACAAGGACACAGCAGCAGATTACAGAAAGTCTAAAATGACATTCTCACTTCCCTCACCTTGATGTTCTCCAGGTCCATGATCTTCATCTGCACCTCCATCATCTCAGATGTCAAGGAGCTCTGGGTGTGTTCATTCAGACCTCGCAGCTCCTCCATCTTGTTATTGAGAGTCTCTGTCTGCACCTCAAGCTTGTGTTTCAGCTGCTTCTCATTCAGCTGGGATTCTTCCAGAGCCGACTGCAACCTCAGCATCTGAGAGAAAAATACAGGAAGACTAACAATTTTATATGTGCTGGATTCTTGATTCCACCATCTTGAAGATTGTAGTGCAAACATGCAGATGAGCTTTTCCTACTATGACATGCCCAAATGTCTGCTTTGAAAAGCCTTTAAAGTTTTTTTTTTACCTGACCACAGGTAGCTGTACCTTGTTATTGAGCTCACTGAGTGCGGTGCTGTTTCTCCTCTCCAGATGTTCTTGTTGTTCCTGAAGCTGCTGTCTCTGCTGGTTCTTCACGCAGTCATAGTCCGACTGCAGTGACTCGAGCATCCGACTCTTTAACTCTACCTCCTTCTGCAGGGAGTACTTGTCCTGCTCGAGGGCCTTTGACACACACACACACACACACACACACACACACACACACACACACACACACACACACACACACACACACACAGGTGTTTACGTTTGGAACAATGCCCCTGTTACTCAGGATAATACACAGACATCACTTCATTTAGCCATGGTAAGACCCTCTAAAAGCATACCTCGAGCGCGTTGGTCATCTCCACTCTCTGTTCATCCAGCCGGTTCTGCAGTTCCATCTGCTGGTTAAGGAGATCCAAGCCAGCCTGGGCAGCCTGATGGACCTGCTCCTCCTTCTCCCTCAACTGGCTCCTCAGCCGCTGGATCTCATCTTCTGCTGCCATCTGGAGACAGGAGGAAAAAGAGATGTTTGGAGTGTAAAAACCTGCTTTATGCTTCCAGCAGTAGGACGACTTCTTCTGGTGACATTGTCCATAACTACTCTTTCAGGGCTGTGTGTTAATTAGTTGGTCAAGCAATCATATGGAGAAACTGACTGTACTACCTCTATTTTATTGTTTTAAAGTATTTTTCTATTACATCTTTGTCTTTTACTTCTGAGAGACAGAGCAGAACACTGTTATATAACTGTCTCCAAAAGGTAAACATTTATTTTTGGGATGGCGATCTCTATGTTATTATATATTCCCTTTTTATCTAGGGTATCTCATGACATTACTGTTTCTTCCCAAATAAGTTATGTAGAATAAGATCGCACTATAGATTCACTTACTACACCAGCTCCAGATACAACACCATAGATTAGGAATTAAATAAGAATGGAATAGAAAAAAATACAAGATAAAACTAATATTTCATTTTAGCTTGGCATTTATGTGTATGTTAGCGCCTCACAAAGGCTTAGGTTATGTGCTAGTTTTAGTAACTGTTACGTTACCTCTAACGTTACGTAAGACAGAGGCTGCTGCTTGATATTAGCACTGAAACCACATAAAGGCCCACCGACTGCTTGGTAGATAGCAAGAGTGCAAAAATGGCTACACACGATGGTTTATGACGTTATGTTTAATTAACTTAAATACGTAGCTAGCTAACGTTAGCGTCTGTATTCATTTCACTTCGACTAGCTAACGTTACTAACGTTACATTAGCTGTAACGTTACATTAGCTGTAACGTTACTTTCCCAGCTTGTGTTTCTATCAGTGAAAACACGGTTAACTGGAGAAACTTCCTTAAGGGACACGACTAAGTAACTCTAGTCACCTTTTACTGAGTTGGTATCGACAATGGTTGGAAGGACGCACAATATAATACCGACAATTAACGTAATGTTACAAATGAACACATTTAATGATCTGGTTACCTTGTCAACTATCCGTAGTCAACACAGTCAGTCAAACCGCCGCAGTTTGAATCCACAGCTCCCATGAACTATCGCGACACGATATGTGTCTCAACGAGAGTTGGTAGTGATTGGCCAGGTAGGCGCAGGCGCAGGCGCAGTGGAGCCACTGGGATTGGAAACAAACGCTTTCCCGACTGTAACATGAGTTTCTTGATCAGACGTCCTTGTCGCAAGATGTACTGGTTTTTGTTTTTTGTAAAGTTTTGTTACATTCCAGGTTATTAAATACTTTTTACTTTGACATTTTGTAATTAATGTGTTATAAAAACAGAGATTTAAACTAAAAAATAATGAAGTATTAAGTAATAATATAATAAAACCTTAACGTGGCACCACTATACATGTTGAATTGCAAGGTAGTGTGGCTCTCTACTTCACAGCAGATAATGTGCTTACATTTTAAGCCCTCATCATTTACTGGTACATTGTAGCACCACTTTGCCCACGTTTCCACTAGTGATGGCTGAGTGAAGCCATATGAAGCTTTGGGGCTTTTTTTCTCTTTGTGCTGAACACTACTCCAAACTTCAGGGCTTCAAACTCAGCAGTACAGGGACAAGACTGGAGCAAAAAAGCTCTACAACACCTCTTTTAGTCTCAGTTTTAGTCTCATACGTGTGCAATAAAAGTCCAAGAAGCGTGTGTCATTATTAAATCTGTAATATCTTTGTTCAGATGTGCTGCGTCAACTGTCGATGTTATTGTGCAACATGTTACAGCTCTTTCTGGAGCTTCAGACGCCATCCGTCACATGGTTTTCTTCATTTGACCCAAGCTCTAACACAATGTACAGAAACTGTGAGTTTCACAGGAGTGAAACAAGCCTCAGAACTTCGTTATCATCCGCACATCTCTACACTTCCATGGTGCAAAGCATTGTGGGGCAAATTTGAAGTCTAAATTTTGTTACATGAACAATGGAAACAGAATATTTACTGTAAACACTTAGCAACATGCACATGGAGCTCAACTAGTTTACATCACTTCAATTTAATTAAAACTTCATCACATTCAATTTTCCTGTATTACACTCTACCCAAATCTCCATATAGTTCACATCAGATCCATACATGATTTTCACTGTTAAATGAACATCAGTGTACCGGTTCATTCACCAGCCGTCTGTCATGCTCATCATGTCGTCACATTCACTCTGAACAGAAACGCTGGAAACAAATGTCTCCTGATGTTTGGTCAACAGGTAGTCTGTCCTGGTGTGTTTTTACAGAACAATGTGAAACAAATAGTGTTAATATTGTCATCTGTGAGGAATCATACATCTAGAACAACCTAAACAATGTTGCTTTGTTCTCGTATTTACAGTAAACGGTTTGTGTGTGTGTGTGTTCTTCTCAAGCTGCAGCGATGGAGGCGTCGTCCACCTGCCGACCCTGAGGCTGAGGAGAAGGAGAAAGAAAATTATGCTTTGAAATGTTGAATATCTTCACATTCAGATAACCACTACTACTAACTCTGTGGTGTGTTTGCATTCCTGTTAATGTGTTACCTTGACAAAGATGCGTTGAGGCAGGAAGCGTCTCAGTGTGTGTGTGTTGGTGGTCGGGCAGCGCGGCAGGCTGATGTTGAGCTGTGGTAGTGTTTGGTAACCAGCCATCAGCGGGTAATAGTTATACAGCATCTGCTGCTCAGAGCCTGGGAGGATACGCAGACGCACCTATACACACACAGACAGAGAAAACAGAACACACACACACACACCACACACACACACACACACACACACACACACACACACACACACACACACACACAGACACACACACAGACACACACACAGACACAGACACAGACACAGACAGACAGACACAGACACAGACACAGACACACAGTAAATACATCTTCTCGTCCATGCATGTATTTTCTATTCTGACCATGAATAAAGCTTAGGGCCAGTTAACAGTCATAGTTTTACAACCTGCAGTTGGTCTCCAACCACATTTTGAAGATGGTTAAAAGAAAAAATCAACAAACAAATATACACATACATATATAGTCACATATTATATTAATATAGCAAAACATTAGCTAGCTAATCTACATCAATCACTAACTAGTTAGCTATATATGGTTGTCTTTTCAACATATACAAGCCTAGTATATAGCATATCTAAGTACAGGAAAGGAGAAAGCTGCTCAACTGGAGCACAGAGCAAAAAGGGGCGGGACATAATTGATAAGCCTTTATGATACAATTTAGTCAGTGAACGTGGCCTTAGACCTTCTGACACATTTATAAAATACAGTAATCTGAGACAACTCAAACATGAGTGTTCTGTATAAGTAAGTGGTAATCATAGTAACCCATATGTGAATCAGTACGAGTGCAGGGGTTTTCCCTACAGACCCTCAGAAAGTAAAAAGGAGTTAAAACAGTAGTGTGGATTTTCTGTGTCCTACTTCATATATACAAACACATATTTGAGCAGTTCAGTTCAGTTACCATATATGTATTCAGGAAACCTATAGTATAGTACAGTATATAGTTTTGACCATCAACATGCAGTTACATGCCTTTTATTTGCCAAATCTTTATTTAAAGTAGAGAGCACTGTACCTGTTTGAGTCCAGAGAACATGAAGGCATCAGAAGGTTCAACAGCCATCTCCACCTCTTGCACCAGAGCTGTTCTGTTCTCTATGTGGTAACGGACTGAGAGAGACTCTCTGACTCGCCCAAATGATGGTACATCTACACCCAAACAAAGACACGTTGAAATAAAATAGAAACATTCAACACAACTGAGTGTTACAAATCAAATTCAGCAGGAAAATAAAGATTAAAAAGAAAGAAAATATGTAACGTGTAAACTTGACTGACCAGCGTGGATGTAAAGTGGGACAGACTCCAGGATGACATGAGGTAGAGTGACTGTAGTTTGGATGAGAGGACTGTCTGCACTGGAGGACTTTCTGTACAACAGAGTTAAAACACAGTTAAGAGACCTACAAGCCTCTTCAAACATACACACGGATCACTCAACATGTGTGTTACGTACCTCCTCCATGATATCAGGTACTGTCCTGTAGCTACAGTGCTATTGCTGTTGGTCAGTGGTGGACACCGGAGACAGAAACACTCGCTGGCACTCTCGCCTGTCTGCAGAACCACTGATCACACACACAAATAATATGTTATAGTCATAGGATTCACATGTTTTAATCAGAGCTATGAATCTAAAAGAGTTGAAACTAGTCCGGTACCTTCCTGCAGCTGTGACTGCAGCTGTGGTGTGTTGCTGGTTATAGTAACCAGCTGCAGAGAAGAGGAGGCCAGCAGGAGAGGCCAGGGAGACGATGAGAGGATGTCTGTCATCAACAGGAATGGGATGTCCACCGCTACCCGATCCAGTGGCTCAAACTGCAAACACACAGAAAAGAGCACAGATAATAATAATAAAAAGGGATGTCCTGATCCAATCTCAAGGATGGGGGGCTCACGTTGGTTTTATTGAGCAGGAACCTTAGCCCAATCCTTTGCTTTAATAGGCACTAAAGTTTTGGACCTGGTCCACTAGATTGCCTCAGATGGAAGCCACTAAAGTGGGACACAATGGCTCCTTGGGGACAAATGTGCCAGTCAAAGTACATCCACTAAACACACAGTATATATTATATGGTTCTGTTCAAAGCTACTGTCAATGCTTCAAAGCCACCAGACTCCACTGACAACCTGTGACAACCTCACAGAACAGAGTGTTGTGATTCTATTTCTCATTATGAGTGTTCTAGTTTTACTGTTTAAGTGGAATTGATAAGAGCAATTTACAAAGACATAATTTAGTTTGTTTACATGGTTATTTAATTTTTTAAATTTTTTTAATTTAAAAAACATTACGGAGCGGTTCGCGTTCAATAAATGTTTTTCTTAAAACATTACAGAGCTACTCGATTGTCAAACATATGCGAATACATTGTATTGATTTGAATAATGTACTTGAAGCGTGCACTGTGCACCTGTATCATCTAGGAAAATATCGGATCAGATATCAAACAAAATTACTTGATCGAGACATCCCTAATAATAATAATAATAATAATAATAATAATAATAATAATAATAATAATATCACTTGATAAACTCTGCACCACCACCATCTCTAGTCTCACTGTACACCAACAATGTAAGCATGTCCATACTGTTCTGCTTTGTTCTGTCTGTCGGCTCCCACTGAAGAACACTACTAAATAATACCAGTAAACAATATACTATCTTCCTGTTTAAAACAGCTTATGTTATGCGTAAAGTGAAGACTTGGCAACACATAATCGCTGGCATCGGAGTCAGTTTTCTTAATGCCTACCACCGGGTTGGAATCGGTCAGACTCCACTTGAAATCAATGAAATGAAGTGGTAGAAACACCACTTTTGACCATAGAGACTACCAGAACTAATACAAAAACAAAGTACCTTGTAGGGGCTTTAATAAACTAAAAGTATCAGCTACAGACCTTGGTGGACACAAACTTGACAGACACCTCGAATGGGACCACCGTCTCTATGGTAACTGTCTCATCCTGGAACACAACAGAACAAGAGAGAGGTAAACACAACACCACGTTTAACACAACATGGACAGCAGTCATTTATTAGGAGAGTGTGCTAACTGTCAGCTGTGTCTGCAGGTCACATGATGTTCTTTACCTTATGACATTTGCACACAATCTGTCGTCCTTCCACTGTGGTATCGATGCTGTAGGCCACATGGAACAGGAAGACCCTTGGTCCAGTTGACACGCACTTCACGTATACACACCATTCCAACTAGAGACAAACACACACATACCATGGATGCTGGGATTACTTTCACTGTGGGTAAGCTGAAAATGTAGGCAGGTGTCTATATAAAGAAGTTACAGTGCAGATAATGCTCTGTCACACAAGTTTCTCTAGAAGGTTGATCTAGAACATTTCTTTCTGAATGTGTGTGTACCTTTTCGCCTGGTTTCAGATCTCCTAGAGGAACATCAGGGAGCAGGGCGGGCGCAGTGTCGTCGCAAACCTTTGAGCCATCGAGTGTCACATGTGTGGTCTGGCCAAGATTGGCATCCTGGCCTGGACAGACAAAACCATTAAATATACACTTGGTGTTATGCCATACATCTGAAATAACAATATCAACACATAGTAAGCCAAGCCTAGCCTAGCATAAAGACTAGAAACAGGGGAAAACAGCTAGCCTGGCTCCATACAAATAAAAAACATACAACCTCACTACGCTCGCTAGTTAAAACATCATTCATTTGTTTAAGCTGTACACAAATAGAAATAGAAATCCAACTATCTGTGGTTATGGTAGCATCAGCGTACCTGGCTTGAGGCCAGCTGTCAGCTTGACATCCTTTGCCACGCCCTCCTCCTGCGATTGGATAGTGACGCTGATGCAGTACATCTCATTGTTGAGTGCAGGAGGCTGGTGGCTCAGCTGAACAGAGATCTTTGGGACTCTGGAGATGATCCTGAACAACAGCAGCAGAAACAAACAAACAAACATTTCACAGTCCTGCTGATGCTGTGTGGATCATGTCTGACACTGCACAAACAGACTTCTCCAGTAGCACTCTGATTGTGTTGTGTCTGAACAAAGCCTTACATGGTACTGTGCTGCATGGTCAGGCTGTCCCAGTCCGGCTCTTGACGGGCCTCCAAGCACCGCCCCCATCGACGCGACGACCTGCTAGCCTGCAAGGCTTCGTGGGTAGAGGCCGCGTCTCCACCCGCCCCTCTCCAGCTCATAAATACACAGCGGCCACTGTCACTGCCCAGCATCACCTCAATACCTGTCATCTAAATGTGCATCAACACACACAGTCAGTAACAATCTCCATCTCTCTCTCTCTCACTCACTCACACAAACACACACACACTGCCTCACCTCTATCTTCTTGCCAACGTCTTCAGTCTTCGCCACAAAGCTGAAGTTGAAGCGTTTGGTTTTTCCTGGCAACAGGCTCATACTCTCCTGACCCGAAGACTCCACCACACACCACTGGTTGTACTCCTGCGCGCGCACACACAGACACACAGACACACAGACACAGACACACAGACACAGACACAACACAACACAACAAACACACACACACACACACACACACACACACACACACACACACACACACACACACACACACACACACACACACACACACACACACACACACACACAATTGTGTAAATTTTAATTCCCACGACTGAATAGAATATTTGTGCTGGGTATGAAAAAAGAAAATTGCCTCAAAAAGCTGCCTGTTATTGTTTTATTTTGCATTTTATTGTTCCTATGTTTTAACCCATAAGCACATTTCCCAAATACAATTAGAAATTCTAAATGTGTTTAAAAACTGTTTAATTCTTAAACTCTAAAAGAAACTGCTGCTTCCATTCTTCATTAACACCTCTCAACCCATCACTGTGCCTGATGCTGGAGAACTAAACGGTTTTCTACCTTTTATGACATCTGCGTAGAGCGTACCTGGTTGCTGAGGCTGACGGACAGCTTGTTGAACGATACGGGATGAGGACAGTCGGCTCGGAGGAAGACCTGGAGTTGGATGGGCTGGTCTACATGGAAACTGGGAGACTGGAACTTGGCCTTACACTGGACTGGAGTCAGAAAGGAGAAGACAGAGTGAAAACACCCTCACATATAGAGCAATAATTATTACAGCACCTTTTTTAATTAAACAGACACATGACATAATGGGAATGTGTGCCACACTGAACAATATAATTAGTAGCCTCATGCTAACAAGGAAAAGAAATGATCCAATTGTTTGCAACAAACTAACTTAATCTTAATAATCTTCTTGCTTTTTAGCCCACCATCTGGTCTTTATGTACACCATTATAGTTATATATTATATTAAACACAGAGGAGAAAGAAAGAAAGAATTTTAGGTGTGAACAGTTTCTCTGAGTTTGAGAGTGTGTGTGTGTGTGTGTGTGTGTGTGTGTGTGTGTGTGTTAAACTGACTGAATGGGATGTAGTCCTGCACTTCTATAGTCAGCTCATTCGACCCAGCCAGAGCCATGCGGTCGCTCCACAGAGACTTGGCTGCACTGACAGAGGATGAATCACACTCGGGCTCAGCGTCAGGGACCTCGTTCTGAAAACAGAAAGACAATCAGAATGAGATATAAGAAGTCATCCGTGACACTGTTAATAGAAAGAGTTGTGATATTACTGCTCTGGTTTAGAGGCTCTTCATTCAGATATTTTGATCCTAGATGGCTTGGTGTTTGATTTGGTGAACATGTTGTGTTAAGCCGGGTGGAATCCTTCTACTTACCGTCAGGACTTTGATGAGATTCTTCTCAATTCTTAACTTCTGTTCCTCCTTCAGTGTTGAAGCTAGAAGACAAGATGATTAAACCATTAGCTTTTCTACCAGATATTGTGCTCACCATTTTTGGACATTTAATTGTGTGCTGCAATTGAACGTTATTTTTTATACATATTGGCTTTATAATTAAACACAGCAAATAACCCTCAAGTCCATTTTCTGGCAGATCTATCACCAATAAGTTCTCAACATTTGGCCAACAATCAACAACACTTGAATTACTGGTTGTGTTTTGTTCTCATGTGTTTTAGTGTTTGGTTCAACTAATAAAAGTCTACTGATGACATGATTCTGATTAAACAAATAATAAATGCCACTAACCGAAATATCATGGTTAACCATTGTTGTATGCAACAGACATTGATATTGTGATTTTAGCCATATTGTGTCGCATTCAATGTTATATTTTATTGACTAAAAGATGGTCAGGTTTGAAAGGCCTCATGGGACAATATAATTTTATTGAAACCTTAGAGATAATAATATAATAATTTATAATCAATCTACATTTGTGGCCACAGTTGAGGAATCTTATCAAAAAGTTTGTATAATCAATAAAAACCTGCACTTCCTCTGTGGTACCAGAGGTGGGCGATACTGACTTGCTAATAACAGCTCAGTATAAGCCTCCTGCTTACCTCTGCCCAGCAGCTCCATGCAGTATATGATGTAGTCTTTCACACTGGCCATCAGATAAGCACACCGTAGAGCTGTGGTCAATATGGCTGTCAGGAGGCCCCACCATCGCTCTGTGCGATAGTCGCACATCACATAGTCCAACAGCCTGATAACATAACACACACGCACAAACGCTCAGATCACTTTCTAAGAAACAGAGATTATGGAAACAATCTGCGCACCACTCCACTGGCTGACGTAAATGGTGCTGTCTTGACAACAGACTCAATCTATAGAGTCATAAGAGTGGTGTAAAAAAAGAATAAATCTGTAAGAGAATTTAAAAATAGATGTGGAAATATAAAGAAAAATAAATAGAAGTGGAAAGCTTTCCAGGTGCAGTACTACTTTAAAGGTGACTCCCAACACTTTTCTGAGCAACTATATGAAATTCAAAGGGTAAAAATATCCAGCATGTGTTTTTTACTCACTTTAGGGCTTTGGTGTAGTCTTTAGCATGGTAGTATTCCTCTCCCATCTGCACCACTGCGAAGGACACAGAGAATGAGATAAATACTGACGATGTTAAACCCAACAGGGAGCAAATACAGTCTCTAGTGCAACAGAAAATGGTCCTTGATGAAAAATGAAATGTTTAAAAGGAAGGATGCTTTGATGAGCTCTTGTCAGTATGTGATCACGTAACTACATGTCAATAATTTCCATATCCTACATGGTATGCCAAAGCATCCAACATTTTAAATTTTACCTGTAAGGCGTTAACTATATGTGAGAAAGGACACTTATATTGAAAAGAGGAATGCACTGATAGTCAAACTGACTGTAGAATACAAACAGCAGATACCAGTAGCATCAAATGTAATGCCTTCAGTGACAGTTAAATGTAGCAGTCCACATTTTGCTGTAGGATGCTTTGGAACGCCCTGCAGGCCACTGGGGGCATTTGAGGAACAGTGAAGAGCACAATGATACTCACTGAGGTGACTTTTCATTCGAGGGCACTTGTACTTCTTAAACTGGGCAACAGCGTTACTGAGAAGTGCTATTATCAGCTCCTGTAGAGGCAGAGAGAGGCATGTTTTAATACAGCAGTACAATATAACCTGACAGTGTGCACACTGTGGGGCATGTTAGAATATGAAGGTGTATCTTTCTGAAGCGTGTCAAGCATTTTGGGCTCTATGTGCTTCAAATAACTTGTTTCTCAAAACTGAAAACAGTGCTACTGTGCTATGCTTTACATAAAGGCACTCCACACAACTGACCGTATTTCCTCTGTAGTTGACTCAGTATGTCAACAGTCTGCACACACGCAACCAATTTTTTAACTTGGATTTAAGAATAGTACACTTATTGGTATTTCAATTTGAGATATTTAAATGGTAGTATCAAAAAACACACACATTTAAGGATTGTTATTCTACAAACAAAAACCATCTGAATAATTTTGAAAAATGCTATAATTACATATAAATTATAAGTTCAATAATTGCTGCATTAAAGGAACCAGTGTGTAGGATTTAGAGGCATCTAGCAGTGAAGTTGCAGATTGAAACCGACTGAGCTCGTCTTCCCAGCGTGTAGGAGAAACTACAGTGGCCATGAAAAATATCTATCTAGAGACAGTGTTTGGTTTGCCCGTTCTGAGCTACTGTAGAAACCTGGTGGTTCAACATGGCAGACTCCGTAAAGGAGGACCTGTTCCTTCAGTAAATAAAAACGGCAACATAAACAAAACTATTCTTATTTTCAGGTGATTATACAGTAATGAAAACACACCTATGAATATCATATTCCATTTCTGACATCCCTTTTAAGCAAATGGGACAATGAAACAGTGAATGTCCACAGCTGTGTATATAGTGTGTGTTCTTACAGAATGTGGTACATCTCTCTCTTTAATCTGCAGGGCCAGAATCCCTGTCTTCTCCTTCTCTGCATCTGGAGGATCAATACCTGGAAACACAACAATACAGACGTCATGTTTTACCCAACGCCAGAGACACTTAATGCTGTGATCAAAAATATGTCATCTAACACTTTTTATGTGGATATTAGACAAACTGTGTGTGTGTGTGTGTGTGTGTGTGTGTGTGTGTGTGTGTGTGTGTGTGTGTGTGTGTGTGTGTGTGTGTGTTCTTACTTTGGTGTCCTTGTCTCCAGGGCCTCTGGCCATAGAAGTCCAGTCCTCCACTCTGGGTGTCCAATGGTTCGGGGGAGGGATAAGTCGCTCCAGCCTACAACAATGAACAGATAAAGTTGAACCATTAAGTGGTGATTTATGGGTAAGATAGTACATACAAGCTTCCTTGCTGAACTGTCAATCAGGTGAAAGGTGGTAATATGATTTGTGTTCAATGTTTCAAGAGTTAATACAAAGTAAATACTGTGCAGCAGCATGTGCACAACAGAAAACTGTAGTCAAGCGTGGTCATTGGGATCAGATATAAACCCCTTTGATGTACGAACATGTTATACGAACCACTGCTTTTTCCACTCTAACCCAGCCCTTAAAGAGGAAGTACCAGCAGCTCTAGTATCGTCACCTGACAAAGCTGCTGTGCCTGCTGTTTCCGGTCCTGGCTGTAACAGGCCGCTTGCTGGTAGTAGAAACCAGGGTTCTGGGTCTGGATGGCAGTCAGACCCAACTTTATGGCTTCATCGAACAGCTCCCCAAACGACTGGAACCTGTTAGGAAGCAGAGAAGAACGGATAGTGGGGTTTGGGGTCATAATATATTGGTATTATACAGTAGATATACAGGTCTGGCATATATGAACATTGTGTACGGATGAAAATGAGGGTGAATAACAATAGTTGAAATGACATTCAGGTTGTTCAATAGAAAGAAACATTTCTGAAGCAGTTAATGATTTTGTTTCACTTTACTTTTAATAAAACTGTTCCCCTAAGGATCTTGTGTCTCAGTCTCAATCTAATCTGTACTAAAATTATACAAACACAACTGAGGAGAAACTCCACTATTACACTACAAGTAAATAAAGCTTTTTATTTTACTTTTTGTATCATTTGTAATCATTGTATATATATTCTTAAACATGGTTTAATTACTTGAACATGTTACATGCAGAGTGTGATAGATCATGACTACACAGTGTATATGTGTGATCTCACTGTTTAGACATCCATGCAGCGTGCTCGAAGGCCAGTTCAGCACTGCCGATCTTCTTCTTGCACAGGTCAATGTGCTTCCTGAACTGGGCTATAGCATCTAGAGGAGTGTTGTGCTGGAAACACAGGCGACAGATCTATAAAGGGACAGAGACATCAAGAGGAAGCAGAAGAGAAGTGAAAGGCAGTAAATGGTAAGTAACTGCAGACATCCGTCCAGTTCAGGTTGCCTCCTAAATGCTGATGATTCAAATCATCAGTCCAGAACTTCGGACTGAAGTATCTTTTGTCAGTCAAATCACTGCACTTTTTTTTTTAGCTGCGTAATGGAAATACACAGAAGTGATGGAAACAGAGGACAACATGACACAGAGTGCCTCAGAGCAGTGCAACTCATTTCTGCTGGCTGCTCTCAGCTCCGGCAGTGACCTTGGCTAAGCTACAACCGTTCCATGGTGTGCTAGGATTTTAGAACTGAACTAAGATAAAAGGCAATAATAACAATAAAAGGGTGCAGGACTCACAGCACTGTGGAGGAGTGAATACAAGGTTTCTGCAGGTGTCAACACATTCAATTCAAGACTTTTTAAGACCATTACAAATGCAATTTAAGACCTATTTTCCATATATTTTCCATAAAGGCAAAATAGTATGAAGGATATGAAGGAAAATTAGTATTATTCTTGGTTTCATTTTGTAGTTGTTACAATATATTCACTACAAATTGTTCCCAAAAACACATTTAAATGAGACTGAAAAATGCAACTTTATGAAGAATATCCAAATTTCAAATATTCAGCCAGTGGTGACTCTGAGTAAAGAAGGAAAATTCGTATTCAGGTATCTCTCTAAGGAGCTGCAATCTATTTCCAATTCGAATACTGTCTGGCTACAGAGCCCTTCCTCTCCACCTAAATCAATCCATCCATTAGTGTTTGAGACACCTCTTCACCGACCAAAGTGTGGATCAGAAAAAAATTTCCAAATAAAATCGACAGACAGACAGAAATGTACCTTATAGTTGATGAATCCAGCCATAGTTTTGATCTCCAACATGTTGGTCTCGTGGGCTCTGAGCTCATGGACAAGACTGTATGCAGTTCTGTAGTACCTACGGACACAAACAGGTTTACCAAAGGAGAGACAGAATGCAGCATAGAGGGTCTACGAAGCCACCAATTAATTCGGTTTTTTGTTTCAATTTGAAAGAAACAAGGAAAAAAAAAAACTTTATGCTGCCAAAAGACATGACCCAACTCTGAATGGATGCATTTCATGACACAGCAGTAGTTGTCATTTGGTCTTTTAGATATACTGAACAAAAAGCATCCGTATTTCCAGACATTTTTAAAGACTTTCCAATTTTCTATTGAATAAATCAGGGGTGCCAAAACTTCTTCATTTCCCCCCCATAATAGACTTAATAGAGGTTTTTGTCTTAAGGAATATTTTTTTGTTTATTTTTAGGTTTGAAGATAATCTTAACAGTCAATTCATGATCAATGATTAATGATCCCCTTGTTGTTCCATCTTCCAGAAGGTTTGATAAAAGTAAATATTCTATTATATTCTATTTCTCCTTTTGCTGGGGACCCCCTACAATCCACTCAAGGACCCCCGTTGGTCCCTGGACCCCAGTTTGAAAACTGCTGCAATAGTTTCCAGCATTTGTTTAAAAAGACTGCTGCTGAAAACATTACGTAACATGCATAATACATACAGTCCTAACAGGACTGTATGTATTATGCATAACAATCATCCATTCTGAACGTATAGGCTCACACTTACTTGAGAGCATTCTGGGTGTCCTGTTTCAGCTCACTGAAGAAAGCAATTTTAAACTGGTGTCTGACAAACAGCAGCTGGAAACATCAGGAGGCGGAGAGGAGCGAGGAGGAGGAGAGGAAGACAATGTTGTGAAGAGAGGGAAATTACAGTACATTACATTAAGTACATAGAAACTGTGGTGGATTGTGTTTGTGTGTGTGTGCCTTCGTACCTGATGTGTTGTCTTGTTGAGGAACTCTTTATGTGATTTGACTCTGCGGATCTCAGTATAGTAGTATGTCTGAGCATGCTCATAGAAAGCATTCTCCAACCTACACACAGAAGAATACAACTTAATAAACAGAGTGTTTGGAAGAGATTTCAGTGGATTTCTCTGCTGCAGCTCTTAGACATGCATTTGATTATGTTACTAGCCTGGCGTGGCTACACGTTTGACAGATCAATTAGATGCCTGATCTGGATTTTATAATAACAATAAATGTTTAAACTTTTGTCAACATAGACAAATCAGTAAATTCAATTGAAACCATCAGCACCAAAGTATCAAATGATCAAATGAATTATTTGTAATTGATATGTTATTCTAATATTGGTAACACTTCACATTAAGGTACTAGTCAACTAGTTGCTTATTAAAGTTCATATTAGTAGCACATTGGCTCTTTATTAGTCATTACAAAGCACTATTTAATGTCTTATTCTGCATGACCATATTCTACAACTACAAGGCCATAAAGGGTTTTCCCTCAATTAACTCCTTAATACTTCTTATTGGCAGTAGGTAAAGAAGCTGTACATGAATAACGATATTATAACAACAACACAATATATATTACAACAAACTATATTCAGTGTTAGCTAAAAACAAGTATCTCTATCAGTTATATTGGGTATGGATGTCGGCATGTTGTACAGATTGCGTTTACAGCTACCTAAGATCTGAACACAATGAGGGTTCCCATTCTTTTTGAGAGATGGTTTTCAAGGAGTTCTTCTCTTTTCCTGACAATACAGGACAGAACTTGCTGACAATGGTGTTCAGCGTTTATGGGACACTCTTAGCTCGCTTCCGTGGCATGCTTGGCCTCAGCAGAGCGTAAATAACCGTTTAAATCAAATATTTTATTTTACAGATTTTTTTTTTTCCATGCCTTCAAAACTAGTCTCTAAATTTCCACATTTTCCAGCCTTTCCCAATGCGTGGGAACCCTGACAATGCAAGCAAGACAACCTCCAGATATAGTGAGACAGATCTAATCACAGTGCATTTACATGTTGCATTAACATGCATTTTTCCTTATCCGGTTAATGTCTCCTAGATTCAGGTCACATTTTAATACCAGGTGTAAATATGGTGTTAGATTCAACTGGAGAGCCAAATGGTAGATGCCTGACTGAACTGACTATTGGCAGTTCATAAACTGCAAAATATCTATGTAAATATATCCATCTATATGGCATTAGTGAATAGGTAACTACCTTATAATGTAGCCCACTAAGTGGTCGGTGTGAGGCAGTACAAAGAGACTCTTCCCAGACAGATCGCAGGCGTTACAAAGAGTTGCTGCTCTCTCTGACGCTACCAGGTCCTCTCCTGTACAAACAAGAAAATGAGTGTTGTTTAGGCTGGAAAAAGAAACAGGAAACTGACAGAGCAGATTGTTACGGCCGTGTTAAACAGTAGATGTAAAGTCGCTGCTTAATGTCTAAAGCTAGTTTTGCCTTAGGCCACTGGTTGACAGTTCTACATTCACCAGAAGTTTTACAGGATTTTTGATCATTAAAAAACTGCTCAAATGGTTTTTTAGGTTTTTCCAGTACAGGACCCTGGTTTATAAAATGTACAATGTTGTACTTTTGTCAGTCAGAAAGAAAGACTGTCTGGGATATACTGTAGATACACAGTGGAACTTAGATGGATGGAATATGACACATGTGCATAATAAGCTAATATGATTCAGTAGAGATCTTTACCTGGAGGTAGAGGAGTTTTCTTCTGGATTAAAACCACAGCCACCTTGGTGTTCCTCCCCTGCAGACTGGTCCTACAGGCAAACAAACACAACACAGATGATTGCAGGTGAAATTTACTGCCAGTCATAGAGAGCTCATTTATAGTGTCAGCTATATACAGCCCAGTCTGCTCCCTGTTATTTTCTTGTATATTTCAGGAAAAAGTAAGAAACAATTTTTACAATGACAGTGTTCTCACAGAGCTACATGACCTAGCCTTTATTAAAGTTATAATTTTTTAAGTGTAATACTGAGATTCCATGTGTTGCATCTGATGACAAAAACCAGCAAGGAGAAACTGAAACCTGATCGTTTCCTGTGTGTGTAGAACTCGCCCACATAAATACAACACATGAAAACAGTTTAGTAAAATGTACCAATCAAGCCTGATAAAGCAGAATCTGAAGCATCTACCTGCTCTGTTAGTCACCCAATAAAACCTTTTCTGAAGGCAAATGAAACGTGTACCTACCTAACAATCTCCACTTTAGTTGCACATTCTGACTGTTTCTCTTTCCACTGTGGGTCGTCCCAGTCCAGTTCGTAGAAGAGAACAACCAGAGCTGGTACCAGGTTCAGATGTTTATTCATCCAACCTGTTTTCAGGATGCCTTTAGGGATGTACCACTCATAGGACGTCCGCTAGACAGGCAGGAAGAGAATGCAAAGTGAGCAAATGCAAACTGAAACTGTGTACCAATTCCATGCCATAGGTTGGGTTTGTTAGGATATTATATTGTCTCTGTTTGTGGATGGACTTCTAGATCGCTCTGTCCCCGCCTCACCTTGGTGCGACATTTGGGGTACTCGTGGTCCCCTGGCAGGACTTTAAAAGAGATAGGAACTCTGTCAGCTCGACGGTTGGCGCAGAAGGCATCCCAAATGGCCCGGTGCACAGCGTTGTACACCACATCCAGACCAGTCAGAGCCACAAAGGCCATGGGCCGACAGCACAGCTCTGGAGGAAGCTCCCACTGGGAACCTGCCATCACGATGCTTTAACAGTGGACACACCTACACAGGACAGAGCAACATCACAACAACATAAATACATCTTTAAAGAAAAATATTGAGTACAAAACACCCTAGGTTACTTAAAATGAGCAATAATGCTTTGAGATTGTTCTCTCAGTATTCTGTTGTGCTGCTGTTTCTACATTAGGGGAGGAACTGAACAAGGCGTTTATACATTTAAATGTACTAAAATGCATTTCTTCACATAATATTCATTTCGTGCAGGAAATCAGCTGGCTATCTTTAGAGGATTACAACACAACATCCTCTTGTAGTCACCACGCATGAACAGAGCCTTTGTGGATAACAGCTTGCAGGTCACAAGACGTGCAGGTTAGCACTAGCTGCTAACAGTGACAGGTCAGTTGTTTACATCCTACAGACCGGAGCTCGACTGTTTACATCCCGCCGGGGTTTACACAGTTGTTGACAATGCGACCCAACTCAGTCATATAAAACCTACTGTAAACTCAAAAACGGGTGACACATTAGATCTTTTTTTTTAGCGTTAAATACGTGAATGCAGAAATCGTTAAGACGAAAGCGGAAGTGAGATAGCCTGACTCGGCTAACGCCGCTCGCACAGCTGTTAGCATCCTCAATAACCCGTAATAAACAGATGTGAACTCACAGATTAATTAAACAACAACATACCTTAGTTGCATCACTTCAACTGAACTGGTAAAGGTGATAAATGCAGCTAGCTTGGTTGAGTTTTCCAGCTAGCTGCACTTCATAGGCTGTCAGTGTGGATGTCTATCAAGGTTAACAGTTAGCTAAGCTAGTGGGCGAGGTTGCAAAATGCTCACTAAACGCCAGTGTGTTTTTACTTTTCGGCTGCCTGGCTTCGTTTTAGCCCAGTCCCAGCGCTGGTCACCATCCGGCAGCCATTCGCCGTTGTGTCAAATTCGACAGAAGCAAAATATAATAGCTAATTTAGCAGGTGTTGCTGAAGCAACAGCTAACTGGCTACTTAGCTTCCTGGGGCAGAAGTTGAGTAACACTTCCGGTTCGACTTTTCAAAATGAAAGTCTACGTCACAAACTACATTATTTGCGATTAAAAAATATTTTTAACAAGCAAAGAAAATGATGATAAATGTATCTTAATAATAATGGTAACGATAATGATAATAATAACAATACTAATAACTGTATGCCGCATTCTTAAAGAATACAAAGCAATCTTTTATCTGAGTATGTCAACATGATGTACTGCAGTAAACAAACCCACCTACATGTCTGTGAGCTTTTATTCAGCCTTTGATCTGTTGTGAAGCTGGAAGTAAGGAAATATTATAGGCAATGATAAGGTGAAGAAAAATCAACTGATATGATACTTTTATATGATAACGGTATAATAATGGTATAGGCCAATATTGCATTTGCCAAAATAAAGACTGTAGTAAGACATGTAACTTTAGCTGACATTAGTAACACCTCAGAGGTAAAGTACACAACATGTTCTGTTGATTCCTGTGTGAGCAGAACACATCACATTATTACTAAATATTGACAACATGGGATCTCTGCAGTCCTGCAGCTTAGAAACAGTGTCTCAGCAGACAGTAAGATGAGCTCTGGAGCAATGAGATTTGTAGCACTAGACAGGGTTATACACAGAGCTTTTAATGAGGTGCAGCAGCAGCAGCAGCAACATCTCAGTAGGCCCAAGTGCTGCAGGAGTGTTGTGCAGCCTGAAGGGGATGGGAAATGGAAGGATTAGACAACAAAAGTATGGATCAGGATTTGTCTCATAAAGAAAAGTTGATTGGCAGGTGACAAATGTTCTAAAAAAATTCCAAACATGATTGTAATCATAAAGAGAGTGAGTCGGGATGTAAACTTGATGATTCATTAAGAAAAAAAAAAACTCAAATTTAATTATAGTCATTATAGTCAAAGAGTGACAGGTGGCCAAAGAATATCAACTTTATATCAAATCTGTAGACGTAAATGGACCAAATGAGTAAATGCAGGGATTCCTGAAAATGCATGTCCAAAAGGATCATTTAAGGACACGGACAGAGATATCAGAAACCAGAACTGGTTAGCCACACAGTGGCGACAGATTCAAGCTAAAGCTTTTCAGCAGATCCTCTGATAGTGTTGTTATCTCTTTGTGATGATTTGTTGGCTCAGATGGCTTCAGAACACTCTGTGTCTCCAGTGTACCTATGAAATAAATGTGTATTCAGTCATTCAGCCAAATAAAAATATACTAATCATCATTGATATCAACATACAAACCTATAGGGGATCATTTTGGAGTAAGGATATCTTAAATACTTTGTTTAATTGTTTAATTGTTTTTCTCACTTCCTATCACTTTATAGGGAAGGGTTCAGTGAAGATCTGAAAATCAATTTAGCTCATTTATAGAAGTCTTATAACCTTAATAGCCTACCATATGAATCATAACTTATTTTAATAATACAACATAATGTGTGCTGGATACATGCTTGATTGGGAGGAGGGTAACACACCTATAAATAAAACAGACAGGCACAGCATATTTGAGTCAATGTGAAGCTGCATGGAGCTCAGCTAACTCTCTGGATAAACAAAGGTTAAATTCAAACTTGCAGCAGTCAGGGGTAGCCTATGGCGCAGACAGACAGGCAGATGCCTCCCAGCTTCCTGTTATCCTGCCCTCCTCAGCAGACAGACGCATCCTCCTACTCCGGCCGGCCAGAGGACACGGAGGAGCAGGCTGCAGCCATGGGACAGCAGCATCTCACCGGCAGGAACACTGGAGAGGACCGGGCTGTGCTGCCTGACTGAAGGTGAGTATCCCGGCTAGAATGTCTCTGGTTTGCGGTGCCTTTGGGGACCAGCAGTCTTATTGACTCATCAAGTATTTAACCTTCAGGATGCAGATAAGGTCTCACTGTGTGCTTAGAAACGGGACCGCTTTCCTTCGGGTGATCAGAGATGAAGATGACGATGTGCTTTGGGTGTTATTGGCTGGGTGGGGTTAGGTAGGATGGTGCGGTGAATCAGCCTTACTGTAGGTGATGATTGTTTAGTAAAGACCCATATACGCCGTCTTGTATCCTGCATGAAAAATGACACGCCAAACTCCATTGAAAACTCTCGCACTTGAACCTTTTCGGACGTCTCTGAAGGTGAACTTACAGAATAATACCCAACCAAAGATATTTTAGGAATGTATCCAGTCTACTGCTAAATTCGGCGCCATTTGATACTCTAATACTTACTTAAGTGAGTGTTGTAAACTTTAGAGATGTTTCGCATGTCATCTTAAAACCCTCCACCAAAACAAACCGCACCTCGCCTGGCCAGTTGCAAGCAGCGCGCTAGAAGGTAAGATAGGCTGTAGCTATTTAATTAGGAAATGGTAATTAATGGATTTTGTGTGAGCCGAATTTTAAAAGCAGAGCTAGGCTATATAACTGAATAAGACTATTTAGATGCTTTTAAAGAGCTTTGTAGCTGCGGGCAAGAACAGCCGAGGCAGGTTGAAAAATGTTCGAATTACGTTTGGTGTGAGTGAGTCGCTGGACCATTTATTGGAGGACAATCCCTATAGGCACTACTATAACTCCTTCTTAAAGAAGCAGAGTTGAGGCTGGCTGAGGAGTGTCCAGGTGTAGACAGTCAAGTAAGACCTCTGGATAACGAGGGTCTTAAGGGATGGCTCCTTTATTTCCTCTGTTCTGGAATGTAGAGTTCCCCAGCCTTCCCGCAGGAAGTTAGTCAAATATTTATCAGATGGCACTCATGTTATTGCTGATGTATTGCTTGCATTAAGGCTGAATTCTGCTTCATTTTGCTGTAACTATTTCTGTCAAAAGTGATCATCTGTCTAAATTTTATAATGCTTATGAAAGTGTTGTTTTACATTTTGTTTATGTAACCCTTTCACACCAAACCCCCCATCTAAAAAGACAGTACATTATATAATATTGCCCTTATTAACATAATATAGCCTACTGTAAGATATATATATATGAAGCATAATGTACGGAGAAGAAAAGAAAACATGCATGGGCATACACATTTTTCATTAAATGATATGTCATACACAATTAGGGCTTAAGATCCATCTGTAGGACTACATTCATCTGCTGAAAGTGGAAAGTTTCTCTGTGCTCATTGAAAATCTGATTTTAAGGGGCCGGGCCTACCAGCATGATTTGTGACATCACAAATAGTTAGGAAGTCAGTCCTGGTCCAGTATCAACTTGTACAGTGTGATGTAGAAACCTGAAGCCACCAGTGCACATCCACTGAGAATGGACTTTACAGTGAAGGAGGAGACATCTTATGTCCAGCAGCAAAACTTTAGATGAGGTAGAAGCAGTCCATCCTATAAGGATTTTAATGTGGAAATGAAACTGTTTGTATGTATGTCTGAATACATGTCTGGAGGGGATCTTCAAATGTCTTCAAGTCTGAGGAGGACAATGGTCCTAACCCTGTTCAGAGATTTTTTCCTGTTTGTGCAAGGGGATTTGTTTGGCCACTGAAACAGAAGACATACAGTATGATAGTAATCACAGATTTATTTTTGTTCATGCAGTAATACATTTATCTGGACAACTAGAAAGAAAACACAAATATGGAAAATTTTGTTTTAAGTTTTATCAAGATGCAGGATTTTTTTTACTTGGGACATATTTTCATGAGTCTTGGACTGTAGAAATCCACACAGACACAAGGAGGACAAGGTCGGACATTTAGACCAGTCATACAGTGCTTATTAAGGCAAAGAATACAAATTACAGTACATACTGTAGTCTGAGGTGGTTCACTCTTTTAAAGTGTGAAGGAGTCAGGAAAATATTTAAAGGGATAGTTGGATTTCCTGGAAAGGTTTCTATTCTTCCATCCCCAAGAGTTAAAAAAAACCTATGGATGCCATTTTTTATGTCTTTCATAATAGTAAAAGCATAGTAAAAATGGAAATAAAGTAAAGATGTATGGGTGATGTTAAAACTAATCTAAAAATACCAATAAGTGTTTTAAATTAACCATAAACCAGGGACGGTTGGCATCAGTTCATGCTCCAGATTGACAGATATTGCTGAAACAGAATCAAATGTTGGTTCAATATCTTGGTGTAGGTAGGAAGAACCTATATCTCACCTATACAGCAATGCACATAGATTTAAAGAAGCCTATTATTTACAACAGAGTTATCAGATTATGATTGTTTCTGTGGTGTTTGCAGCCTTACGATCAGCTTTTAACAAGGAAGTCAGGTACTGTGAACCATGTCTGAGCTGACACTAGTACTCTCAGTGAGGAGCGCCATTGAACTCAAAGGAGTCCATGAACTCAGTGGAGACACAAAATACTCTCCACTTAGATCACTGTTTTCCAATGTCAGGACACCTCAGAGGCCATTACCACTGTTTTGACATGGACGCTTGCCAAAGAAACAAAAGAAAGGCTGCGCTTAATGAACTCATCCATTCATCAGGCATTCAAGAAGATTTAATGAAAACTGTGTCTGCTAGTTGGTATGAACTGACGGAATACAACGAGCCAGCAGGCTTCAGGAACTCATGAAAAGATACCTGCTGACCTTTCAGTAAATCATTTACATCGATTCTTATTACCAGTCGAGGCACACTGGGCAGGTATGTGAGCATTTGGGCCAAGAGTGGCTACCCATGGTTTTATCATAGACTGTATAAACAAAAATGAACGTCAACCAAAGGTTTCTGAAGAGTCATTGTGAAGCTCATTGTGGTCGGATCCCGACAATCTGAGGCAGGCTGAATGAAGCCTGGTTACTGAAACCAGCCACCTGTGATGGCACCCACCTGTCACTCAAAGCGGGCACGCCCTGAAATGTGCATAACTTTAAGCCTTAATGTAGTTTAAACAGGTGAGTTATGTTAAAATTCACCCCCTGTGCACTTGTAATGAATGGGGAAAATGAGCTATAGAGACTAAAACAGTTCTTTGTATCAGGCTGTAAACATGTTTATTTCTGCTGTAAAGTTTACAGAAGTAAACCAATGTACTCATTAATTACAGTTGCATGCATAATTAATAAAATATTACATATATATATTTTTATATATTGTCCCAGCCCAACCTGAGCCCAACCTGACCCTGATGTATGGCAGCTGTTCTGGGCCCGAACCTGGGGCCAACCATGTTGAGTCCAATCAAGTTCGGACAGAGAATCAAAGCTCTAATACCAGTACACATTTACATTTTTGAACTGACTGAGTTTTGTGAGGTTTTTTTTTTTTTTTTGACACAGGAAGAACTTGAAGCCTGCATGCATGACACCTGCAAAGCAATCAGTGCTACTGCTGAATTGCATGACTACACATTACTATCAATAGCCATGGTACCATTCATAGTTTATAGCCTGCGACCTTTCTCTAGCACACAAAGGTGACGGACATATTTAAAGCAACATTCTCTCATCAACTTCTCTACCTTAAAATAACTGCTTCAAATTCATTTTGATGCTAAACTGAGTTGTAATAGGGTGAATGGTGCCTCTGTCATTCCCAACTTTTCAGTTTGACCATTCACAGTCGTTCCAGGGTTTTACTGCATCACTACAGTCAGTTGTGTTCATATAAGAAATACAGCCACCCCACCCTCTCTCCTCGCTCTCATGACGCATGCAAACTATTCTAGATGTTCTGTGACGTAATGACTGCACCCAAACATACCCACCCCTTCACAGACACACACACACACACACACACACACACACACACACACACACATCCCTCCTTCACTGTCTGTCTCTTGTACTTAAGTCTTTAGTAGTTTATATGTTAAGCAACACAATGCAGTCACTGAACACGCACACACATACGCATCACTGAGGCAGTTCTGTCGAGGTCATGATGATGCTGAGTCATCTCTCTGCTTCTCTCAGCTCTTTGTCTCTTTAAGCTGTGAATGTGGAGAGAGAGACTGCATGAGTGGGCATACGTCCACTGCCTTCCTCTCAGCATCAGTCCTATCTGTGTCTCCCAGCGTCTGCACATTTATTCCTTCACAACTATGGACTTATGTTTTAGTTGATTGTTGTGCAAAGCAGAACACATATAATAAAAAGGTCACAGGTTTATTGAGAATAGCTGGTTTGGGTCTATAGAAGACTTTTAGCCATGTTGTATTAGGTACTGATGAGCCATTGAAATCTGGTCCATGAAGTCCAGTTTGAGTAACAGATCCATGAGTTTACCAGACACCAACACACTGCACAGAGATTTATTTTCAATTCAATTCAATTCAATTTTATTTGTATAGCGCCAATTCGTAACAGAAGTTATCTCAGGACACTTTTCAAATAGAGCAGGTCTAGACCGAACTCCTTATAACATTATTTACAGAGACCCAACAATTCCCACCATGAGCAAGCACTTGGCGACGGGGGCAAGAGAGGCAGGAACCTAGGACAGACCCCTCGGCTCTAGGTGGGTTGTCGTCTGCCTCGACCAGTTGGGGTGAGAGAGAGAGAGAGAGAGAGAGACACAGAGAGAACAGAGGTAACAACATAAGGAGAGACAGAGACAAAGTTGCACAGCAACAACAGTAGCAACAACTACACTAGTATTAGTGACTGATGATGATGAACATAAAGAACATGATGACGGGACAATGAGCAGTGATTATAGTAATAATAGTATCTGTAGTAACAATAATAGTAATAATAATAATAATAATAATAACAATAATATCAGTGATATTAGCAATGGGAGTCAATGGGAGTCAAGCAGGACCATGGCAGGAAGCTCCACCAGGATCCATGAGAACCTGCGAGACAAGAAAGCACAAGAACTCCGGGGAAGAAGTAAAGTTAGTAACATGTATTAATGGGACATGAATGAGTGCAGAAAGAGAGAGAGAGGAAGAGGGGAGCTCAGTGCATCATGGAAAATCCCCCGATAGTCTAGGCCTATAGCAGCATAACTAAGGGATGGTTCAGGACTCACCTGATCCAGCCCTAACTATAAGCTTTATCAAAGAGGAATGTCTTAAGCCTACTCTTGAATGTGGTGAGGGTGTCTGCCTCCCGAACCACAACTGGAAGCTGGTTCCACAGGAGAGGAGCTTGGTAACTGAAGGCTCTGGCTCCTGTTCTACTTTTAGAGACTATAGGAACCACAAGTAGCCCAGCATTCAGAGAACATAGTGTTCTAGTGGGGTAATAGGGTACTATGAGCTGAGTATTTTGTCTTAAAGGTCCAGTGTGTAACATTTGGGTAGTAGCATTAGTGTATACTTATCTGAATATAGGAAATGTGTTTTCGTTACCTTACAATGAGATGTTTTCCCCTATAGACGCCACTGGTTTCTTTCCATGTAGTCTGCCATGTTGAACCACCATGTTTCTACAGTAGCCCAGAACAGACACACCAATAACTGGCTCTACATAGGGACTTTCACATTTTTCTCTTACACGTTTCACAATCTGTTCTCATTCCCCGGGCATCAAATGAGCGATGTTCAGTGGGTTGCAATCTACAACTTCACAGCTAGATACTACCTGCCTGACCTTGTGGCAGTGCCGGTAGTACTAGAGCATCAGCTGCCACAGTTCAGGAAGACAGCCTTTCAGTCAGCTTTGTCTGTGAAAGTAGTGAAGAAGAGAAATTTACAATCCTCTCTAGGACCCCTGTTGGTCCCACCGCCCTAGTGACTGCTATGGACCAAAATACTCTAGTCTACACAGATGTGTTTCTGAGGATTGTCTCAGTTTGAATGACTGCAGCTGACACAGACCATGTAGCAACCTGAAATGTATTTTAACTCCATGTACCTTCTTCTAACTTCAGTGTGTAACTACATTGATTGTGTACTGGGCTGTGAACACAGTCCTAACTACCCTACTGTGGCTGAGCAGCGGCAGCGTGACACTGGCAGAGGACTGCAGCTGTTGTTCCTGGGATGTGTTGCTTTTGCTTTCTGGCCTGTGCAGACAAGGTGTTAGTGTTGTTCCTCCTTCAGTTACGGTACAAATGAGAACAGTGTGTTCCATGACTCACTCAGTTGTTGGTAATGCTACTGACAAATGCACATTTACTCCATCATGGAATGGAATTTTGCTCAAAGCTGAAAGTAAAACTAAATACCAGAAGTCCAAAATTGGCACTCTCATAATGATTAAGTAGGAGTTAGAGTAAGAGAGGAACTAAGCTGTCCAACCTAAAATTATTAATTTGTGTGTTTCTCCTAAGCTGAGAGCAGCTCAGTCTTAAGGCTGTTTCTGTGGGTTTGTGTGTGACCCCTTACTCTCTTAAACAAAACAGGAAATGGCTTTACTGTGGTCGACAATGACAGCAAGGCTACATGAGTGTGTAACGTATCTCTACTGAATATTTAACACAGTCTAATATTACATGTAGTGGACGTTGTGTTGATTAGACTCCTCTGAGATTAAATCATGTGACAGCAGCAACAGGCCGAGGCACGTTTACACAGACATCCCGTGAAAAAGAGGGTGACAGTGAAGCTTTTTCAGCGAGGTTAAAACTATATAGTTAGGAGTAGGTGAAGGTTTCAGTCATGGTTGGATAAGAAGATTTAAACCGTCTGTAGAAAACATGTTGTCATGAGTTGGATAAATATATCTCTATCCTTGGGAACTTTCCACTGCACGTATTAATGTCAAACTACCACAGTTTATCTTCCAATTATAGTCCTTTCTTCTCCATATATATTCATGGTGCGCTGTAAAAAAGTTATGTATTAAATATTCTGGTGGCTGGGGCACCAAAACATACTGAAACAGAAAATAACTTGTAAAATACAGTACAATAATAAGTCACCATCTGTGAAATAACAGTAATTATTGTTGATTTCATTGATAAAATCTTTAATTTGACAGTTTACCAATGCCTATACACTGATAAAAAAACATTTATTCAACAGTTTTGTGGTGGAAACTTAATAATTATACAAGATATCTGTCAATTAACAAAAAAATCCATGTAAACTTGTTTTTACCATTGTCACTAGTTTTACCTAATTTTAGAAATGTATTAACAGTAGCTATTACACATTTTAATCAATGTAATTTGCAAAATGTACATATTTTAACTTTTTATGTGATGAAAAGGAACATTTATTTAAATAAGCAGTAATTTTTTAATTATTTACAGTATTTTACATTAGACATGTAAATTCACAGGCTATTATTGTAATTTTATTAACATTTCCATGTATTTAAAAAATACAGAAAAAAAAATCTAAAATGTGAAAACCCTGTAAATTTACAGATTTAAAAAATCATGTATCACTATTCAGGCATTTTAATAGCATTTAAACCTTACATGAGAAGGGGAGTATGAGGGGCGGGGGACATAAAACTACGACTGAAGATGTGGTTAGGGAAAGGAAATAGGATTTACTCAACAGCTCTTTGCTAATATCGGTGGCCTCGTCCGCTGGAGGTAATGCTGATCACATTTTGGATTTTTATTTTATAATAATGTACCAGTAATACTTTATGATAAGGGTAAAAATAGTATACTTATGATATATACTCTGTAGAAACATGATGGCTCAATATGGCAGACTCCAGAGGTGACCTGCTCCCTCTGTAGATAAAAACAGCTCATTCTAAGGTAACCAAAACACAATTCTAATATGATTCGATTGTTCACTAATGAACCATAGTTATGCATATCATATTCCATTTCTGTCAATAGATCCTCCTAAATGTTACACACTGGACCTTTAACTGATGATCTATTAAGTGTGAACTAATCACAAAAAGTCACAGTGACTTGATCATTTGCTAGTGTGGAGCAACAAGAATTCATGACACATAAATCATCATGGGTCATGCATTAGTTAAGTACTATTACTCAGTATATGATTTGTACCCATATTATAAAGTTCCAATGTAACATCCATATGTACAAAAGCTTTGTAAGATTGTATTGTACAAATGTGTCAGTGTATCAGCTTAAGCCGTGTACCGTGTAACACAACTTAAACGTGATGTACAGACCTTGTGCTGGACATTCAGTGAATGAGTGGAGCTTTTATTCATCATCATACCACTGACTGCACTGCTGACTTACACTGTGAATTATCACCAAACATTTATTTGAACTCAACAAGATGATGAAGTAAAAATAAGCTGTTTAGAAGATGTTTAGCAGTAAGTGCTAATGATAGGTACTATCAATGCTTAACCACCCTAAAAACGTTTTAGAGGGAACAAGTGCTGATAAGTGTGTGTGTGTGTGTGTGTGTGTGTGTGTGTGTGTGTGTGTGTGCGTGCGTGTGTGCGTGCGTGCGTGTGTGTGTGTGTGTGTACGTGCATGAGGGGCGTTAATGGACACTGATAAGCCAGCTGGAGGGCAACACTGATAAGTTGCTGTATGTTAACTCATAGTCTCCACTGTGTGTGTATTTACTGTTTGCACATTCACAATACATGTTATGTGACATATACACACAATGATAAACATATATGATATAACTATATGATTGATTATGTACAGTACCTACAAGTAAAGCAGAGGATGTATTGCAGGTGTAAACTAGTGTCATTTTTATGAGCTTCTGCATGTGTACGTGTGTTTTTTCATTGTCATCACCAATGACGACAAGGTTCCTTCTTTTTTATCTGTCTCTCTCTTCCTTCACACACACTGCCCCTGTGCCTCCCTCTTTCTCTGCAGATAGACAGAAAGGTGGGGCTAAGGGGAACCCATACTGTACAGGAGGGGCACACGCTGTCCACCGGTTTTAGTTGCTTATCCAACGCACCAAATCTCAACAGCATGTTTTCTGTGTTTTTGTTGGCACGCTTAAAACTGATCATGCTGACGTTCCCATGTTCGGATGTGTCCTCTGTTGACAGGCAGGAAAATGGTAAGAACAATCTGTCAGCTATCATGCATAAAGAATGACGTTACAAGGATAATGTTTTTTGCAAGGGTTGAGAATTTGTAGGAGAGGTTATAGCTTGGGCAAAGTTGCACGGATGGCACATTAAAGCAGTCTCTTTTGTTGAGCTGTAGTCGCTTTCAGTTTTGTTGTTTAACCCTGTGGGGTCTAACGGTGATTTTGACATATCTTCTTAAATTCATCTTTAAAGGGACTTGCATAATATGATATACCCATGTGTTTGATATCAAAATGCGCAGAAGGACCTCAGCTATGTGTATAATGAGGCACTATTTGTTGTAGAGCACTGTGTAATTTGACCCTAAAACTGAAATTCTTCAAATCTCTTGGAAAACACACTTCAATTCAATAAAAATAAAGTATGTGTAATAAATAAGTTGTAGTAGAGTCTACAGATTCAGATAGAAACATCGTGAAAATGCATTGTATAATGTGTCAGTCTATAAATAACTAATATGATATTTAAAGTAAAGTAGTAATTAAGTAAGTAATAATAATAAGTAAGAAAATATTCTTAGTTTAAATAGGTATCTAGCTGTATTAGTTTATGAGACACCGCCCCCCTGTAAACATGCTTTAATCAGTATGTGGTGGACCATCTGTTGTACATGGTAGGATTAACCACTAGGGCTCCTTAAGTCAACAATTGGTTGTGGGCATGTTATGTACTCTGTCATATGCAAGTGCTCATATTTAATAGTGACTATACATGTCAGCTTATAGTATTATGTCCAGATATCAGCCAGTACTCGTGCTGGAGCAGTACTTGAAGACAGGTTTGCTGTTTGTCAAATAAGTTAGTTGTAATTTATTTAACTCATTTATTTAGGAATATGCACCATTTAAAGGAGCAGTGTTTAGGATTTAGAGACATCGGGAAGTTTCAAATTGCAACTATCTGAACACTGCTTGCATCAGTATTTGACGACCTGGGAATGAGAACGGACTGTGAAGTGTGTGGAGAAACAACGGCGACCGTTAAACTCGAGAGAAAAAGTGAAGGGACCTATCTACAGCCAGTGTTTGATTTGTCCGTTCTGGGCTACTGTAGAAACATGGCAGATCTCATGGCGGACTCCATAGAAGGTGACCCGCTCCCTCTGTAGATACACAGCTCATTCTAAGGGAACAAAAACACAACAAATTTCTCCCCCGGGGATCAATAAAGTATTTCTGTTTCTGATTTTCAGGTGATTATACTAATGAAAACATATCTATGAATATTATTGTATATTCCATTCCTGCCATTAGATCATCCTAAATGTTATACACTGGACCTTTAATTATGGTCTTGAAATGATATTTTGACAGAGAACCATGAAGTTGGTCTTGTTTTAAAGCCTTTATCATTTCAGTTAATAATGTTCTTGAGTATAGTGTATATTCCGAAACAAATGTGCACTTAAAGTTAAAACTCAAACTGCCACCCAATGAATCTGGGAGTTTTGGGGTTTCCATAAAAATGACCCATATCTGCCCCTACCTTTGGCAGCAACATCAGCACATAAAGTAGGACTGTTTTTCAGGGTTTGGGCTAGGTCCCTTAGTTCCAGTGAAGGGTCTTCTTCTACACGATACAAAGACATTTTAGCCAATTAGGCGCTTCCAACTGTGCCAACAGTTTTGTGAAGGCCCTGTGCATAAAGAGAGGTCCATGTTGGCATGGTTAGATGAGTTTAGTGTGGAGGAACTCAGTTGGCCTGCACAAAGTCCTGACCATTAGTCCATGATCTTGTTTCGGCTGAATGGGTGCAAATTCCCCAAGACAAATTCAAAAATCTTTTGGAAAGTCTTCACAGAAGAGTGGCGGCTGTTTTAGCTGCAAAGGGGGGTCCAACTCCATGTTAGTGCGCATTGGTTTAGAATTGGGTATTCAACAAGCTCATATAGATGTGACAGGCAGGTGTCCACTGACTTTTGGCTATATAGTTTACCTTGATGGGGCTTTTTCATCTTTTGAACACAGACAGCTAGTTAGCAAAGCTTCGGGAAGTTCAATGTTTCAACTAACCTGTTGCATTTAAAGCAGCCTAATTTTTTATTTTACCCTACAATGCTTATATTTGTTGGCTTGTTGTGTGCTAAAATATTAAACATCTGCTAACATTTATTACCATTAATAATAATAATGCTACCAAATGTCACAATGCTAATATTTAACTTTGCCATAAACATTACAAAGCAAATGCTGTCTTTCACACTGACGTTAACAAATAACAGCCAAAAACATTATAATTTTAGTATGCAAATGTAGCTAATCTATAATATCGTAAACTAAAAGTAGCAGTCTTGCCTTGTAATTGTCTACAATGTCTCTTTTGTGGAGCAGTGTGTGTACTCAGTCAGAGGAGGTTCAATAAAAGTGAACAGTGCAACAAATCTAACAAGCTACAGTAGTTCAGTACAGTAGGGCTCTTCAGCTCTCTCAAAGGTGAGCTCTGTCAACACGACCTGCCATTGGTCAAGCGGTATAAATTCGCAGATCTGAGTTCACCAAAAGTTGAACTGTGGAACTTTTTCCATTGTAACCAACTGAAATTGCAAAATCTTGTCGTTTTAAATGCATTAAAGGTCCAGTGTGTAACATTTAGGAGGAACTTTGCAGAAATGACATATATTATGCATAAATGTGTTTTCATTAGTGTGGGATCATAGAGGAATCGATATGTGAGCCTTTCATATCTACAGACTCCTTCCATAGAGTCCCCCATTTTTCTAAGTTTATCCTTTGTGTTGCGAAGAGGAGGGGGAACGAAGGAGTGGCAATCTGCAATTACACATCTAGATGCCACTAAATTCTACATACTGGACCTTCGATAATGGTTTACTGGGACACTTAAATGGCCAGCATTAATGGTATTAATCACACCTGTGCTTTTCTTGGGAAAACAACTCCAAATGGCTGCCTTCAAAAAAGCTAAAAAAGGATTGCTACTTATTACATGGAAAATGTTCAAACGCAGTTAATTAATTCAGCTAATTAAGTTAATTCATATTGATTTATATGGGAGATTGTGTTAATCTGATTGGGATCTCTTCCTCCCTTTCTCTGCCCTTCACAGACTGACTCTTGATGTTGACCTGTCTGCAACAGAAGGCCTGAAGATGATTTGAACCAACCGGAAAGCCTGTATGTTTTTATTTTACCCACTCTATATTTCTGTCTCTCTTGATTGAGGTTTGGGGTGGGAGATGTTAAAGTGTTTAAGCAACTACAATAAGGCGATTTTAATCCTAAGAATTCTTTTAAAGTCTGTTGTCCTCACACTTTCTGAAACCTTCACAGCTCAACTGCAAAGACAACAGCATCATTTATTATTACTCCATCAATATAGCTTTTATCTGGTTCTTACACAACATTTCCCATTTTCTGTATTTTAGTAATTATAATGTATCTGTAATATGTGCTGCTGTATAATGTGAAAGGTTGTCATTCTCACCTTTTTTTAATAAGAGCCAAACAACATAGCAGTATTTAACAGGAATAGATGAAACAGTTACAAGACAGTTACACAAATATGTTTTTTGACTCTAATTTCCAAGTTTATACATCTATTGAACAGATCAGAGTCTCTTAAAGGACCAAGTAAAACAGTCTCACCTCATCATGAGGTATAACTTAAAATGCTGATGGTACACAAAAATCATTTAGTCTAATCTCTTTCTCCATGACTCAGGTTGAACCTACATTATGACTGAATTAGAGGCCTCAGGGGTGGTGGAACATACCCCGACCTACATGATTTTTGTGGTGGTCTTCCTCTTCTTCCTCACCGGACTGTTTGGCTTCCTCATCTGCCACCTGCTGAAGAAGAAGGGCTACCGCTGCCGCACCGGAGACATGGACGATGACGAGGAGGAGGTGGAAAAGCTTGGAGGAAATGCAGACGGTGGGTTGAGAAAAAAAGTAGAATAGATAAGGAGGTCACATATAAAGATCAGTTTACCAGTGTTGGGTACTATTCAGCCTATGAAAACAATTGTATAATGTTTTCTGGGCTCTGGAGGAGCTGTAATGTCAATGATCTCATGCTTAAGGAATAGGTCTGCATATCAAACTGGGTGTGTGGAGTTTGAAAGGTACAGACAATTACCTGGCAGGGAGGGTCCTACCAAAGATTGCATTTGTTTGTACTACGGTTAATGTAGGATCTAGCCATTTTTGGAAAGAGACCCATTTCTCAGCCTCTGCTGCATTGATTTTGATAATGTTTTTATCTGTCTCTTGTGATTACTCCAAAATGAATGGGAGTGCATTACTAATTTGCTAAATGAATTACCCATTTCAATGTCCATATTCACCGTATCTGCTCGGAAAGTGATCCTGAGAGGTAGACAGAGAAAGAGAGAGACTCTTTTCTATATTTCCCTACAATAGAGAGAAAAGACTGTTAGTGAAAAATGTTTTTTATTCTGATCATCTTAGTGTTAATAATCTGTTCTGCTGCATAATATTTATAGCCCATATAAATTTTTTCAAGCCTTTACATTAGCTCAGTGTGTGAGTAAAATGGATAATTAAAGGAGGAAATTAACATTACCTTCATAGATTTTTTTGGCCGCTGGGGGCAGTGAAACAAGCTGTAAACACAACGCTGACATATTATCTAATGCTGCAGTTAGAAACTGCATAATTTGTGTGTTGCTTGAACGTTTGGTAAAATATAAAAGTTATATAACAACAACACTTGAGAAGTTAGTGGTAATAATTGTGATAAGGCCGAAAGAGGATATTTCCATCTCCTTCTCTCTCCCTCCTGCACTACAACACTCCTACAGAAATACACAAACACTCACAAACCCATGTGGTCTTCTTTGAAGTCTGTATCACAAGTACTCTCACACACAAAGTTATTCAAACATGCACTCACTTTGATACATAAAACTGTCTGTCTGATATGCACACGTATGGACATACATACACTTATAAACACACACACAGACTCACAGCACGAGAAGTAGAAGCAATAGATGACCTCCACCGTCACAGCAAAACTATTTGAAAAAAACTGTGTCCATCTCAACAAATGATATACTCAAATTGGACACCTCTGCTGCTGGATTGAGACAGTTACCAAAGTTCTCTTCACCAGTTTGGGGACCTTTTGTAACATAACAGCCTGTGAATTTTCAATACTTACAGCATTGTATAAATGTGGTTAAAAAAATTGCAGCATGTCTTTCCAGACCATTAATTCATTAATTTATTTTATTCTAATACATAAAACACATAACACAGGCGATACATAAGCACACAAATACCCATGGAGGCCACACATCATGGCCAAACTACCCCCCACACACCATGAGATCAGCATCACAACCAAAAATATCCGAACAAACACCCAAAACAAATACCCCAACAAGCCCCAAGTACCCCAATAAAATAATAATAATAATTATGACATGAAATGTACATATCATCCCATGCCTAACTGAGAGACAGTTTGGATGTGGTCATTGTTTTAACTGTTTGTTGTTCTGCTGTGTTTCAGATGAGGATGAAGACAACCAGGACACGGTGGAGCAGATCCTAAAATGTATTATTGAAAATGAAGGTGACAAATATAAGAATTTCTTTACTGCCTTCTACACAATACATCACACATGATAGATGCATTTTTGAATAAGAGCTGTTGATGTGATGTTTAACAATATGAGATTTGATCATTTTGATGCCAGAAAATACAAAGTGACCATGGCCATGCGTTTTTGTTCTTATCAGATAAGATCAGTATGGATCAGCAAATCCCTCTAACAGTACTCTACTACTACTCTGATATGGTTTCTTCTTGTTGTCACCTCCAGCTAACATGGAAGCCTTCAATGAGCTGTTGGGAAACCACAATGTCTGTGTGCGCCATGACCCCAGGTGAAAGCATCTAACAGAGTCTGTATTAGTGTGCCTGTCTGTTGACTGCATGTATATTCACAACAAGGAAACATTTTTATTTTTAATCTTGAGATGAGCTCCAAGATTAAAGTTGTAGTACCTGTGTGACTGCTGCTGCCTACTAAAAGTGACTGCTGCATGGGTAGTTGTACGCCAGTGGCCCCCAATTACTGATGATGGTACCTTATATGGATGGAGATCTCAGCGTTATTCAAATTTTACATGGGACATTTGTTACGACTATAGACAGAAATAGAGAAAAAAAGGACAATGGTTCCAAACGGTGACAAAGGTGAACAATTTTAATTTTAAACTGTTAAGTTGTTAAAGTGATTTTGCCTCACTGTCGCAGGTGTTATGGGCACATCTCCGAAATCTCAACAATACATGGCATGGACCTACATGTCAAGCAATCGGGGGAAAAGACATTCCTCTTCAAGGCACTTCTTAAACATTGCCCGCCATTTGCGTTGATAAATCTGAACTCTTTCATGTTTGTTTCACAGATATAGGGGTTTACACTGTCACTGGGGTGAAACTGATTTCCTGATTTCCTCTACGTCCTTTTTACATTGTGGTCTGCTAAACATGTAGATGCTTAGACACATATGTCTAATCTGTGCAAGTGAAAAAGAAACACAAATGTGAACGTGTCAAACCCAAACGTTTGCTTACGTGCAGCCAGGAGAAGCATAATTCCAGCTTTAGACTGCTCACATCACATATTATACACATACTATTATTATTAGAATAACATTGATGAAAATAATAATGTAATTTTGATATCCAGGTTGCGTAAAGAGTCCATTGGTGGTATTCCTCCCCATCACCACACAGTCCACTCAGGCACCGACCACAACTCCTGCCACCTCTGTGCTCAGGTCCGGTCTAAAAAGGGCAGACGACAAAGTCGAACCCCCCGCTCCAAACAACGCCCTGGAGAGCAGACTGTCTTCTCTGTTGGCAGGTAACAACAAATGATTAAGCCACTTGTCCAGACTATATGCTCTGATATAGTGGTCAAAATATTTCATCCTACATGTATCATTATCCATTCAGGTTCCGGGTGATACATACCGACAAGAAGCTCCATGGAGGTCCTAATCCATTGGTCATTTCAGGGGACCAGCTGGACCAATCCCAGGACAGTGAGGAGCGGAAGGAGGGCGGGTACAATCTGAGAAGCATGTTTAAGGATGTCCGTCCACCTTCCGAGAACTCTAATGGGGTTGCTCCGAATGTGGGAAAACGCAGGAAGAGTCTAACCATATTCGGGCTGAGGCGGGGCAGCGACCCCGTTGGCATTAAGGTAGGGGAGGGGACAGGTAGGGAAACTGGAGGTATTAGATTTGCTATTCAGCCACAACCTGTCGTGCTAGAGGAACTGCAGACAGAGAGCACTGAAGTCGACCCTGAACGTGGTACTAAACCTGGTATCAAATCTGAAGGCAAGCCCTCAAAGAGTTCTGCTTCACCTCAACGTGAGGCCAAAACTTCAGGTTCTGTTAATTCTCTCTCTTCCCAAAGTAAGAATTATGCCTATGACTCAGGCTCTGCTCCTGAGAATGGCTTGAAACATGGGCCAAGTCCTGAACTTCGTACAAACCTTATGATCAAACCTTCCATTGGGAGTACAGCAGCTTCTGCCCCCAGCTCTCTTCCCATTCCAATTCCTGCTTTTTCTGGACAGACAACTGAGAAACGAGCAGATGTTGAAGATAAGGTGCTAAAAAATAACGAGGCATACGATCCCGGGCCGCTACAGACCTCTACACCCATCGCTCCCATGCATGGATCTATACCAGGTTTTACTCCTGTCATTCCTACTGGTCAACCTGAACCCTATTCTAGCACAGATTTTCCAGTTACCCAGACTCCTCCCGACCCAAGCTCCAGCCCAGATCTGGAACCAGGTTTTGGTGCTAACCTAGCTTTAATAAGCTTAGGTTCATCCCCTCCATCTTCGGTCTCAATAGAAACCCCATCTTCAGTTTCTTTGTTAAAAACTCCTACCTCACCCCTGGTGGTCACACCTAGTCCCAAACTAAGTTCAAGAAACATGCCATCAGAGGCTGCTAGAACTGATTTTTCTCCTGCCCTCACTCCAAGCCCCAAACTACCGTCAGGCCGAGCAATGTCTAGCCAATCCCCTGTTCTATCTTCATCCTTTGGAAAAAGTGCTAGTCCATTAAAAGCCCGAACTCCCTCACCCGCTCTTACTGCTATCCCCAAACTTGATTCCATGTCAGTTTCACCACAAACCCCCTTCTCTTCTCCAGCTGACCAAAACCTGTCCTTTGGAAGTTCACCTCGTCTGACTTTAAAGTCAGTAAGTGTGACCAAAGGGGATGTGGTTTCAAGCTCATTATCTCTAAAGGATCAAGACCTAGAAGGTGCCAGAGTCCCAAAAACCGAAGAAAAGACAGAAATTAAGAGGGTTGGGATTCTCAAAACAGCTAAACTCTCACCGGTTCAGGGAGAGTCTAAAGGTTCTGCCCTTTCCTCTCCCATTGATCAGCTTTCTAAAGACAGACTGAGTACTTTGCCTCTGTCCCCTTCCAGTCCGCTGTCCCCGTCCTCACCTATAGGGAGCAGAGTAAGTAGTGTGGCCATCGTAAAAGCCAGCCCTGACAGCAAGCGAGAGTTTTCTGTTGTCACTATGGTGGAAGAGGAAGAGTGCTCTACTTCAGTAAAAGACAGGAAAGGAGAGACTTCTGAACTTGGGGTTGAATCAGAAAAAGCGGGAATAAGTCCAGCAGTTGGTTGGGGTGGACAGGTTTCTGTCTCAGAAGTTGGACAACCTGAAAATCAAAGTGGAGCGACTTCTGGAACAGATGGTAGGACAACGGTGAGCCAAGACAAGGATGATATGATGGAGATGGAAGATATTAGGAACTGCAAAGTGACACAGGTTGAAGAAGCAGAGAGAGTGGATGAGGAGTTGGAAAAGAGAGTGAACATTTAGTCAAACAGGACTGAGAGGTGAAGTCTCATATCAGGATGGTGGATAGTTCAAACTGTTCTGACAATCCAAAGAAGTGAAAAGGAAAGAAAATGGAGTAGCAGCGGGACCGCAGAGGCTGGTTAATGACTAATGGAAAATCCTCAGATACTCTTCCACTGCTAGATTGAAAGGATAATACGATGTTGCATGATTTAGCCCTTTCACCAGAAATCACACATATAATTTACATAATGGCTAACCAATTTGAAAACCATGTTTTTGTGATTTAGATTTTTGCATGTTTTTTCCTACTTTTGCAGGCAGCCATTGGCTTCCATTTATTAGTACGTTAAGAGTCTGAGCCTGTTATGTTGGGATCATGAAATACTGTCCGACTCAGTAATCATGATAACAGTAATACAAAACCTAACAAGACAAAGAGTCTACAGCCATGCTAGTGGATCTATGAGGCTGTAGGCACAAGGGCCATTAGAGCTTAATGCTAGCATCAGTATGCTGCTAATGACAATGTTTTCCATGGTCACCATAGTTTATAATGCTTACATTTCCTAATTACCACTAAACCCAAAGTACAGCTGAATGTCATTAGTTAGCAATGCAGGGTGGAGTTTTCCTTTGACTAATTGTTTTGTGTGACAGGCTGACCACTTTCTTATTGATAAGTTAACATCTAAGTGCTTACTTGTTAACACGCTGTACGTTTGAGTCTTTAACCAGAGGTGTGTGATTAATTTATTGATTTGTCATGATTATTTATTGATATATAAAGGTGCTAACGACTGGCACCTCTAATTTCATCTATTGATCCTCCTGATTGTGAATCAAGATTAACAGCACAAGCACAGACAGTCACTCTATGAGCAGCTTGGCCAATGGAGATATATCAATTTGGTAACTATGTTTGACCCTATCTTATAACGTAGTTGCCTTTGGCAATTACAGCATGTTGCCAGGTGGATAAAACGGCCTTTTCATTTTAAATGTTCCCCCTTATTTTAATTCCTTCATTCCCTCCTTGTGCTTCATTTTATAGCACAGTGAAGAGCTTCACCATGAGAGTATAACCCATATGAATGTTACACTGCCCTCCACAGATCCATCCTCCACTGCCCACAGTCCCTGTTAGTGCTAGTGAAGCAATAAGGGATTGATCTCTCACTGGCTTCCCACCTTGTGAACACTAACAGTTATTTTGAACATGGGTCTAAAGTGGTGGTTCTGTTCTTTTTTAGCACTACCGAACACAGAGCCAGAAGAAGAAGATAAAGATATATACTTTATTGATCCCCTAGGGGAAATTCTTCTTTTCACTCTTTTTTATTCTTACATACACACTGGCTGAAATACACACTTCACACTTGTGGACATGCAACAGGGAGAGATATGGTGGAGTGATGGGCTCGCCACGTTAGCGGCGCCCATGAGCAGTTTCTTGGGGTTAGGTTGCCTTGCTCAAGGGCACCTCGGCAGTGCACAGGAGGTGAAGGCACCTCTCCAGCTACCAGTCCACACTCCATATTGTGGTTTGTGGGATTTGAACCGGCGACCCTCCGGTTCCCAAGCCAAGTCCCACCCGCCCCGCAGCCAGCAGTCATTTATGTGACCATATAGAGCAGTCCCAGAATATTATTGTTATACTAGTGTAATCAGGTACTTCCACTGATAGATATACTGCATTTCATTTTAGTTTTCTGGAATTGTTATATTAATACATTTTTTACAAGTCTTATTATTCACAACACTTATTCCTGCTTATCCTATTTTGTCACGTTTAACAATACTTTAGTGAAAAGCAATGACAAAGGACAACTAAGATGGCAAGTATAGCCATAGACTTTGTACTGATTGTGTTGTTGAGCAGTACATGTCGGGGGAGTTCCTTAGTATGTTAAATGAGACTATAGAGACATGAAACTTCCACAGAATAAATTCTGCAAACCTTAAAGCTGTGAAACTTAGAGGTAATGTATTTTAAATGTGTAATAGTATAATGGAGTATAATAAGTCTAACTTATAAAGCTTCCACATCAGATAAAAGACAGGCGATTGTACACTCGTGGGAGCCTCTGGTGGGAGAAATTATACTTTTTTTGTGAACACACATTATTGTTTCAAGCAGACTATTATTTGTCTTAATACGTGTCTGGAGGGGATCTTTAACCACCAATAAAAAATTGAAAATAAATGTCAAGTAAGTGAGAAAATATGTATGTCATTTATATAATCTGAAACACCATGGTGAGGTTTAACTCTAGAAGGGAATCTGTATTTCTATTTTCTGGCATTCAGCCCATTCAAGCCCCTGGCCCTGGAGACTGGTTCTGGTTAGAACAGAAGGAGTTTACCAGACACAGTTCAAAAGTTTCAGGTCAGAGGTCAGCGTCATTTCCTGGTCTTTATGGGAAACCAAAGAGGCCTAGTCTACTGCCCCAGATTTCCTCGCACTCTGTATCTTTCTTTTGCCCCCAGATTTTCATTTCAACCATCTTCTGCTTTGCTGTGTGACTTTTCTCAACTGGAAATATAGTAAATTATCTTCATCCAGACCTTTACAATATATTCAAAAGTTTGAATGCTCTGATAAGTGATCATGATACAATTTGTGGCACCCTCTGCTGGTCACTAAACACACGACACCTTCACATATATTTTTATCACCCACCTTCATAACTCTTCACATTCACCCCTAAGCTGCTGTGTCATCATCAACATATTTATTCTACTAACATCAAACTGTTGTGTTAAATAGAGTTTTAGATTGTTTTTATGCACTCAACCTCTAAAGCCATTTTAGAATAATAACAACTGACTAAATGCATCATATATGTACATTACATTGCAAATATGGAGTCATGTATATTTAAAGACATGAAATATCTTAATGGTGCAGCTATTAGTAGCCATATTATCCAACACTGATCTATGTGCAGCTCTGTCCCTCTTTATTTTCTTTCCTACAATAACCAGCAGTTTGTTGTAAACATGAAATCTGTATGAAGTCTCCAAATTGATTTTAGGAGAGCAACTAAACAGATAGTACATAAGGCTAGTAATAGGGCTATAAATGTCAGTGGTCATCTGGAGTCATTTTAGTCTTGAAAGCTTAGTTTCTTCCCTTCTTTCCAGTTTTAAGTACGTATAGAAGGCCAGAAGGCTCATGATAAAGTCATTTGAAAAAAATGTTGATTTGCATTGGAAAAATGTATTTAGAAAATTATCTTAAAACTTGTTTTTAAATAAAAAGAAAATGTTAAGATACAATGCTAAACTGAAATCATATTATTATAAGTCTTCTTTAACAAAGTATAATCAACAAAATAATATGCCTGCGGTTAATAGCAGATTAATTACACGCTGCCTGGTAATTCTTGTATAAAACATTAGCACAATCTCAGCAATAAATTGTGTCCTTTGTAGGGAAATGGGGCCCAGTATTCAGCTATTGTTACTCAATAAATAATCTTTGGAACGAGGCTAATTGAGTTACAAAACAACTTTTATCAGCTAAATGTAAAGGCTTTATGTTGAATCTTCAAAGAATGAATGTTGATAAAGTATTATGAGACAAATTATAGATTTGTAATATTATTAAGATCTCCTGTGGCATTCAAATTGCAGGGGCATTCGTAGAAAGTTTGGAAATAAAATGGAAGGTTAGAAACTGAATGTTATCGGCAGTATTTCAAAACTTCCTATGTGTGTGTATATGAAGTCTTAAGCAGGACAACAGCCAGAGTCACAACCAGCCCGAGGGTTTACACACCAGCAAAAGTGTGAATATTAATATTAAGGACATCCAGTACGGCTAAGAGGTCTAGCCTTTTGATTTTCCTTTCAGTTTCCAACTTGATTGTATCTTCATTTCTTCTTTAGGTTGACACACCAGCACTGGTATCTGTGTGGTCCACAATACATAATGTTTTGTTTTTGTTGTTTTGACAATGGGACCAATAATATATACATTTTGGTCAGCTTGCAACATGCACCCTGTTTCAGCCCTACCATGTAGAGAAAACAGTTTATTATTAATGCAGAATTTGCAGCGATACTACAAATATGGTGAGACATAAAACATTACACAGATTAACAGCTGTTCATATTGAAACACCACTGAAAACTGCAAAAGCTTAAAAGCCTCTAAACTCATTATTCTGCATAATCACTATCAATCCTCAGAGTTGATCAAATCATGTATAATGCATTTATCCTGTCTAGCAGGGCCTGGAATATATGTACAGCAGAATACACACTGATGATGTAAGAGACTTGTAAATATGCAGATGTATCATAATTTACTCCAGTGAAATAAAATACCAGAACTATGCTTTTCAAACCTGTGCAAGTGTGTGTTTCATCCTTGTTGAGCTTGATGAGATCACAACATAACATCAGTCAGTGACCTGGGTAATGAGCTGTATATTAAACCAACATGTTGTATAAATAGCCACCTCCCAGATAAGATGAATTTAAATACATTGATGATATAATACAGTTATACAATTTTTTTTTCAAAATATTTTTTTTTTCGAAAAAGGTTAGATAGTTAAATTGGACTAAAATGCAAAATAATAGTTATATCTCTGTAGAGATGCAATATAAATGAAAACGTCATCCTTGGACTTCCCTGCAGTCACATCAGAAAATATATTCTCATAATGCAATGTAACAGTACAAAGTTTACTTGGGCTAGCACTTTTACTGGTAAAGTCACTACCTGCAGAATATAATACATTATTCCTCAGTTATCTGTGTTAGAGTCTGTAACAAAAATGAGTTTACTATGGCGTAAACTGGTGGATTCTACTTCTTTTCTTTTCAGGACTGACAGTACATATATAATGAGATAATCAACCCCTTATTATTAGAAAACAGAAAGGTTGTTTTGTCTTATTACTCATGTTCATTTCTATACTGAACAAAATGAGCCAGCAGCCACAAAGAGAGTATATGAAAAAAGCAGCCATCATTGCAGCCATCTATCAAAAATAATCTTTAGGCAATTCAATAAAAGCCACCAAATATGAAGAAACATTTAAAAATAAATATTTTGACGACAGTAAAATACAGATTTACATTTTCTTAGTTAAAACTGCAGTATTTCCTTCTGTTTTACAAACTAACCAGTTAGATTTAATGGGTGTGCTGATAGCTAACATAGTGAAAGCTCAGTTGCAAGTAAAGCTAGGCTACACACTACTTGAGTTGTCTGTCATAATTCTAAATATTCATACATTTTTTCCCAATTACAACACGTATTAGAAATGAATTAGAACTCTACTTAATAGGGTTGGGCAAGTACATGGCTGAAATAGGTATCTGGTACAGATAATGTACTTTTTTTATGAAAACGAGCATCATGTAAAGTAAAATTATTGAAAATTCGCACTCATAAATATCCCACCTTTTATAAAAAACTTGTTCTGTAAACAGTCAGATCACTCTTAATAAATTATCTAACTACTTTTCTAATATAAATAAAATCTTTATAGCAATAAATATAGCAACTTCAACTCTCAAATGAACAACTTCCCTTTTAGTCCTGCCTGCTCCCGATTCAAGCACCACCCATGTCTGGTTTAAGCCCCGCCCCTTCCGAGAACGGATACAAAAACAGATAATTTAGTTGGTTGAATGGATACAGATACAGATAATCATGTACTTATCCCTGTTACTTAAATGTTAATGTTATATTGAATGTTGGTTCACTTATCCCTCGAAGAACACATGGGAATTTTGCAATTTCCTGAAAGTTCACATCCAGTGAGCCAAGTTGACCAACAGTTAAAAGTCTAAAAAAAAATCTAACAAACAAATACAAGTTATTTGTTTAATGCTGCAATAAAAGGCACAAAACCAGTGTTCTTTTGGTCCTAAAAAACAGTGACTCCAGTCTTTGTCTCAAGGCTGAGATGAAGGCTTCTGTGTTGGGGGTGGAGGAGGCGGCCGACACTAAAACGGTCCATAGGGAGGAGAGAGACAGGTTGATTATCACTGATCCCTGTCGGTTCGAGGATCATTTATACAATTACAAGTAGCACTGGGGGTGGAGCTGGAGAGGTGGATTATACATTTTGCAATATCTTTCTTGTAAATTCCTTTGGGCACAATAATTATGTAGAGAAAATCTGATACTGTGACAGCCCTAGTTGAAGGCTTGCTGTTCTACCCAAAATATATTCACAAATACAGAAAAGGGCACATACTGGTCTTAGTCGAGAGAGTTCTGGAGAATTGTGGCTGCTGCCTTCTGTTTCTGATGGGACAACACACACACACACACACACACACACACACACACACACACACACACACACACACACACACACACACATTTCATGTAGGAAAAGCTGACATTTGAATGGAATCAGACGAACTGACAAAAACTCTGGAGCAAAGGTTGACACTCACCTACTGTGTCGTCTGTGAGCCTCAGAGGAAAGACCTGCTGTTTGTCCTCCGCGCAGCTAGGGGGAGTAGCACTGAGAGCTGAACTACAGCCAGGGTTGGAAGGGATTGGGATGGGGGGAGAGAAGGGGGGCATGGTTGGGGTCGGGAGAGGCTGAAAACGAATGATAATAAATAAAGGAGTTGGCCAGAAGTCAGAGGGTAAGGGGGATAAAGCTTTTAGCACTATGTGATAATGGTATCAAGGAAAGTTATGATTTACAGGATTATTCCAGGAGCAATAAAGAGACTCACCTCCTCCTCCTCTTCCTCCTCCCCTTCATCGTGAACAAGCTCTACCACCAATGATGGGAAGACACCGATCCGTCCATTCAGCTCTCCCTCCCAAAACCCATCATCCACCTGCAAAACAGAACATTCACGGAGATAATGTAGTAGATATGAATCATGAATCCATCTATTTTTTCCACAATTAATCTAAACTCAAGGTCCACTTACTAGCTTTTTTTAGGGCTTTCAACCACTCATGACCTTCGTCAATAGAGTTCCCTCAGTTGTAATACTTCTGTCATGTGATAACAACTAAATCAATTCCATGAGAGCAAACTACTGCACATTTGCTGGTGAGGATGGTGAGGTGTAGCTGAAAACTAGCTAGTGATTGGGCCTTGTGTTAATGATTTTGACACTGCTCATTGGCCAGAATACTAAAGTCAAGCTGAGACTAGACAGCTACAGAGACCCTAAATGAAACCAGACCATTTGAGTTCTGTTCCAGAAGTACGCTAACCTTGTGAGATCACAAAATCGCAAGTGAGAATCGATGGTGGCAGGCTTCAAGCTATGTGTTCATGTCCAACCACAGTGGTTGGTTGACGCTCGCCTGTGATATCCAATCACCGGCTGAGTTCCTGCCTTTTTCGAAACAGTTTCCACATGGTTCTGTGTAACCACCCATCTTCCAAAGTCAGGTAAGAAGCAAGCAAACCTTCTTTAAAATCCCATTCAGTCTCTATGCTAATCACTAAAAGCTAGCCTTCAGTATGCCACATGGCTCACTTCATATGTCTAGATAAGATGTTAGCTTTTTGAAAAGTGATCTAATATAGTTGTTTATCCAATATATCCTCTAACAAACAGCGTTTATCATTGCAGGTAAAATGTCACAACTCAACTATAGAGGTGAGTCCATTGGCGAGTCTTGTAAAGCAGTTTTTAAAACAGCTAGAAAGTGGGGAAAATGACAGAATATGGAAGACACACAGCTGAAAGAATGCGGAGTGAGAGATTGCATTGGGTTACAGAAGCTAGACAGGAAGTGACGGCCTGGCTCTCTTAAAGCTGAACCTGACAGGTCACTGTAGCTAATTTTAGGTCTGCTATGATAGTACCACTTTATAATTTACCGGAGAGCAAAGGATTGTGGGATGAAGTCTGGGAAGTCTGCATTTGTTGTGTCCTCTGAATTTAGGCTTCAGAAGACTGCGTTTCTCGGAGGCTTCGGCCCCTACCTCTCCGTGACGACAGCGTATCAGGTGGATTAGCGCCCCCTCCTGGAAGGAAAGCTCCTCTGCACTCTGGGCCTGGTACGAGTACAGAGCTCTGGCTACACCTGACACAGGATTGAAGTTATTGTGACATGACATAATCACCTTATTATGAATCATCTGTGGATGTGTTTCAAACACAATAGGTCAGTAGCGGTATTGTAAATGACCACAGACTGCTGACCTCTGCTCCCTGCTCTCTCTCTATTCCCAGTGGATGAGGTGGAGCTGAAAGAACTGTCCAGCTGAGTGCTGTCCTCTGCTGGTAGGCACAGGAACTGCACATAACGCTCTGGAACATACCCCACCTGACCACAGGAGTTACACACCTAGCAGACACAGACACAGGTGAGTCACTGGAGAACATTCACAGAGCGTAGTGAACATTTTAAACAAAGGATTGTCAACTATTTTTTCAAAATAAAAATGTTTTTCTTTTTCTGAAGGCTGACATTATGTGAACAAACCTTCAGCCAGTCCTCCACGTCTCCATCCTCAATCACTTGAAGCTCCTCCCCCTCCATTATTGACAGCTCATCTGACTGGCTAGCCTACAGGAAGTAACATGCTTGTCATTTTGATGAATTCTTCAGCATTATGTAACTGCAGTACTACACACTACACACACCCATTTTATTTGCGGAGTACATTTGCAAAGTTCTTTTCATGATTTCCTGCAAGTACATTAATCTGCAGCAACAGGTTCCCCTGATTTCAGTCAACACTGTGAAGGATACGCAGGAAACAACATCAGAAATACTTTAGTTACACCAGACAGGACTTTAACCTCTTCCTCCTTTCTTTCTTCCTTGTTGATATGTCACTGTTTTCTCAACATTTTCTGGCCTGTGACTTCACTTCACTTCCGGAAATTGTCACAACCACAGCTCTTCGAGAGGTGTCAAGTTGACACCGAAAGCATGGAGGAAGTGCTGAATGGAATGTAGAAATTGTGTTTTTGAAATACATAACACTTCCTATTCAAAACATGTTGCTGAAATCTCAATAAACCACTCTTTGAAGTATTCCACAACAATGTAACAATGTATATATGTGTGTATCCTACGACACCACGTGAAGTGAAGCCTTCACCTCAAGACTGAGTAGAGATGGTTTGCTGTATTACTTCTGAACACTGTAAAAAGCATTACCTGATAGCTATATATTACTCTGCAGGCTGCAGGGTAAACACACACTCCAGATGCTGACACTGGATCTGCAAAGATATCTCCGTTTTCATCATCGTAGTCCTCAAAGTCAGTCAGCTCAAATTCATCCTCCTAAGAAGCACACAATAAAACACATCAGCATGACATAAGTAGGAGAGGTAACTCACATATTTGCACACAACATTTTACTTTACTAAGTAGTTTTGATACCTAAACCTAACCAAACTGCGACCATTTCACAATGTCACCTCACTATTGTTACTATGACGACGAAGGTCACCTGATGTCCTTTCCTGCACGTCCAAAACTCATAAAAATGTGAAATCTTCAAGAGCTGTTCAATGAAATATGAAAAGCTGAAAATGCGTACACGCTGCACACATGGCGAGCTATTTACACGCCATCTAATGATATCACATTGCACTGGGTGACATGTTCCTTCATTTACACGGACACACACACACACACACTACAGCTTCTTTTGAGTTAAACCCATATACACCTTCCCCAAATGCTCCCCAGAGCGCCAGATGTGGATTCATCTGCCACGGAAAATAGTCTCCTACAGTCCTCTTTGACTAACATTTGATAAAAACTACAGTGAAATTACTGAGCCTTTTTTAAATTTCTATAACACATATATTTCTGTTTTTAAAGATTCATGTCAGTAGGAACCAATATGGTTTGGGCTGAAAACTTTCATTGCCAGTAAGATAAATACAGAATATTGGCAGCCCTAACGTCTAAGTGCTCATTTTAACGTATTAGTGGCTGACACCATTAAATATATATCTGAACTATTCCTCTGAATCTCTTTATGCCTCTTACTAGCCTGAGAATCAAGAAAAAGTTGACAGGGGAGAAATTTACTTCTGAACCCAACATCACCTCCTTGGGGGAGCTTCAGTGGGAGACTATATTAATTGAGAATGGAGATAAGGCAACCATGTCACACTGGCAGTATTAGATGTGAAAGGTCCCAGGCCCTGATTAGCTCGACCTCAGCTAGAACATCAGAGCTAACTAAGAAATTCAAGGAGGTTGGTTGTGTGTGTGTGTGTGTGTGTGTGTGTGTGTGTGTGTGTGTGTGTGTTTGCATACTGAAAAGTCTTCAGTAGACTTCCTCTGTTCACTGAGGCGTCTCTCTCTCTCCAGCTCCTCCTCTGCCTGGTGCATGGCGTCGTGAAGCCACTGTTCGATTCCTGTGACACTGTCAGACAGCAGAGCTAGACGGGCCTCTGCTTTCACCCTGCTGAGCTGAGACAGGAAGAAACACAGACAGACAGGCAGACAGACAGCAGCTGGGTTTTGTTCTCAATATTACATGTTATGTCAAATTAGAAACTTACAACCGTATATCAGAGCCATGATAGGTAGAAAATAAATAAATACAGAGCAAGGTGGGTAATATTCAGAGAAATTTTCACTACTACTAGTTTATTCTTGCAAATGTATGACTTTATAATCAGAGAATATTTTAGTTTTTGTGTAAATTTGTGAGAATCTTACCACTTTAATCTCAGAGGATATCCAAGTGTTTTTCTCATAAATCTACAACTTTAGTCTCAGAAAGATTTTTCTATGAAAATATTAATCCCCCCCGTGGCTCCGTTTAAAAAACTTTTTTGACCCTAATACGGTGTCGTAGAACGGTCCAGCACTACACTACAGTACAGTATATCCTTAGTAAACGAAATGCAGTTTGAGTGCTGAAAGCAGAATGGGGATGAGGTAGAGAGGGAAAGGCCCTGTTGCTAACTCAAATGTTGGATTTTTTCCCTGTAGGGGAAAAAGCACATTTAATAACAAATACCTTGGCTTTCCTGACGCTTTCCTGCACCTCTGCTATCTTCTGCTCCACACTGAGCCCCGTCTCCCCCGACAAGAGCTTCAGCCGACTCTCTAACGTCTGTAGGGCCTGAGGGAGAAACAGAAAGATAAAACATACATTTCTCATTAGAGTGGAATTTGAAAGGACCAGTGTGTAGGATTTAGTTGCATCTAGCGGTGTAGTTTCAGATTGCAACTCCTTCACTTCACCCTCCCTTTCTAAGTGTGTAATAGAAACTACGGTGGCCACAAATCTCCTGAAAAATGAACATGTCACAAATTTCACCAACTCTTTGTTTGTTTTCATCTGGTTTTGTTTTCACGCCATATCACTGACTCTCCTGTTGTTTCAGATCCCGCCTCTCAGGCCAAGCAATCAACTTACTCCCCTCACCTGGTGTTCCCCGCCCACCCCTCACCTGCAGCTCACTCCCTTATTAGTCCCTCAGTATATATACCAGTCCACTGTCATGTTACTGTGCTATAAGCATTCATTTGCTCAGGAGGATCTTGGCCATCTTACCAATCAGGGAAGGCGCTAGGTGATGCAGGGAGAAGACACACTTCACTAAACAACAATGGCGTCTGCTAAAGAGGTTAGCGTAGATGCTTCTAGCATCAGAGAGGATTTCTTCACTGAGAGAAGGGCATGGATTGACACTGAAGGCTTTTCTCCATGGAATGTTGTCTCTCTTCTCCCAACTGGCTTTTGTAAGAGTTTGACTACGTTATATAGTTCATTGATCTGAACTGGATTACTTTTGATAGATGCTGACAGACAGATGGTTCGTCCAATCACCTGCCGAGTATTTTCTGAAAGTGCCTGCCCTTTTCTGAACAGTTTCCAACAACGACTTCCTAGATGGTTCTGTGTATTAAACCATCTAGTCAGATTATATTTTGGCTTTCCAACCCTGAAATCTCACCCTTTCTCCATGGGTGATGATTTTGTAGTCTTTTGCAACTTTTGTAGCCCATTTCTTGGCCTCCTTTACCAGACATCCCTCTGCTTCTGAAGCACAGACCTCCTGTAGAGCAGACACCTGCACAAAAGAGACAAACATCCCTCTGTTCTTCATTCTTTATCATGTAATATTAAGTGTTTTATGATGCTGTGTCATCTGTAAGGCAGTAGTTTATGGTGTTGTTGCACTAGACTGCATTGTTATAAACTGTATTCTCTCAATCCCCGTACATGCACATACATGTTTATTTCTTGTTTTTAACCAATTATGAGCAGTCTTTCCTTCAGTTATCACTGAAAAGGTAGATGGAATAGCATTTCATATTTATTTTCATCATTTTTAAAATTTGCTTCTTCCACCCCCCGGAGTTCACTCACACACACACACACACACACACATATATATATATATAAACATAAAAACACACCTTGTCACGTGGAGCTGACTGGAAGGTGAATTCAGGAGTTTTGCTGAAGGAGACAGATTCCTGAAGAAACTGCAGAACATTTCTCTCTCTGGTCACCTGATGATACAGTAACCCATCAATGTTAACCAGGAACAAACAAAACAATTCCTCCCAAACCATCCTTTAAAAAAAAAAAAAATCCATCATTTGTCAGAGAGGATTGGAAACGTATGCTTGGAAAATACAGGAAAGACCTGTGGGTGCACCCAAAGCAGGCTGCTGTTTTTGTGTCTTCATGAGCGGTAATCCAGGTGTAGTCATTTATTTCACCTAAAATGCTGCTGTGACAAGGGGATTTCCCCGTTGTGGGATTAATAAAGTAATACAATACAATATAATCCAAGATGGCTGCTTTTCGCGTCAACTAAGTGAAAGCTGTAGTAATATTCTGTTCATTAGCACTGTCTTTTGTGTCTCATTAAATCAGTTGTACACACAGTACAGTAAAATACAACCACCATTAGATATTCTAGGTGCTAGGCATGTCAAAGCTGAAAAGATAAAGATCAAAATATGTATAAATATTTCAACTATCTTCAAAATGCGTACAGGAAGGTACAAGAAAGGAGAAAGTTGATGGAAGTTCTGACTGAGGCTTGCTAAATGTTATTGGAGCACAGAGCAAAAAGGTGTGGGATTTAGAGATACAGGTGAACAAAAAAACCTGTGTTTAACTGGTGCAAGCCTTGTACCATCACAGAAATGAAGACGTAGGTGTTAAAAAGCTTTCTACCCACTCACATTTTGAAGAGAACCGCCTCAGATTTCACTCAGTTGCTACATTAGTTCAGACATTTTATCTACGTGTTGAATTTTGCTCTGTAAACATCTGTTCCTCCTGCCTAAAACTATTGCCCCCATTCTTTTCCCATTCAACATTTATTTCTGCTAACTTTTCTTGCACCTCTCTTTGTCCTTTAAACATGTTCTTCTTATTTGACCTTTTCTCCTTTTGTTTGATTTGTTTCTTAATCTCCAACTTTCTCTCTGTCTGTCAACCTCCCTTTAACCCCTCTGCCCCCACCCCCGTCCTCTCTAGAAACAAGGTGAGAAATGTCTTATGTCTGGTTTCTCAGGAGCCACTGTGGGATACTGCATGTATAAAACTCAGACAGTCAACAGAAGGTTTGGATGGACATTGACTTCTGAAGACCTGTCACCAATCTAATACCTTTGACTGGAGAGAACCTCCAACGTGGCTGCCTGTGGTCATTGAAACTGGTAGTTACGATAACCTCAAATATGAAAGCAATGTGGCATAAGAGCCCCCTATGGCCAGACCATCAAAACAAAACCCACACACACACCTTAGCAACACTCTCCCAAATCCTGTTGTACTGTTTGTGTGTGGCCAGACAGGTATCCATCTCAGTCCTACACAGCAGGGTAAAATGGCCTCTCAGATCATCATAAACATCACCGTCCATTTGCTGATGAGGGAAATAGAGAACAAGAGTCAGTTTTTATTAGTTCAAGTTGTTCCACCAGCATTTTCAACTTTTATTCAATAATGTATGACTGCGTCTTAATCCTAAATTATGTATTTTAGCCCCTAGTGAACTCCTGATCCTCATGATCTTCAGTTCTCAGTAGATCATGCATCTCCCCTGTCACACAACAGGTTTAACAAAAATTGCAACTAAAATCATGATGGTCTTTTGGTGCAAGCTCTAAAACATTTTGCAATTCTTCTGATAGCCTCTGGGTGTTTCATACTGGATTTTCTATAGTGTTGTTTTTATTGTCTAGACTGTGCTGCCATTAAGGCAAAACCCTTGGTCTTATGCAACTAGTGGTCAATAAAGGTTAAATAAAAACTTACTGCTAACTGCATTTTTTTCCCCTTTGGAGGTGCAGTGAATTAAGATCACTCAGTTTCCTTACCTGTAAACATTTAGTACCTCTGAGTGGATCAGTGTTAGTGGATGACAGCTAATTATGAGGAGTATTGTGAGTTTGTTTTGAAAACTGAACATCAAGCATGAAGTGATGATGACAGCAATTAGATTTTTGCAACACACAGACTTTCACAGAAAAAGAGTAAAAAAGGGGATAGTAGACAGTGTTTTTGTGCACTGTGCAGAGCAAACTGAACAGACCAGGTGCCCACAGTATGCCAGGAAATGATGTGGTCAGTGTTTTATCAGATACACAACAGTTTTTTAGCTTCCTTTTCTCCAGTTTGTATGTGTCAGGATATGTGTGTGTGGGTTTGTGGGTTTGTGTGTGTGTGTGTGTGTGTGTGTGTGTGTGTGTGTGTGTGTGTGTGTGTGTGCGTGCGTGCGTGCGTGCGTGCGTGTGTCTTACCTCCATAATACATGGTAAGTCATTAGTATAGTAGTGTTGTTGGTGGGCATTGACTGCTGCTAACGCCAGCAGATACTCATTACGGACTTCAGTCAAACGGTCGTCACACTCTCTCAACCTGGCGCTGAGCTGCACACACACACACACACACACACACACACACACACACACACACACACACACACACAAAATTCTATTTTTCAGTTTAAGTGAAGCATGCAGCAAACTTTAACATGAAAAAGGAACAAATATACAGTATAGATCAGCTTAAACCACTAATACTAAGCTTCTATAGAAGTGAAATAAATTAATTAATTCCAATGGAATCAGTGCATTCAGAGGATCTGCTTGAGGAGGTGAAATTAATCAGTCCTTCCAGGAAGTTGAATTCTACGCAAAGTTGCAATTTTGTGCAATCATTGTAGTTTCCTGCGCAAAATATTGAGCCATAAGTCACCAAACTCACTGTTTCGAGTTGTAAAGATGGAGACCACGCAGACATTTACCCTAAAACAGTGTGATCTTATTCTCACTACAATTTGAAATCAGTTATACAAAAAATCCCAACAATTTCATATCATTTCCACTTCCTCCTGCAATTTCATCGCAAAACCATGCCTAAAACATCACATGCATCGCAACTTTTTACAAAAGCTGCTGTGAAATCAGGCATTCTATACTACAACAATCCTTAAAAAAGCCTGCAGAGTCTGATTAAACCATGTGAATATTCTAAATAGAGTTCAACTTTGGTAAACTCTGACACATACACCCATTGACAAGACAATAACATTTTGCAGCTAAACAGACATTATATTTTTCTCAGGAGGTGGTGGAGACCAAAAACAGAGTTAAAAGGAGAGTGATTATTGGATTTGCAATCCATCAAGAGGACAGTAATCTAAATCTAAACACAACTAGAAATAATTTCTAAATAAACACAGTGTCAGCACACTTTATATTTCAGTTTATATTTACTAAGCAACTGTCAGTGTGGATGAATTATCTTTACTTTAGCACTGCTGTGGGAGAATTTTTTTTAATCATCAGTTTTAGTTTATTTATTTTTGTTATGTAGGAAATATACAGTCTATTACAGTTGATTCATACCTTAGCGGTCATCTTATGTAGTCCTGATTTAAAGTGGAATATCCCATGTTCACTCTTTCTGGCTCTGAAAGACAAAGTTAAGACATACTGATAACATATAATCATCGAAAGGCATGCTGTTTTCACACATTATTATAAATAATGTAATGTCATTTAACAATATAATAATACAAATTTAAACTTAAACCTACTACAAGGGGGCTCAATTTATTACTGCATCTATATGACCAACATAAGCACACAAAACCCTTGCCTCCACAGCGAAAAGATTTGATATAGTTATTTAATGCCTGCCACCAGGTTGGATTTGGTTGGTTGAAACACTACCGCTTTTGTCCACAGGGGCCGCCACAAAGTTCCTTGTTGCTGCTTTGATGTTTGCCTTATTTTGAGTGTTACACAATGGGTACAATACATCATTTTGGTGATTTTTTTCATAAGAATAGCTTCAGTAGCAGGGGGTTTTTGTCATATCAGTGGGTTTTTGTCATATCATATTATATATTATATTTTGTGTGAAGTGTGAACCGGTTGTGACCCACTGGTTTGTGGAGTATTATTTGAAGGTTTTAGTTTGAAACTCACTCAGAATGATATCACACGGTAGCCACCCCCTAAACCATACCCTTCTTTATGGTCTATTTTACACTAAATGGGACCATCATTTACTAAATGAACATCATAATGCATGGAAGAAGACTGAAACTAGAGATTGAGACCATAAACTCATTAGGAAACTGTTTACTTAGTTAATAAATCAAGTGAGATGTCAGGTTATTTCTCCATAAGACTCAATACTATCTGACCAAGGGAGTTGCCATCTGCTGGCCATTAAAGAGAATGTAGGTTTATTTCCCTGCAGTTTACTTTTTCTAGCTTATACAGACTGTACAGTATAGGCTGTAAAGGACCACATTACGTGGTGCATCTTCGAAAATGAAACCACCGATATTTGTCATGGGTCAGCATCATCATTTTTGGTTGTTTGCTTGTTGTTTTGTTTTGCCTCTGTCACACACACTGACCTGGTTTGTGCATCAGCAGCTTTCTCTCTGGCAACACTGGCAATGTGACTGAGTTGGTGGTAGCTCTTCTTGATCCTGTGCAGCTCCCGCAAAGCTTCCACCACTTCCCCCTGTACCCTCTGGAGCCGCTCCAAGCCCTAACGCAAACACACACACACACACACACACACACACACATCAGAGGATTCATGCAGCCTTTGGTAGATATTTCATTCTTACGATGTGTTGCAATAATGAAAAAGCAAAGTTAGCTGTGTGATTTGAGTATTTGATCAGTGTGTGTGTGTGTGTGTACTGTGTGCAGCTCTCTCACTCTCTTTGTTCGGATGTCCTTCGTATTGCGAAGAGTTCGGGAGGCTAGTCTAATCAGTCTGCGGTATTCTTCTGCAGCAGCAAATCGTGATGTGGCAGACTGAGCTGTAGCGTCTACCACTGACCGCCACACACCAAATACACTCCTGAAAACACACACACACACACACACACACACACACACACCAACACTAATGACAATTGCTGATTAAGCGTATGTTACTCTTTTCTTTAAAAGCTAACAGCGTACATCCAAGCACTTTTCTGAAAATATGTGTGCATCTGACCAAACACACAGCCACAGTGTAGCACATTAGCACATTTGGACAAATTTCCCGGGAGCGTGCGTTCCCACAGCCCTATGTTCCCACATTTCTAAGATTTTTTTCAAAATTAGGCCCACAGTTCCTTTTTCATAAATTTGTATCAGATTGTATCCCTACTTCTTACCCTAACACTAACCGTAGCCCTTCTTAGAAATGTGGGAACATAGGGCTGTGGGACCACTGGGCTGTGGGAACATAGGGCTGACCCCAATTATCCCACATACTGTAGTAGTAAATATTTGTACACCTAATAATGGAAACCATGCATTTGCTCATTGTTCAGCTGTAAATGTATCAATGGAGAGCCCTATATTGCTGCACTTTCATTACTAACAGACAATAATGATTCTCTATGTAAGTCCAGAGCTGCCAACTCTCACGCTTTCGCCATGAGACACACGGTTTTGCCTGTTTTTACACGCACTCACGCCACACATCCAATTTCTCACGCAAAAAAAATCAGATCTTGGGCCGAGACTCGTTCGTTCCTTTTTAAACTCGCCGACAGTAGATGGCGCTGATGAGCGCCACTGAACCCTATGCGCTGCACCCATATATGCTGCACCCCATTCTATATATACAGTCTATGGCACCCCGAAGTTAGCGACAAAAGAAGAGATACCGAGAAAGACAGCGGGACCATTCTAATCAAAATATCAATCAACCTACAGGTACCTAGGTCCAATCTTAAACACTGGTCTATGAATAAGGCTTTATTGGGATACAGGCAGTCATTTAGGCACAACAATAGTTTTCTGGTTGAATGTTCAGCTCAAGTCTAGAAGGCCCTACAAGTCATGATGCCGAACATGAATCAGAATAAGTTCAGGTATTGCACATCTTTAGCAGACCACCCAAAAATCCACTAGAATGCAGGAAATCACATCTACTTAATCCAAAATGTCCTGAGGGTGGACCTTCAGCTATGTCTGCTTCTCAGAATGTAACCAATATTGTCCATCTCCAGTAGGCTGCCCCTATCAGCGGCTTTGGGCCTCCCCACAAACCACCAGAATGCAGAGTACAACATGGGTACAACATCAAATGAATTCCAATTCTCTGATATCTGAGCCACCAACTTGTGTGGCTGCGTGCGCGGCATCATTTTGGTCACCCCCGACAAAATCTCACTCCAAGGTTTTTGGAAAAGTTGGCAGGTATGGTGGATGTGATAGTGGCACGTGTACCTACACTGCGTGGCTAACGTTCTCTAGCTAACTATATAAGCTATAACGTCAAGATCAACCATTGTTCTTGGCGAACGTGTAAAATTACACTAACTGCAACTTTCCATACTTACTGAAAATGACACCAGAGCAGCCAGTTACATCAGCCTATGGTTAGTTTTGGAAACTAAAATCACCCACAAAAAAGTGAAACAGAAAACAGCCGTACAGTAGGCCTATATGTGTGTGTAGTTACCCAGAAGTGATGGTATCTGTATTTCCTCTTTGCCAGTCTCTCTTCTGGTACTGGACAGCTAATCTCTGAAGAGCCTGAAAATGCAGAGTTCACACAGGATCACAACGCCAATAAAATAAAGTAAAATGTAGTTTATTGAAGACACAATTAAGGTGCATTTACTGAGAACCTGGTTTGGCCACAGTTTAATAACTAGTGGAACAAACAGCTCTTTCATGAAAGCTGTTTTTAGTTCATTACCCCAAAAACAAACAAGGTGTCACCCTGGTGTCACCATCGTAACTAATGTTATTATTTTACAATGGTATTTTCCTAACCTAACTAAGTCGTTTTGGTGCCTAAGCCTAGACCAAGTGTGTGTATGTTCGTGAAAGTGGGGCTTTAGGAGCAGTGAGCTTTTGTTTTAGGGATAACTAAAGCAATAAATGGGCTGAAAAACGTGAAAGGCCCTATCTACAGCCAGTGTTCAGTTTGTCTGTTCTGGGCTACTGTAGAAACATGGCAGCGGTGTCTGTAGATAAAAATTGTTCATTCTAAGGTAACAAAAGCACACTAATGAAAACATACCTATGAATATTACATTCCATTTCTGCCAATAGAGCCTCCTAAATGTTACACACTGGACCTTTAAAGTGTCAGACATTTTCATGACTCAGTTGGGTGCAATTATTTGTGAAGTGTAGTTTCTCAGGACACAGCATAATGCATTTTTATCCTTTCTTTATTCCTCTCCCATAAAGCTGGGTATGCATTTGTCAGTGTCAGTGTGGACACATATGTGACACATTCTCCCCTATGGTGCAAGGAACACATAAAGCTCTCTCTCTCTTTCCTTGGAACATCTAGTGAGACAGCCCAAATGGAAATATGGAAAGGGAAGAGAGACAGATTAATCCCTACTTAGGATGGCATAACACACATACTGTACACACAGTGTCACAAGAGGCACCAAATAACAACACAGCACTCATGTACTGATATGGGACCTGAAATCAATAAATGATGAGCATCTCCAGTAAAAACCAAAGGTTCCAGTAAGGGGAGTAATAGTGGACTAGAATAGCACTCACCTGACCATACTCTTTCTCTATAGCTGCACGTTGCTTACTGAAGGACCTTGGGCAACACAGAAAAACAACATCAACAGGCAGATTTAACATGCTTTCACCTCCATGTTTGTATGGATCTCTCCGCCTAATGTCGTCCGTCTCATTGAATCCAATGGGAGGATTTTATGCACATAACCCCCCAGTCTGGTGACAGAGTATTGTACCTGATCTCTTCCAGCAGCTCAGTGTCCTGATGCTGTTTGGTCTGCAATTTGCTGAGCTGCTCTGAGAATGCCAGTTTCACCTGCTGGCTCTCCTTTACCTGCACACATACACACACACACACACACACACACACACACACACACACACACACACACACACACACACACACAAGGGACATTTTATTTTATTTAATGCTCACTGAGAATGTACATTTACTCAAGCACTGTATTTAAGTACAATTTTATAGTTTGTACTTTAAAGTATTTCCATTTCTGCTACATTACTTCATACTTATATAATTAGACATTTATTTCATAGTTATTTGTATAATACAACATTACTACGTTTTGTTACTGCAGATTCAGAATAATAAAACAAAATATAATCAATAAACACATTAAGATGTATGATTATATGTTAAAATAAGCTTTTATTGATGCCATTGGGCGAATTCACAACATACCCAACAGTATATACAGTGTAAAAAGTAATGAAAAATTAGCTCCACCTTTTAAAATGCTTTACACATTAACGCAATAATACAATAATTCAATAATTCAATAAAAATTGTTCTGAAATGGGCCGTTCTGCATAATGAGTAGTTTTACTTTTGACTTTAAGTATATTTTGATGCTAAAACTTTTTTCACTTTTACTTAAGTCCAATCTTGAATGCAGAACTTTTATTTGTAACAGAGTACACTGTGGTATGGCTACGTTTAGTTAGGTAAAAGATCTGAGTACTTGTTCCACCCCCGCCTATCAGGTTCAGTGTACCCCTTTACCAGCTAATCTCAATGAGCTATCTCAATGGACGTATACAGTATGTAACAAGTATGTCACTACAGCAGAAATTTGTAGTTGGGAAAATAAATAATTTCATCCCTTTATGTAAGAATCATTGTGTCTGCGTCTGTTATGGAGGTAGGTACTGTGCCTAACTTAGCTCAGAAAAAGGTCTATTCTTTTGCACTGCATTTTGTTAATTTTAGCTTAATCTGGCTGGCTACCAGAGAGGCCATTAGATAAAACACTAGATTCCTCCACTTTAGGCTTTTCAAAAGACAGCTCTGCCCAGTCAATATGCTTTACATACGTCTTTCATGGCAGCCCTTTTACTTGAAAAGCACAAGAGTAATTCATATTAATTATGCTGCTGTTCCATTTCCCACCACGTCAGTGAGCCAGCATGCAAAACCTCAGGGCCCTGGAACTGGAACACCTCGCTGGAACGCAGCCTTCATTAGGTAACTGATTGTGGTTTCTCTGCAATGTCATGTCAAAAAATTTGCCATGACACAGACATTTTTCACAGCAGCCACTTGGACTTACCCTACTATTTTGTGTTAAAATGGCTGCTGTGAAAAAGGTCTATTTGTACTATATACTAAATATATTAGTTGATGATAGAGGTTTTCAAGTTCACAAAATTCTGACTGGCGCAACTTCATTTCATTCTAGTAGTAGTATGTTTTTTTAGGGGTGTACAATATGGATCTTTTCAGCAGATACAATAACTGATAATTACCTGCTTCTAATGGTCAGATTACTGATAATTTTGCATTTTTTGTATTTTAGAAAGGAGTTCATAACCTGTAGTGTATGCACTCCTGAGCATAAGAAAGGGTAAGATGTATTGATATTCTATAGCTTTGTTCAAACCAAATCTAACTGACATCACTATTATTAATACGACTACAACAACAGTCTCCCAGTCTTCCTAAATTACTGACAATATTGTTAAAAAGGTTTTTAAAGATTCCCCTAGTGCTGGAACAGTCAATAGTGCCATTGACCACTACCTGACCTGACTGGTTACCAGTAACACAAGTGTAATGCCAACTTTATATCTTACGCCCATTATCATACACTTTGCAACTAAGTCAGAAAGGTTTCCAGTCATAAATTGTAAACATGACTTAGGGGTTGCAGGAAAAACTGAGGAAATGTTTGATCTTAAGGGAAAGATTCTGACTGGAGTGCAAGATATACTGTATCTCAAATACCTGCAATATACTCTCTAAGTGATCTTATACAGTACTTAGGTATTTACTTTAAAAAGGTAACAAATGCCTCAAAGAGTCAGTACACGTACTGCAAAGAACATTCACTCAACGGGTCAAAATACACTTTTGATACTTGCAGATGCTTCCACTCAAACAGGACCTAGTTAATGCATCCATCCAAAACAAAACTGTTGACAAACAAGACTCAGACATATTTGGATATTTGGAAGGATACTTCATTTATTGCTGCATCAGTGTTTTTAATGAAAGTACTGGCTTTAAAGGAATGTGGGTCAGAGGAACAAAAATGAAAGTAGTAGAGACACAAAGCCTGAGAAAGCAGTACTCACTCTTCCTCTACCTCACTCTGTCAACTGTTCTTCCACATTACACTCAGCACTATCTTACCTTTCTGGGGGGTGGCTGCATGGCTGGATGCTGATAGTGTCCGTTATTGTCTCCGTTATTGTGTCAGTGTGTTTCAGCTGTGAGGCACTGTACTACTTCGTCACTATTTGCACGGATGCACGCGTGCATCTCTCTCTCTCTCTCTCTCTCTCTCTCTCTCTCTCTCTCTCTCTCGATCATTGGGATGCTATCATGAAGAAAGCCTGTAGAGGGCAGCAGAGTCCAGTGGCTGCACCATTAAACAACACAGCAGGTCACAAAGTCAAGAAGAAAGACACCAAAACAAACAGGGTCAAAAATAAAGCCCCACTGTGTTGCCTTGAACAGAGTGCATATGTACGTTGAATTGCATTTGAGAGTTCAGCTGAACGTAATATGAGGCTTCAGCAGTGTGACTTGGACAAGTTTAAAGGTTTAGAAGCAGTCCAGGTAGGCAGTGCCATCCCTGGCTCCCTCGTATATTACAATTTCTCCCCCATTAGGATTTAATGATAAACTTGTATTTCACTAACAAAGACCACAGCAAAGAGGATACAGGCTTACTGTGTGTGTCCTGTGAGTTACTGGATATAAAACCATCACAACAACAACAACAACAACAACAACAACAAAATAGATCTTGATGAGAGTTTTTTCTTTACTTTACTTCAAAATCAGAACAAGCAGTGGGGAGTGGGGATAGTGGTCTGGACCTGCAGAAGCTAGGGATTCACACTCAGCTGTCTGGGAGTACTCAGAATATAAGACTACTAGAATAGCTGGTTGTCCCAGTCAGGTCAGTGGCTCCAGTCACTGTATGGAGGTCCTTGCTTAAAAGATGGTCAGTCATTTATTGCATAATAAAAAATAAAAAAAATCTCCTGAGGGCTAATCCTGTACACAGCCAGCCTTAAACCAATTATTCAATTTAAAATCAATTACAGGGACATGCACACTTTAGGAAGGGATGTCTTTGTGTGGGCAGATGGAATGATTACATCAATCAATATGATTACATTCAAGGAATATATCCTTAATGCACCACCTTTCCCTAAAAGCATCCCAGCTGGCCAGACAGAAAGTTAATCAACATGTGGAGCAAGTTTTTCGCACTCTGCTAAGGCCCAAACTCTGACCAAACCATGCAGTATCACAGTGTACACAGCCCTTCAGTTTTAAACCAGGATGCCCAAACAACTGAGCTACATCTTCACCATTCATGACAATCTAAAATTATCAATTATACCAGTGCTTTAACCAAATTGCTAAACCACAGATAAGAGATTAAATGCAGACACATTCATACCATCCAATAAGGTTCTAAAGCAATGGAAATGTTGTTTGCTACATACAAAGTATCAGTGAGTTTATAGGGGCACTACAGGGGTTTGTGTTTGTTTTCAGAGGATGAGGCACCATTATACACTAATGAAAACATCCCTGTGAGTATTATATTCCATTTCTGCCAATAGATCATCCTTAATGTTACACACTGAACCTTCAGTTTAATTCATTGACTTTGTTGCATGTCACCCCCTCTCTCTCCCCACTTTCTTGTCTCTCTTCGGCTGTTCCTGTCAAACAAAAGCCCCCCTACAAAAAGTCTTTAAATGCTAGTTAGGGTAAGAAGTTCACAAGCCAACATAATGATTCAATGACTAATGGTTTTATTTGTGTTGCACTAGGTAAGAGTAAAACATGAAAAGAAACAAAAATACAGTTACAGAAGAGTGAACAAAGACATGGTCATTTGGGCGGGATGGAATTGAACCAACAGCAGAATCTGTTAACACTCAAGTCACTGTGTACATTACTGTTCAGTCTTTATACACTAAAGTGTTTTTCCACAATATGGAGACAAATAATAATGAATAGGTACATCAGTTCACATGAATCCTTAACACAATGATAAATTAATAATAAATAGAATAAATAATAGGTCTAAAACAATACATCTGCAAACATACATCTTGTTTCATGTTCAGCATCATATTATCATTAACAAATGGATTGAAATCATCTAAAGTACTGCTGGCATACATCTGAATGTCAATCATACAGCATATTAAGAGATAGTGTTTGATGTAGCTTCTACTTTTGGCTTTCAATACCTACTGATCTATCTGATCGATGTATTTGCTTATTAATAATACAGTGCATCTACCAGTGATTATTGATAAAATATATGATGCATGTTCATGAGACAAATTGATCATGATTGGTTATTCCATGAGTACCTATTTTTGCAGATATTTCTTGTGTTCCGCATGGTTTAAAAGGCACTATATTAAAGATATTATCAGGCCTTTTTTTGTTTCTGGTCTGGATTCTTTTTTTTCTTTCTCTGTGAGCTAAGATTTTTTGGCAAGGGTTGTGCCCAGGAAACCATTTACGTTGCAAGTGATTTCAAATCATTCGCCTGCTGCTATTGTCAAAGTTGTTAAACAGGTTTTTTTTGCCTTTTTGTCAAGAAATTTGTTTTTCACTTGTCAAACACAGTGTTTGTGTGAATGAAAATCCACATGACATTATAGAATTGTCAAATCTTACCCAAAATGATACCTACTAGAGTTGTGGGAACATTTTCACAGCAACTTACAATAACCAGATGAATTTTAAAATACTGAAAAGCAATCAGACAAATATGATTGAATGAATATGATGAAGCATAGAGTCATCACACTGATGGTAGTCGTTGATACAGGTTCAGTGTTCACTGTTGACTGTGGGCTTTCGCTGTACTGATCTTCTCCACCAGCTTTTTCAGGTGTGTATGGAAGCCCTTTGGTGAAACGATCGGCTCATACGTCTCATTCAGCCCACAAATCAATGTCTAAATGGAGAAAAACATGGATGTTAATGTTGTATATAAAGCTGCACTAATCAATATTTATTTTAATCTTAACAATGAAGCAAATGTGTAATGTGAAATGGGTTGCCCACCAAAAAATGATCGTGCAATTTTGCAACTCATCATTTTAGCCTCTCATCGTTTGGTTGGGTTTTGGTTGGTCACATTTCACAGAATCATTCACCTTTGCTGCTCTCATCAAATGGCCAACACATTAGCCATAACATCTTTATGAGGCCACAACATGTCAAAACTGTCTGTGTGTAAGCTGGTTTTCAGAATCACCTAATACTGTTCTTTGTGTAATGTGAGGGTTATAAAGAGAAAGTTATCTTGTATTCTAGTTGCAAATCATAAAGCTGATCCTCTGGCTTTTGATTTATTTTAGAGAAGCAGCTGCTGTTGGTCAAGAACAGTAATATTCAATTTTGGCATTGAAAACAAAACCCAAACGGAAAAAGGAAGCATTGATATACATATAAAATCCTGCCCTTTAAGGCAATAACTGGACTTGTCAGCTAAATTTAAAGAACAGCCAGTCACCAAGTCTGTGGGGACCCTGACACCCACTGGTATATGCAGGGTGCTGAACTGGTAATCTGTTATTGGGGGATCTTTGGTGTCAGGAGATACAGTATTGCTAAGCCTGAGCTGATCACACGCAAATCTGTTCTGTGTCCAGATGCCAAGCCTGAGTAATTTCTTTGTTATTATATTCACATACAAACACAAATCATAAACCATGGTGACTTACCTTATAATCCTTCCAACTATTCAGCTTTTTGATCAGCAAAGTTTTGGTTAGCTCACAGGACCTAACTAATGCCAGGCCTTTAATGTAATAGTCAGGAAAGGAGTCACATCCCTGTACAGAGAACAGACATATCATCGTTAGTACACACAAATGCACTCATGACTATATTTTGTTGATAATAATATTTGGTTATTGTGTGGCTTCATTTTAAGAGAAACAGTCCCACAACTGACAACAGTGTCATCTCTGTGCAGCATTCAGTACTCAAAAGTCTAGTACTTTACAAGCCTGTGGCTACCATTATGGAAACCAGACTGACTGTTCTTTGGCCAATAGTTTTACCAGACTAGAATGAAGGTGAAAAGGAAAATATAACTGCATGTTAAGACTGTCCGTTTTGTTTGGAACCTTAAAATGATAAAAAAATCATTGCCACGCAACAACTCTGAGCTTGAGCTTCATTCTTGACCTCAGAAAAAGGAGTTGAGAAAACAATCTAACTCTACAAGGTCCATTCAGGATCTGTTCTGGGCTTTAAGTCATATCACACAATCTTAAAGGTCCAGTGTGTAACATTTAGGAGGCTCTATTGTCAAAAATGGAATATAATATTCATAGGTCTATTTTAATTAGTGTATAATCCCCTGAATATAAGAACTGTTGTCTTTACCTTAGAATAAGCCGTCGGCCACCTATGTCTACAGTAGCCCATAATGGACAAAACAAACATTAGCTCGAGATCTATGGCCTTTTGCGTTTTCCGCAACTTTCATGGTCACCATAGTTTCTTCTTCTCCTTATTGCAATCTGCAACTTCACCATTAAATGCCAAATCCTATACACTGGTCCTTTAAAGTTGTTCAAGTTGGAAGTTAAAGTTGAAGTTGAATGTATTTTTAACTGCTGACTGAAGGCTAGGCTAGCACTTCCTATTTGCTTCCAGTTATTTGTGCTAAGTTAAACATGTCCCATGACTTATCTCTGTACTGACTCTGGGTAAGCTTTCCCAAAATGTCAGACAGTTCACACTCGAGTAACACACATTTTAGATACGCTTTGTGACATAATATGTGAAGTGTGCACCAAGTGTCAGGAGCATTTTCCATCCCTGACATTCATTGCAGACAACCATTTATTTCCCATTACGTGATAATGATAATCATCTCCGTCTCATGCACACACAGAAACACAAACCACTTACGTTAAGTGACATGCTGAGGTTAAGACACATGCAGTCTTGATCCTAATGAGGTAAAGAGATAATGTTAAAATGTTATCAGAGATTACATTGAGTCCATTCAAACAGCTCTAAGGTCTTGTTTGTTTTAATCAATCCCTTAATATAACTTGCTTTGTCAGGAAGTAACTTTTACAAAGGTAGAACTTACTTTTGTATACAATACAAATCAAAATAATTAAATTCATGTTAAATGAGATTATTTCACCCCAGTAGGGAGTGAGAGGTGGATCAAGACAGATGCAAGGGAATTATTATTTAGCTCTGCACAGAAAATGTAAAGAGAAATTAAGAAATAGAACAATAATCGACCGGCTATGCAAGATGAGATAACAGCAAAACAAAGAGGAAGTGGTAAAGATGGTGCTGAAGTTGCGTGTGCACACTGCAGAATAGAGCAACAAGGTGCATAATACAGAGTGCAATCTTCTCTCATTTTTCAGTCACACACTTAGTGAAAATAACGTGGAAACTAAAATGACACTTTTTGTAAATTAAAATCATTCCCACCTCTTTCTTTCTTTTAATGTAACATTTACAATGTTTTCTCTAAAACAAGATGGCTGTGTTCCACTGCCATAAATACTATTTTGTTAAGAAATACAATTTGTGACATTTTAAGCACTCCTGCTAGAGTGAGTGCATTAAGTCAAGTCAGTTTTTAAGGGATAAATTGACAAAATAGTGAAAAATACATTCCAGGAAATTATTTCTCTTCCCCTTTCATCACAGCAATAAATTATATTCCTACACTGCATTCATGGAATCATTACTTACAGTGGTTTAGGCCACAAATCCTAGTTCTCTGTATAGACATTAAATAAGAAAGAAATGCAGAAAGCACCACTGAATTCTGACTTGGGGTTCAGAAAACATTTCAAGCCATAAAACAACAAAGTAGCAGATATAAAGTCACAGTCAGAGCAACAGAAGATGTCATGGGGCAAAAATGAAGAGCATCATGGAACACTTACAATACTATGACTGCAGTCCTCTGGACAGTTCTGTCAATCCAAACAAGAAATGAGGTTGAGAACATTTCACCAGTGTCATCAGCATCAGCTTGTCAAAAGAACAGAATGATAAACAGAGTCCCAGCAGCAACAACGAATAGGCTGCTTGCCTAAAGGGCATCAACACAATGCTTTTGATTGCTTTGGTCTGGATTCACATCTGACATTAGACACACACACACACACACACACACACAAACACACACTCACACACACACACTCACACACACACACACACACACACACACACACACACACACACACACACACACACACACACACTTGAGTGAAAATGGGATTAATTAGGAAAGGTGAAAAATTAAAATATGCAAGATTACTGAAAAGCTTTCTGGCTGCTCATCTTCTGATTCCCCATGTTAAAGAGCTGATTACTTAATAGCCTTGATAGCGTTAATACGAGTACTGAAGGTCAGAATATGACCCATATAACATGGCACAATCAGGAAAGCAATCGCTGAATCGTCTAAATGTGTCTTGTCTTGCATTTAAAAGGACAATTACCCCACAGAAAAAGGAATACAGTTCTCAGTGTGAAAATAAAGTACCACCAAGTCTGATGGCTCACAATATTATTTCCTGGCCAGCAAAACACTTTCACTGTATCTCATTAGAATTATGCCACCTTACCTTCAAATTGGCACCAAACTTTTTCACAAGAGTGTTCATTTCAGATGTGTGAATGGAGCTGAGAGATACTCTTGTTGTTTGAGGAAAAGAGATGACAAGAGGCAGCAGCAGTAGAGGCAGCATCCATGTAGAAGACCCAGTCATGGTTAATGGATAGGTTAGGATTACTACAGAAGCAAAGTGGACTGAGATTGTGCAAATCAATTTCCCAACCTATATTCTAATTCTAATTGTCTAGGCTGTTACTTCTAGTCTAGATTAGGTTACTGTTAAAATCCTGCCAATATTTTAAGTCTACACCTGCATTAGCTTTTTAAACGTTCTCTTGTAGATAGACTTGTTGCCTGTGCTCCACACCAGAGGGTTTGTCAATGGATGGATGTTTTGCAGCTTTTATTTGAACATGTGGGGAATCCCTCCACTTTTTGTCCATGGTTTTATCAACATTCTCCCACACAGGACATCTTTACTCAACAGGACCCTGAGATGGTGGCAAAAGTGATACAGCATATGTGTTCTGATGCTAGCCACATATCAGTGAGATCTGACTGCTTATGACTGTTGCGGCATTTCCTCACCTCTGTGAAGACCTGGCCGTCACTGCACAGAGGAAAACATGTCACATGCTTCATCTTCAGCAGCTTAACAGTGGAGTGAACTGAAGTTATGTTTGCATCCAGCCACTGTATCCATGGCTGGGTATCCATGTGCCTGAGTATTGTACGAGCTCGAGGAGAGTCATTTGTGATAGTTAGGTAACACATGGATGATACATGCTAGAACTCGATACACTATGTTAGGTAACACATGGCAATTTCTGTGTCAATATGGTAACCCCTTAAGGCAAAGTATAAGTATTAAGCCTTTTTAGGGTTTCGTCACAACTTTAAGGTGGGTTTAGCTACAGCCTACTTAAAACATTTCAGTCAGAGACATGTTGGACTGACTATGAAAGGGCCCCTGGGCACAGACATGTTAAAAGCCCTCCACCCCTCCTACATACTGTAGGAGCAAGACACCCTTTCTATCAATGCGCTATGCCGTTTAGTGATAATTTTAGTCTATGTGGTCCTTTTGCGTTGTTTGTTGTTGATTTATGTCTCTGTGATTGTTTTGTATCTCCTTTTTGTTGTTTTGCATCTTTTTGTAGTCATTTTATCACTTTGTAACAATTTTGCATTTTCTTGAGGTTGTTTTGTATCTCTGTGATCATTTGACCGATTTTCGTTTCTATTTGTAGTGGTGGAGCACGTCATTTCTATGCTGGATTCAAACTGCCTTAACATGCAAGCGCAAGCATGTATATAATGCACCCCAATATTGTCTCATTGATATCAGCCTCACTGTTAACTGTTGACCATGCCACACCTCCACCTCCTCAGAAAGGTAACTAGTGCCTTTCAATGTGACCTTGTGTTGTGGGGAAGAGTAATGAAAAGATGATCTGATAGTTGCAAATAGGTGGTTACTGAGCTATTAACCTTACAGTGCTTGCATATGCTGGTTTTGTACTGATCTGAATGTAATCATTTGCACCAGACTGAAGATACTACTGGACTGAGGACCATCAGAATCAGTGTCACTGCATTGTGAACGGTGTTAGCATAGGAAAAAGTGAATAAACTAGATAGAACTACTATGAATCTTGAAAATGAACTAATCAAAATGATTCGAAAGTTATTTGTAATTTCCACCTCTAGTGTACTGTATCAATAGAGTAAAGCTCTGCTCGTATTACAAAGTGGCACAATTAAGTTCATCTGTGCAAAATGCACGCGAAAGTACATGCACACAAGCAAGAACACAGGTGACACAATACTCTGTCCTGCCAGTGGTGTCATACTATTTCACTGGTCTAGAGGTGGCAGTAAGATGTGCAGCAATGCACCAACAAAGACGGGAAAGAAAAAGACTGCTAGCAAGTAAACAATTCTGGATTTAAAATACTTCAAATTTGGCTTTGTAAATGTTTTACGAATGAAGAAACACATTCAAAATGTTTATTAGAGTTCAATTATACACATGATGTGTTTTGGTGAGTAACTCTGAATGTAAACAGAGAATTTCTTAACAATAAAACCCAGCAGGGCACCTTTAAATGATGCCCTCACATCACCATCACAATCACACCAAAACTCAGTTTCTTTGAGAAGGATGGGACCATGGAGGGTTGCAGGTAGTGCTAAGGTGAGCAGTTGTCCTCGGGTCCCAACGGTGGCCTGTTTCTATGATGATACATAAGCTGAGTCAGGAGGAACTGGAGCCCAAAGGGGGTATCTTGGCTATGGCTGCTTGATAATATGTCATGTTAATTAACCCACGATGCCATCCTGTTAGGTCATTCTATTACATTATCCAGGAATTACCAACTAACGCAAACTGTAACTGTGTGGGTTCAAACCTCATACAGAATTCCACTGACAAAAAGAAATTAATCAATGTGCCATGTTTTCCACTGTAACCTTTGTTCCTTGAGATAAAAAGGAGAGTGGAAGTGCTAATTTTCCCCTGTATTGTGCCAGTTGCTATGTGGGAGAAATAACAAGACCAAAACTCAAAAAGGTCACTTTCTTTCTCTTGCAGATAAAGTCATTGACCAAAACAGCAAATCTTGCTTATTTCCACATCAAACAGTATAAGCAAAAGCTTTTCCCACACTGAGGTAACAAGAACCAGTAATGATCACTGCAGTCAGTGGAAGGCTCAGAAAACAACAGTGATGCAACAGATGAATAACTGTGGTGGTTTTCTTAGAAAGTAAAACCACCCTGCCACATCTGAGACTTGCAGAGTGCGGACACAGTGGGGGTGCTAATAGGCTCATTTTCAGCTTGGAAGCTTGGTGCAGACAAGACCACTAGCGAGAAAGAGGTTATCTTCAGATAAACTGTAATTTATACCTCAAAATGTGCGCTGTCCTCATGAAATTATGTCAAAAGCAAAAAGTGTATGTAAAAGGAGCAGTTGGTGTTGTTGTCTAATGGTTGGATTTTCACATTGTCTATTAAATCCATGTACACAAAGATAGTATTACCTCTAAGTAGTGTACTTCATAAACATTGAACATGAAAAGCCTTATGAAGGCAGTAAAGACTGCAAAATATTGCACGGGTGTAGCTGTCATTCTACAGGCTCACATATTTGCATACAGGTGTCATTCTGTTCAAACAGTGTCACTGTGCTGTTTGTGGAGTCAACCTAATGACCTGAGTTTTCTGGTGTGCAATTAAATCTGTGCTAAATGAAACATGTGAAACATTGAGAGATGCAAATCGCAACATACATGAAAGTAGGGGTTTGGGTGATAATACTGATCCACTTTCAATAGAATCCTATTGTGTCATGGTGTTACAAAAATCTGTTAACTATTTCTATTTTCATGCATTGACTGATACACACATTTTTCTTTTGTTTGTTTTTTTTTCTTTACAAGTGATAAAATGTGTCTAATGTACATCACACTGACCATCAATTTGATTATTTAATATGTGATTTTACATATTTGATCAGAAAAATATACATAATAATATTGTGATGTAAGAGGTGGGCAGATTGATACCTAAATCTAATCTCTTGATTTGAGTATCAATACTAGCAGCATCCATAGGATCAAAAGTCAAGTTGCAAGTCTATTTTGATATTGTCAGGTCGAGTCTAAAGACATGACATTTGTGTCTCGACTCTGACTCGAGAATTGAGACTCAAGTCCACACCTCTGGTAAGAAATCAGTCTGGCTCAGTCAGATTATGGTGGAGTTAAAAAACCTCTTAGTCTTAAAAATCAAAAAGGTTTCCCCTGAATATGGTCAGTGAATGTTATGACAATCAGACTTTGACATTTCTTGCATGTACGTAAGTGAAAATTGTGACCTGATGATGGTGATACAAAAAGGTCACCTGGTCACTAAAAACATCAGGATTCCACTTCAGGTTTGGATTCAAATTCTATTACTACAAAAAAATTTAAGAAACCTTATCATGGACCAAAGTGTTGGTCATGGTTCATTTTGAAGATGTATATCACAGAGGCAGTAGTAACTGACATGACATTTATAGGCTAAATGAGGTTAACCTCACCTTCCAGCAAACCTGAAAATGATATTTCTAAATAAATACAAAGGATAGAGAGATGAGTAAAAAGGCCAAATGTATTTTCTGAACTGACAGTTTGACTTCTTTCTCACAATCAGGAGATATGATCAGAGTTAGTTTCATTTCTGTGTGTCCAGGAGAGAAGTGAGGTAAAACTGAGCCACCACATGTTTCTGGCCTTCCAGGTCGGCAGGTGACTACACATTTTGGAGGTGACTTGGAAGAGTAATGGAGAAAGACACATGGAAACAACACAAACACAAGTGGCACATTTAAATTTGACAAAGTAAAAAAAAACATCCTATTTGTTGAAATTATGTGGCATAGCTCTCCCCTGACTCTGATTACTGTTAATATATGTATCAGTAGGTATGCATTTTACGCTTCAGTGTTATATTACAAATTAACACTGAGATTTTACATTTCTAAACGTACAAAATCTATGAGGTATAGTATAGCATAAAAGTTGCAGTATAAGAGCAATAATTATTATATTATCATTATAATAATTACCCATTCTAAGAGCTCTCGCAATCATAATGACGACTTAAAAATAATAATGACAGCTAAAAAATATAACCTCGACTCCCCCAGGACCAAAGGCATCAATCAGAAACTCATAAAGTACTGCTCTGGAAAACCAGCTTTATTTGTTTGTTGGAGATGTCGGGATTTGTGGACTATGCTGAGCCCCACACAACATGATGACCAGTTGCGAGTATATTTCATGTGTGGCTAATTTTTAATGAATGAATGAAGGAATGAATGAATCTAGGAATCTTGTATTATTAAAAGTAAATATATTACTGAGTATAAGCAAATTACTGTAATGTATATGTAGCCTACAAATGTAGGCTTCAGTTGGCTTTTAGTGCTGTAAAGTTGTAAAATGAACTTACTCTCACATTATCCCTGTGGACCGAGATTACACTTATTTACTTGTTCTGCAACTTGTTACATAGGTCTATTAAAGTAGGATTTTACAGTTTGAATATGAATGTGTACATTTATTTATGTCTGCATCTGCCAGTGGGCCATCACGATAAGAGTAGCAATAATAACACACAACATAATAACAGAAAATAACATAAAAATTTGACTGCATGAGAGACCTGATGTCCTCTGCAGTTAAGTTGAAAAATATGGACATATATCGGCATCTGCAATCAGCCAAAGCACCGGCAATTCCTGACATGATGTAGGTTACATGTGCAATAACATCAATGTTAATCATAAATGTACCTTTTTACCAGATGACAGCTTGAGAAATATGATCCTATTATAAATGCAATTTTAAGGACAACAAAAGTATTTTAGCAGTACATTATGAATCATAATATGAAACACATAATAAGACAGATTAGATTTATTTAATATCATTTAGTTATTTATTAGTTACAAGATCAACATAAAAACAAGACATCTCTATGTCATCTTTCATGGTTTCCCTCTCCTTGTCTCCTCTCACCTCCCATCTTCTTCCTCCCTATTTCAGGAACTCACTTTTCAGACTCCCGTCACTGTCTGAGAAGTTGATCAGCTCCTCCACCTCATCCCCCTCCTCATCCTCATCCTCCTCCTCAGCTTCCTGTGACGTCTGCACCTCCCCCTCTCCTCCTCCCTTTCCCCCCAGCTCCAGGTAGCCCTTGCCGGTTTGGTTGCCACTCTTTGGCCCGCCTCCGCCACCACCTCCTCCTCCTCCTCCACCGCCATTAGCTTTGCTTTTGACGGGCTGAACCATCAGGATGCCCTCATCCAAAATGGGGGTCCCTTGAGAGCTGACTCCCTCCCCCGCTGGGTGGCTGGCTCGGTCTGCACTCAGGGTGTGAGCGCTAGGATCCAGGGTGACGGTGGACTTGCTTGTGCAAAGACCCATGATCTTAAAAGAACTGAATGTCTAATTCTGAAATTAGCTCTCTTTCACAATCCTTTCAGTTGGCTTGGGTTTGTCAAATCAAAGTTGTTTTGTAGTCTAGAAGAATGAAATGAATGTATCCATAAACAAGAACATAAAAGTTGATTCTTTGCTTGATTTGCAGTTCAAAGGCAGCGTCGTCGTTGTTTGTTTTCGTGTTGGCTGATCCAGAAGATTGACTTTGACAATCCCGGTGAAAATCCCTCATAAGCTTTGTGCTTTGGTGATTGTTAAAGATAAATCAGATGAAAAGCAAAAGAAATACACGTTTCCAGGAACCTTCTTATCAAAGTTATCAATGATTTTGCGAATAAAAGTGAGCTTCTTGTTATTTCTGTAAATCATTTCAGGGTCCTGAGGCACATGGCCAGCAGAGACGCTCCCATCCACACTGTCCGGCTGAATTTGCTCATCTGGTTTGAAGTGACCATCCTTATCGAGCTGTCGTAGACAGACTTCCCTTTGCCTGCTTTCAGTCCATAGAATGGGTTGGACAGATGGGTTTCACATCCTCTGCTGTCTAGTGCGCTGAATAGAGCCAAACCCATCTGGTATATCTTCTGTCCATCCTTGGACCACTTGGAAAATGTGGGTGGGGAAAGCGAAGGAGTACTATCTATACTGCCTCACCAACTAGCATTGAAGTACTCTTGAGCAAGTGACTGAGCCACTTTATTAAAGTTGCTGAGTGGTCAGTGTCAGTGTAAAGCAGGGCAGATCTGCACAAAAACAGAAGAACTGAACTGTGGGTAAAGTTAACAAATGTTTAGTTTTAGTTAAGATAATTACATGTCCCTTTTCCAAACTCTCTCCATGTCTGGCTCTAGGTGCTTTGCCACATACGGTTTTAGCAGGCTGTATTGTTCTCTCTGTCTCAGCTGGTCTTCTGAGGGTCCTTGACGTTAACCAACAGAGCTCTTAGAAAGCACACAGACAGTGTCAGAAAGGGACAGTCTGTTTGTGGCAGGTTGGCAGATTTTAATAGCATACAGTCACAGCAAATCACATCATTACAACAGTCCAATGGGGTTTGATGAGGATGCAATTTGTCATGTCAAAATACACTAATTCACTAATTATAATGCATTGTTATTTCCTGCTCTGATTTGCAGTAACACTGCAGTCCCTAATAAATCCCAAGGCACTGATGTTAGTCAGAAACCCAGTTAACACTGTATCCACACTACCCACCACAATAATAAAACACAAATAAGAATCTAAGCGTGGTTTAAGCTTTTCCTCTAAGTGTTATTCACAAAGCATTTTAGCTTAAGGCTTCTCAGTCTGAGAGAAGTTAGAGGAAGTCCAATAGAGGTGTTTTTTAAACCATATATTGATGATGGCTTTGTCCTAAGGGTTCAGTTAGCTCATGAATACATCAAGCCAATCCAGTAACACCAGGGATAACACTTTGCACAACTCTTAAAGTTCAGCCACTTAACAGATTTATTCATCAAACCAAATGCTCTTCAGACCCCGCTTTGTGACAATTCATTAATTAATTAAACATTAAGTGCACATTAGGTAGCCTAATCACTAACTTAAATAAATACCTATATAAGAGTGATTTCATTTACACCTTGTATCCAGTAAAATTGCTGCTTTATGTAGAATTGCCTTGTCAAACTATTAGGCTATTTGTTTTGTCCACTGGAGAAAATACTACACATTACTAATACATAATACTAATACATTAGCTACTGTCACCAAGGTTAGCTGGTTAGCTAGCTAGCTGTTGGTGACCTAACGGCACCCAAAAAAGCTTCGCTACTATTTTCTCACATCAATGTTTCAAACATTAAAGATCCAATGCAACATTGATGTGAGAAATTAGTAGCTACACTTGCTTGGGTGATGTTGGCTGACCAACAGCTAGGTAGCTATCCAGCTAGCTCAGTTTTACATTCATAACATCTATGTTATGTTTGTATCATTGATATGAGAAATTAGTAGCTTGCTAACAGTAGATAAGTACATACAAGTTGCCCCCCCACACACACACACCAAACGACATGATGTTCAGCTTAAACATGTTCTGGCCTTTATGATCTCTCCCCCATATATGAACACTCTTTATCAGGTGACCAAAGGTCATTGGGTTTCATTTGCTGAAGAAAGCCAGAAAAAGTAAGTAAACCTTCAGGATTACTATAGAAGATAACTATAAGGGCTGCGTATAAGGGTTATGTTGTTGGAAAAGTCAGAAATCAAGAATTAAAACATTTTTTTCCTTTTAGTTACGTTTTCCAAATTGAAATTGGCAGTAGAGTAAGTCAAGTTGCAGGGTTTTGTTTTGGGAGTAGAGAGAGAGGGGATGACATGCAACCAAGGGCCTGCATGATAATTAAATAGCTAATTATATATTTTCATTTATATTTTTGTTTCTCTTGAGATGTGATTAAGTCCATGGCTTGAGCAAGTGTTGGAACTCTGTAACCTGCCAAACTCAGCTTTAAAAAAAATTGCTAGTCAGTCAATCTGAAAATAGAAAAAGTTTTTTATTTGTCAACTCTGAAAAGCTGACTAATTTAAAGGTGCAGAGGGATTTATGTGGCAGGCAACAATATGATGGCTGAGATAGGGAGAGAGAAGCAGCTGGCTTGTCTTATCTCTCTGCCGTGACAAATAGGTCTGAACGCAGTAGCATGCAGTTTTCCACCACACTGTTTGTCTATGAAAGGGAAAATTAACTGTTCTTTTGAACTTCCACAGTTCAGTCAATACTTCACTTTATGAGATTGACTTTTTTTCACAAAAAGTGATTGAACTTAGGTATTTATTTTCCCCTTTGTGTGTCTTAATAGTTTTATATGCAGTTATTAATAAACTAAGCATAGTACAGGTATTTCAAATGAAGAGCTCTGATTTATGTAACTGCAAGGTATTGAATGTTCCACGTTTAGATTGACTCACGTTTTTCCTTAATGTTATCTGAAACAACTGAAGTTGAAGTGAGCGTGAAGGAATACAGCTTATCTTACTACTGGTCTTTCTATGAGTGTATTAGGGCAACCACAGCAACCTCTCTGTTGAGCTTGCAGTAAATTACGTAGATGATGGGGAATCTAAGGATTCCCCTTTTCAGTACTTAGCTCCAGCCGGGGGAGTTCCAGTGTGGGAGGTCACACCATTGAGAGAAATTATTGACCAAATATGTATGCAGGTTCTTTTATGGAGGCAATGTTGTTTGAAAATGTTTTTTTTACAATTCAAAATATAATTTGTCAGCCATTATCATCCTGCAACCCCAGGCTCTGATACCTACAACCACATAATACCATAAAAGCTGATTTTGATTTATAGTACACACTGGATGCAACATACAGAAATCAGTAGTGGTCGAGCTTCAGTAGCTGAGATGTGCCAATCCAGACTGGGATCTGGAATGTAAATGTGCTTTTTAAAGAGTTGACTTGTGCCAATTGTGGAAGAGAGGACCAGATGAGTGAACTCCCATCAAGCAGTGTTTTGTTATCCCCAGTATTGTCTTAATTTAGCATTGCCTATAATATGTGCACAGCTTGAAACAGATTAAAACAGCTATATAACCACTCTTATTCCACCACTGATAAACATTTGATTCCACGGTTTTTAATAATTCATCATCATATAAAATTGTTTACTTAAATAAAGGTAGTGGCAGATAAACAGTTTTATTGAAAAATAATATATTTGAAAAATATCAAGTTCTAATTTAAGAAAAAATCATAGAAAAAGAAACTGTTCTTCTTCAGGCCATGAATCACCTTTTGTCATCAACTGTTGCCTTCACTCCATCCTTGTTCTTCTGGATCAGACTACAGGTCAGACCTAAAAAACAGGTGTTTTTTGTATAGCCCACAAGGGGTGCATGGTGGGATGAACATGCTTGTTGCTTGGCCTACTCCTTTTTCCCATTTACATGCTTTTCCTCTAGGTCACCTTATAAGTCAACATCGGAACAGTTTCCACTTTTATGCAGACGATACACAGATTTATTTTAGCTGTGACCCTGCAAACTGGTTTCAGAAAACCACCCACACCCCTCCAAAACCGAAAATACAGCAGATCCCTCCAGCAAAATAGTGATAAGACTAATCATAGGTCAAGATAGTGTAAATATATTATATTATTAGGGATCGAGCACTGAAAGTGCAAGACCCTATTGTTCCTCTAGGAATTATTATTGTTTTTCTGGGACTTCGACCGCATATTTGGCCCCCGCAACATGCTCAAAATGACATGAAAATTTGCACAAAATCCAAACGGAGCAAAAATACCGATATGACATTGTCCCCGTGCACGGGCGCCGCCACACGTCTAAGCCACACACCCCAAAATCAGCCCCCAAGTCACGTAAGGCCCACATGTACGAAAATTGCTACGCATGTGTGTCATGATAAAAGAAGCAGAAAAGCCTCTTGGACCCATGCCCCAAAACCCACAGGAAGTCTGCAATTTCGATACTTAATTTTCACTTGTGGCATCCATTTTGTGGTCATTTTGACTTTTTGGGCTTGTATTTGAACGAACTCCTCCTAGGGAATTTCTGGGATCTGCTTCAAAATTGGTCAGTACAGTCAAAAAATGGTGCTGAATGAACACTGTTCATTTTTTAACTGTACATTGAAGGGCGTGTCCATGGCGTGCCGTCAAAGTTGGCCATTTTGAAGTCTGTGGTCTTTGAACAAACAAACTCCGAGGGAATTTATCAGATCTGCTTCAAAACTTGACAGTACTCTTAAATAATGTTGCTGATTACAAGTTGGCGTGCCGTCAAAGTTGGCCATTTTGAACGAATGTCAAACTGTGATGTCATTTTTGGCATTTCAGTGCTTCTATTTTAACTAACTCCTCCTACAGGTTCTATTGGATCTACTTCAAAATTGGTCAGTGCAGTCAGTTTTTTTCTTGGAACATTGTGCCCGTGGCGTCCCGTGGCATCCAATTTGAAACCATCGCCATGAAAGAGGGATTCGTCATAACTTCTGACTACCTGATCCGATCTCAATGAAACTTCACGTTTGATAAGAGTCCCACCCTGAACACGTCTATGTGATAATATTCAGTAAAAGTGAGAGCGCCACCTAGTGGTGAAAGGAAATGTCATTTTTTTATACTTTCATGTTCTACTCCTAGCAGGATGATCAGATCCAGCTGAAATTTACATATGAAATGCAAAACACATTGTTGATGATATGTGATGAATGTGGTGAGTGGGCGTGTCTGTGGCGTGGCGGGAACTTTTGATGTACCGCCACAAAACACGAATTCGCTATAACTTGAGTGTACATTGTCCAATCGGCTCCACACTTCACTTGTCTGATAAGAGTCCCGCCCTGAACACATAGTGATAGCGACAGGAAGTAAGTGCTGCGTGGCGATTTTGAGCTGATTTACGTGAGATTTTCATGTCGTGGTCCGCACGTGTTGCAGCTTATATTTTATTCGTATAATTTTCTTTTCTATTAGGGGTGCTGGACTTGGGAATGATAAGATCAAGGTAGCAAACACTACTGTATCTTCTTGCTTTTCAAAATAGAATAGAAAGTCCCATGTAAAAGTGAGAATCTGATAAGTAGCCACACAGTACTTCAGTGTTAGTAATAAGAGTAATCTTTGCATTGTGATTATGCTGTACCAGACCAGACCAGACCAGTGAGAAAACCCTCTATGAACCTCTGGAAATTGTGTGGCTTGCACCTTTCTTTTCTAGATTAATCACTTTTATACCCTTACTTACTGTGCAAATGTTGAAAATGATTGGCCTAGTGATTCCTTTTTAAATTTGCAAGGACTGTATATTCTGTATTCTTGAGGTGAGCTGAGGAAAATCTAAGATATGTAAATGAATATAAAATTGTATTTAGAGATGGAAGAGGAGCAAAAATTTAATTAATCACTTCATCAGTGTATTTTACCTCATAGTGAGGTAGACTGCTGGTTTATCCTTTTGTATGTCCAATTGTTTAATAGTTGTTTAATATTTACTTAAACCACCACTGTTATAGAGAGTCACAAAAACAGTAAAGTACATACAAATCCTCAAAGTTCAACAATAAAATATGTATAACTGCCCACCAGAACCACATATGTACAATCACATATATTAGTATTTGCAAATGAAGATCCACCCCTGCATTAAATGCTAGTCAGCTAATGTGCTGTTAAATATTAGCTTGTTGCTTATGGTGAGGAAGAGGGGCAATAGATTTTTAGATATCTGCAACTTCTTTTTTGTTTTTTACATATTTTGGGGGGCTTTTTTCCCTTTATTTGACAAGATAGCTTGAGAAATGGACAGCAAAGAGAGAGAGAGAGAGAGAGAGAGAGAGGATGACACGTAGCAAAGGACCACCGGTTGGATTCGAACTTCTACAGGGTGAGCTGCCTGGTCGCCCCATATAATTGCAACTTTGAATATTGCTATCAGATCTAGGCCTGTTACATATGTTTCCTTTAGCCTACAGCCTTACAGATATATAACAGTAGCCAAAATTGCATGGGCTAACTTGAGCTGACACTTTTTTCCTGAAAGATCATAATAAGTGTAATGAGTTATGTCAATTTTGTCATTTAACAGATTTTAATGCGGCTACTTTTAATGCACAGACCATCTTAAAACCAACAAAAAATGCCTAGTCCAAATCAACATCTGTCCTAAAGCTGCCTACATCCTTGCTCTTATGCAGCTACTTCCTTGCATAGGTAGGGGCAGAAGGTCCCTTTTGGCTAGTTCTGCTGTTAAATTGTATTGGGGAAAGTTCTACCCTTTTTTACATTTAAAAATATTAGATTACTATGTTGCTAACTACAATTAATAACAGCAAATTATGTTAATTATAATTAGCACTGAAATCATCTAAATGTCTGCCTATAGTGTCAGGTCTGCCATAAGTTTTTATGAGTTTAGGCACACATGAATCACTACAATCAATCACTGTCTCCAACACAAGAGAGGTTTATGTTATTAGTTTGAATCCAGAGAAAATAATACTTAGTCTGTTTCACTTGGTTTTATGGGGCAAACACAAGTGGGAACCTATCATGACGTCACCCATTAGTTTGTGCAGTAACATTTTGAAGTCTCAAGTTTGGTGTTTTGGATTTGTCCGTAGCCAGAAACAATGGCAGCTCGCCTGGTCACACAAGATCTCATATTCCAGCTAAACAGTACACTAAAATATCTTTCTGAAACGATGAGAAATAGGCAATGGAGCAACAGAATCTAGCTACATATCTGATCAGCACTGCCTAGTTTGACAGTCTGATCTGAGTTTGGTGCGCTACGCTAGACAGACTCACTGACAGTGACCTGTCAATCAAAAGGTAGCTCCGCCCAAAAGCATACGCAGCTTTATCGTCTATTTTACTCTAAATGGGACCATCATTTACTAAATGAACATCATAATGTATGGAAGAGGATGTGAAACTAGAGACTTAGACCCTTAACTCATCAGGAAACTGTTTACTGAGCTCATAAATGAAGTGAGAAGTTGACTCATTCTCTATTAGAGTGAATGGAATAGCTGTGTTATTGCAGCCAATAGAGCTCCCCTGCTGGCCTTTACGTAGAATGCAGGTTTTAAGACAAGTTCTGTCCATAATATATACTTTCAATAGGCTAACATCAATGTTATCTTCCCCAACAGGCTAACATCACCTGCATGTTATGTTACAACCTGGTTGTATTTTCTAGGTTATTTAGCAATGAGCGTCCACCGTTGACATTTGTTGGTGAAGTGAGTGTCAGCTGACATGGTCTCCCATGGAGCTGCTGTTGAAGCTGCAGCAGGTAATTTTCCTAAAAATATTTTTGTCATATTTGCTGAAACTTTCACTGTATCCTGACAGTAGTACATAACACAGATACTCTGTGAAAAAATCAGGTTCCTCTGGCTCGTTGTAGCCCTCCTAATGGTATTTGCTAGAATCCACCAGGCCTGGACAAAAACAACAAATCATAACCGAGAAAGATAGCTGATTGTTGAGTCTCACTTCCAGGTCATCAAATACAGACTTTTTGGGACCCTGGAAATGAGACTCAACAATCAATTATCTTCAAGCTTACAGCTCAAAGTGTCTTTATATCTTTCTCGGCTCCGATTGGTTGTTTTTGTTCAGGCCCGGTGGATTCTTGCAAATGTCACTAGGAGTGCTTGAAGTTAGTTCACCACTTAAAGAGACATGTGAGGAACCTATGTAGCTCATTGTGTGTGTTCATCATATACACCTCCTTTCACACTGTCATTTGATATATTTTTTGTGTAAAATATCGACTGGTACAACCTTTAAAATCCATACACTGTCCTCAATTGGTGCTTGTGTGCGCCCTCTTATGGCTGTCAAAATGGAGCAACAAAAATACAGGGAACATCCCAAAAGTGCACTGTGATGCTATCAGAAGTACACTCTCCTGATACTCTAGTGAGTGTGGGTTTTAACATTATATTGGTATCATAACTAAAATAAAATGTTCCTAGACCTGATTTTACTATTTAATTATGGATTGACATTTTATGGATAGACATTTGCACAAAAAGAACCTAACATAATATAAATAAAGTTATGTGATATAAGCTTCCTCTACATTGCAAGAACGTTACTAAGACTAATGGATGTTGCTATATTCATATGACCGTGCTGCAGAGAAACTTCTTCCTTGTTCCCTGCAGTACCCACAATGTGCTTTAACAAAAGATCACAAATTTAAACCACTCCATCTAAACTCTTACTTCAACATATAGTTCAAAATGATCAAAGTCCACATCAGCCAATTAGAAAGTACAGCTCTATGTCAGCCCTGTGCAACAGAGGAACATAGTTCATAGATCAGAAAGTCCCAAAAACATGTGCAGCATAGACCCTCTAATTACAAAACATCTTTCTATCCAAGGGAAAAGCACTTAACAATAATAAAAGCAATTTCTGAAAAAAAAGTTTTGTCGTTATGATCTAGAGCCAACACATTATGAAGAAAAGGGCTTCATTAGAGCCAACGTGGCTTTACAACGATCTCAACTGAGGTTGCTGTTTACTCGTGCTGAAGTAATTGCTGTGTGGATCCATAAGTTCTCCCTGTTTCCGTTCTTTATACTAAGCTAGACTAATCACGTCCTGACTCCAGCTTTGTACTGAACACACAAAAAATGAGAGAGATATGGATCTTCTAACCTCACTCTCTAAAAGAGAACAAAAAAGGGTTAATGTTGAACTATTAGTGAATGCACATAGTGATTGTTTGTAGATACAGCCCAACTTCCTGCCTGATAAGACAGTTGACTTTTATGGTCTTGTGCGGCTTTAAATAGCCAACACTGTCCATATAATGAGCAGCAAGGCAGCAATAAAAGATGTTGTTCTGCTACTGAGAGCTCCATTCTGGCAAGTGCATTGTGTCCAGATGTGTGAACCTCTGTCCTGCATGTCTGAATGTTTATTTCCATGTCTGTCCCTCCCGTGGTCCCTCATCCTCCCTCCTCCTTCCTCCTTCTCCCCCCCCTCCCTCCATCTCTCCCTGAGCTCCTGTCGTCCTGCAGGTGGAGACAGAGACAAGGAGAGGTCGTCCACCACAGGCGAGGATGAGGAGGGGTCGGGGCAGCCCAGCCAGTCTGCAGCAGAGGATCGTGGGTATCCGTCCTGCAGTGAGGAGCCTGGAAACGTGAACTTCCAGTAGGATTCTCCTCTGAAGAGATAGACGGAGCCTGGAGGAGAGGGAGAGGAGTTTTCACACCCAACAACTTGAAATGTTTTTAAATGTTTTGCAGCTCTAACAAACAGCACTCTTTGCACTCTCTGCAGTTTTCTTTATGGGCCAGTCTCTGTGCTGAAAGTTGGAGAAAAGCCTGAAACACTGGAGGCAGCTGCATAAACTGATCTTAAAATACATCCATTACCATAACCCCCCATACCTTTTTCCTACTCCAGTAAGCCAGCTTACAAAAATCGTCTTCACCACCTACATTTATATACAAACCCGAAGCTCTGGTAAAGCCTATCCAATAGAAGGTAGGGCCTTGAAAGACATTTTATCCTCGGCAGGGCATTTGGTCCTTATAGAGACAGAGAATGTGACACACAGATACAAAGATGATTCCTGTCCTCACCATCGCTCTCTGTGGTGATGCCACTGACACCATCTCTAAGCAGCTGCGTCCAGGTATCTTCTCGCTTCTCTTCCTCAGCAACTCCCACGGTCCCCCACACGGGGCCCTCCTCTGGGTCCCAGACCAGGCCCCACCTCCCTGCCGCTACCTCCTCTTCCTCCTTCTCCTCCTCATCGGCTCCAGCTAAGCTCACCCCCATCCTGAGGGCAGACAGGGGCTGAGGATAGCCTTCCTGCAGGGACAGATCCCTGAACAGCCAGAACTGGGAACCTGCAGCAAGACAGGACCTGGAGAGGTTACTGGGCTGACTCCCTCCACATTTGTCAAAGAAAAATCATGTGATCTGCTGTTGATAATGTAAATAAGTTGATCCAGATGGTTGCACAGAAGTTAAACTGTTATGGTTTATATTCAAAATATATATAAATCAGTGTTTTATTAACATTATTGGAATATACCACTGATAAAGATTATGGCATGATCTGACTGTCTCTCCAGCACAGCGTGAACATGAGGTAGGTCAGGTGGTAGACCCCTCCACAGCCTCCTGACAGAAGCCCCTCGGCCTGATACCAAACCACCACCATTGACTCGCCACATCATCAGACCTGGAGGTACGAGGAGACAGAGAAGCGAAGAAATGGTTGAGCAAGGGAGATGGATGTCCATTTTCTAATTTGACATGCCTATCAAGTCAGTTTCTGGCGTTTTCAAACCTTTGAAGAAGAAAGTCTCTCCTCGGATCCTTGCCACAGCATCAAAACTGGTGTTACAGCGATCTATGGAGAGGCTGGAGGGAGAAAGCACACAGGGAGACTTACTTGAAGAGCTTCATGGCATCATTTAGTAGAATAAAATCAAAGACAATAATTAAAAATGAAATGTAGTTTCATTAGTAAAAATTGTGACAAATTCATCGACAACCTTTTGTTCCATGACAAAGACCAGATGCTGATGAGATGGAACTGACTTTATTTAGTAATAATGTAATTTAAAAATAAAACTACAACAATATTTTTAATGTACATTGATGACAAAAGAGGTACCTGATGGCAACAAATGGTCAAAACATGGGGACACCTCCATACTTTCAATTCAATTCAATTCAATTCAATTCAATTTTATTTGTATAGCGCCAATTCATAACAGAAGTTATCTCAGGACACTTTTCAAATAGAGCAGGTCTAGACCGAACTCTTTATAACATTATTTACAGAGACCCAACAGTACCACCATGAGCAAGCACTTGGTGATGGCTCTAAGTGGGTAGTCATCTGCCTCGACCAGTTGGAGAGAGAGAGAGAGAGAGAGAGAGAGAGAGAGAGACATAGACAGACAGACAGACAGACAGACAGAGGTGCACGGCAACAACAGTAGCAACAACTACACTAATAGTACTGACTGACTTTCTCGCTCTTTACACGGACACTAAAGGGTACCTTGTTCATCATTATGAGACGTTGATGGGCGTGACAAAGCATTGGTATTGGAAGCTCTGGGAATGACAACGGGCTGAAAAGCTGGGACGAATACTACAAACCTGATCAAGGAGCACCAAGATGTTATGTAGATAATAATGTTACATTACCAATTACATTTTTTGACTTCTACAAAAGGCAGTAGTGTAATGTAATGTTGTATTAGCATCTCACAACGACAGGGCATTGCTTACATATTGGGGTTTAGCTGAACTTAAAAGTCAGTTCTTAAAATATTATTATTATTTATTAGACATGCTATCCATGCTAAAGCTGCACAATGTAATTGCTACACACATTTGATAGTCAGGTCTTGTTGATTTCCAATGGCTCCATGCAGCTAAATATAATCTATTAGCGACATCTGCTGGTTTATCAGACAACCTGTTACTTTGTAGATAATTTAGGGAATGAGTTATTTTAGCCTAAAATCTTTTTTGAAAGCAGTTTTCAGAAGTTTGATTAGAAATTAGAGTTTGATTGACCTTGACTAAAACTAGAATAAAATGTTTATAACATTTTTGTCAACTAATCTTTTGAAATATCAAGAGTTTTAGTTGACTAAAAACTGACTAAAAATATAAAAGTAGGTTGTCTAAATATGAATATACCATAACATTGGAGTAAGACTAAAACTAAATGTAAAGATATCGTTTAGCATTTTATACAAGGTATGGGGGAAACACTAAACGGCATTGTGAAACAAATTCGGTTTGTTTTCTGAAGAAAAAAATCTGTTAATCTAATCTCTGATCTTGTGAGTCATACCCATATTTGTGATGATTGTGGTGCCCTCGGTGGCGCAACTGAGGCTCTGGGGCAAGGCGAGGAGCATCAGTAGCCAGCAGCTGGTTCCTTTTACCTAAAACAAAAGTCAAATAAATTTAAACCTTTTGACAATAAATCAGGATTCCCTTGACAATAACAATATATACATTCATGGATTATAATGGGCAGACCACAAACTCTTGTGGTTTACCTTTACTAACTACAGTTGCTAGTTATGTTTATGCAAAGCTTTTTTCTCTTTTGCAATGCAATAATTATTTCATGATTTCCCCAAGTACTCTGATCTGTCTTTCAGTGATCAATCAATTAAAAGCTGTCAAATTCTGATATCATAATCTTCTATAATCAGCTTTAAGAGCTCAAGTACTCTTAAATACCATTGCCAAAATCCTTGGCAGAAATCTTATTTATATGATTATTGATTATCATTATTGTTTGCATATGTGGTTATCACAAGAGCAAAGTTCAGCCTTTAGTCCTGAAATAAGAATATGACAACAAGAAAACAATGTTCCAAGTGTTTCTGGTGTAACGGTGGGATCATGAGAGAATCACTAAAATTAGATCACCAAACAAATATTCCTTGATTAAGAGAGAATAAAGCCTGTTATGTTTGGACCACAAAACAAGACTAAGAGTCTACAGCTAAACTAGCAGCTCTGTGGGGCTGTAGTAGTGTATACAGCAGTGCTTTGAGCTAAATGCTGACATCAACATGCTAACATGCCAACATTTCATTGCAGAGAATTTCCAGATTTTGGTCCTTTGATTCTTTACAATGCCATGCTTTCACATGAGCATCTCAGCATAATGTGAAAGATTATACACAAGACCGGGGGGAAAATGACAAGTATTCGCATGTCGCGTTGGTGGAACATAACAAGATTGTAAGTAGAGCTTCAAAATGCCAAAAGAAGAAACAGGAGCAAGAGACAAAACAATAGCATAGGCAATTTATTGAAAATTGCATTTAAAATCAAACAGGCTGTTCATCAGCTGATCAAAAGTTTAAGACCATAGCCCAAAAAAAAACCCAAAACAGAACTAAAAGTGTCAAAAAAAGGACTCAATAGTGAGTAGGCCCACCATTGTTGTTGATCACTTCAAAAATTCGTTTATACATGCTTGATGCGAGTGTTTCCAGGAGCATGGTGGGAACGTTGCTCCATGTGGTGAAGATGGCTTCACAAAGGGCATCCACGGTCTGGAACTGTCGTCCGTTTTTGTAAACTTCCCTTGCCATCCATCCCCAAACGTTCTCAATGGGATTTAGATCAGGGGAACACACAGGATGGTTCAAAAGAGCAACGTTATTCTCCTGGAAGAAGTCCTTCGTCAGGTGAACTGTAGCGTTGTCCTGTTGAAAGACCCAGTCATCACCACACAGACGAGGGCCCTCAGTCAAGAGGGATGCCCGCTGCAACATCTCCACATAGCCAGCCCAGACCATGATGGAGCCTCCTCCACTGTGCCGCCTTGAAAACATCTCCAGTGGGGTCTCCTTATCATGCCAGTAACGTTGGAAGCCATCAGGACCATCAAGGTAAAACATTTTCTCATCAAAGAATAAAACTTTCTTCCACCTTTCAATGTCCCATGTTTGGTGCTCCCTTGCAAAGTGCAAATAGGCAGGTTTGTGGTGTGGGAGGAGATGTGGCCTTTGAAGATGTTTTCTGTTCTTTAAGCCCTTCTGTCGTCGATTCCGTCTGATGGTTATTGCGCTACAGTCAGCATCAGAAAGGGTCGAGGATCGGTCTGTGTCTTCACGGACAGCCGGTTGGATCCTCCAGCTCAGCGCAGGTGAAATTTTTTTGGGTCTACCACTTGAGCTTTTTGTCCCATAAACCTCAGGATCTTTTAAGAAATTTAAAATGACTGTCTTACTGCGTCCAACCTCAGCAGCATTGGCGCGTTGCAAGCTCAACAATCCTGCCACGTTCAAAGACAGAAAGCCTTTTTGCCTTTGCCATCAGGTGGTCGTGACAGTGTGAATGCCTGATAGAAAATGACATGAAAGCCAGATTTTTGCACAGATTTGGACTTTTTAAGGCTATGGTCTTAAACTTTTGATCAGCTGATGAACAGCCTGTTTGAGTTTAAATGCAATTTTACTACTTGCAACCTGGTTATGTTCCACCAACGCGAAATGCAAATACTTGTAATAATTAAGATTTTGTTCAGGAGTGTATTGACAACAAATGGCACTATCTGCCTCAGTCCATGCAACACAGCTGTCCTCATGTATCCATAAATGCTTTACTTTAATGGCTTTGCAGCTCCTTTCAATATCTGATGATACAGTTAAACAAAACCTAACAAGACCAACAGTCTACAGCTAGCAGCTCCATGAGGCCGTAGCCTTCTTGTGTACAGCAGTGCTTTGAGCTAAATGCTAATGTCAGAATGTTAACATACTCACAACGACAATGCTAGTTCAGGTATATGTTTCATTTAAGTGTGTGAGGATGCTAACATTTTCTTTTTAGCACCAAGCATAAAGTACAGCTACGGCTGATGGGAATGTTATTAGTTTTGGACAACTTAAAAATGTGACCTGATGATGGATATAAGGTTAAGGGATCATCAAAGAGATTAATTCATCCTGAGGGGAACATGGATGTCTGTATCAAATTTCACGGCAATTCATCCGATGTTTGTGGAGATCATTCACAAAAGGTATTAGACCAAATGTCAGGGGATCCCCAAAGTCAGTCAAGTTCATCTTGTTGGAACTATTCCTCTTGGTGCCAATCCATTCAGTAGGCTAGATGTTGAGGTATTTCGCTGGATAAGTAGGTAAAACTGTAGGTAAAAAGTCAGTGGATCACCAAAGTCAGTACGATTCATCCTCTGGACACAATGGATACCTGTGCCAAATTTCATGGCAACCTACCAATGTAGAGACATGTCACTGGGTTACATATTCATATTCATATATTGATTTCATTGGACCAAAGTCATGGACTGCCCGCCCAATAATTACACTCAGGGCACCTTGTCAACTTCCATAAATAAGAACAACTGCGACTAAACTTCCTCCGGATACAGCAGCAGCAGCCGTGAAGTTTAGTCGGAGGATGTATTAAAAGTAACAAAGCAGCAGCTTGATGCTCATGCAGATGCATTTGGACAGAGGTTTGCATATCCGAGCACACAGCTGTCTGGCTCGAGAGTTGGGGTTGGGGAAAGCATGCATTACATTATACAAAAGGCAAAATGAATTAAGGATCACTCTTTTTAAATAACAATGCAGTCACACATTTCATCGTAGAGAAATTTCCTGATTTGGGTCCTTGGATTCTTTACAATGTCAGGCTTTCACATGAGCATCTGAGTGTTATGTGGAGGATAAAACTCACAACAAATAGCACTTTCTCTCTGTACTTTTTCAATAACACACCAGAGGTCAGTCCATGCAATGAGTTCACAGCTGTCCTCACTCATCCATAAAAGCTCCACTTCTATGCCTTTCATGGCCCTTTTTAATATCTGAAGATGTTAAGCCATAATAATGAAGTCATTATGTCTCCTTTCTTTGGTTTTGTGCTTAAAATATATGCATTCCTACATGCCAACCAGGGAAAATTATAAATCATCATGTGACCAAAAAGTTTTTTTTACTTTTTAAATTCTCATGGTGGACATTGTGACATGCCACACACAGGCGGGAGAAAGGTATATCTACCGTAGAGCTGGGTGATGTGCTCCAGATCTTGGGGTCCCAGGCTGTAGTGGAGAGGGTCTCCAGTAGGACCCTGGTAGTAGGGCCTCATCACTGAGTGGCGGGAGGAGGAGTGAGCAAGGCCCAGTGCATGGCCAAACTCATGGACCAGCACTGTAAACAGGTCAGTGCCATCAGAGGCTGGGAAGGAAGAGAGAGAAAGACAGAGAGATAAAGAGAAAGATAACTGATTAGAGCCCTGTAATCAGCTACTAAAGGATGCAATGTTCATTACACACCACAAGATAGAGCTGTTGGACAGAACAAGCAACATACTGACAATGTTGGTTTTCAAAGAGTCTTGTTGCAAAGGCATCATACGTAAAATTTTATGTCTGAGTGCCACGACAGAAGAGGTTGGAGTCACCTTATGCATGACATTTTTCCACTGGGGAGCATGAATGTTTTGAGTTTAAATTGTTTATAATTTGTATCATTTGTGTTTCAACTGCATGGTACAGCTTGGCTCTACTCGACTCGACTCACTATTGGCACAAGAGTTTTCACAAATTATTTTTAAATTATAGAGTATAGCCAGACAAGAACATTAAGCATTGCAATGGACAGCCATTTTGATATATTTTTTGTAGAAGTAGACATTATAAAGTAGAAATTCGTCCTGAGGATGGTGCTAGAGGAATTTTGAAGTCCTCTGAAACGAGACAAATTAAATTAAATTCAATTCAATTTTATTTGTATAGCACCAATTCATAACAGAAGTTATCTCAGGACACTTTTCAAATAGAGCAGGTCTAGACCGAACTCCTTATAGCATTATTTACAGAGACCCAACAGTACCACCATGAGCAAGACCTTGGTGAAGGGGGCCTCTTAAAAGGCAAAACTGCCTTTTAAGAGGCAGAAACCTAGGACAGACCCCGGCTCTACGTGGGTGGCTGTCTGCCTCGACCAGTTGGGGTGAGAGAGAGAGAGAGAGAGAGAGAGAGAGAGAGAGAGAGAGAGAGAGAGAAGAGGGAGAGACAGAGAATGAGAGAGAGAGAACAGAGGTAACGCAAGAAGGACAGAGACAGAGACAAAGGTGCACAGCAACAACAGTAGCAACAACTACAATAAAAGTAGTAGTAGTGACTGATGGTGATAATGATGATACAGCAAGTTTAATGAAAATCCAGCCATTACTTGTCAAGATACCTCACGAAGTGTTGGTCAAGAGAAGTAGTTAATAAAATCCCAATCATAAACTCACTCAGGGGTCGTCAGTTTACTAAATGATAAAAAAGGGGTTGGGAACCACTGGTCAAGAGGACATTTTGGCCTGACAGAATCAAGAGCATTGGAGGTACTACTGTTGTGAGACATGATGGAGAATTGGGCTTTTAAGTTATAGAAGGATTTGTTAAAAAAGTTGAATTGTTAATTTTTTTCTATTGCTAGTTTATATACTAAATATCAAAGTGCATCCTGTTGGATGTGGCAACAATTACAAGCAGAATGTGCTACGTGCTGCGGCGTCAATGTGAAATACAGATGTGATAATATTAGAAGATGAACTGTAACATTGTTCCACCTGGTTGTCTGAAAGCCCACTCCTCCTCTGCGTCCAAATGAACTCCTCCTGCCCGGGCAGGGTCTGATGGGAAAAAAGCATGGCCGACTGCACCGCCTACCCCATCGAAGGGATAGCCATCACCATGGTAACCATGGAGGAAGTCTACCTGTAGGTCTGCTGCCTCTGGACTGCTCACCTAAAAACAGAGGGCAATAGAGGAGAGGCTTGGTGGGGATTTTCAGGGCAAATTTAGGAAAACTATAGTAAAGGGCAGTAAGTATGTGTGGCTAGGCATGGGTAGTTGTGCCCAGCTGCTGTCCCAACATTGTTTTTCCACCAGCCTTGTAGGCAACTCTTACCCGGTTTCACTGCCAAGTCGTCAAATACTGCTGCTTGACTTCAAAATTGGACGCTATAGGTGCCCCTCTAGGTCATTTCTGGGTTCAGGTGACATGGTATACAAAGTGAGAAAGTCCGCATATGAAACCAAAAGTAAACAATTTCTTACATGAACATACTTAAGTTACATCAGGTACGTAACGTGACTTACAATCTTTTCTAAGCAGTTTTTGTGGCTAAATTAAATTGAAAAGCTTTCAGAATTTTAACCACACATTTTGAAAGTCTAATTGGATGTTGCGTATTTATTATTGACCACAGATCACTGCATGTCCCGAAATGACACTAGAGGGATACCTACAGAGTCATATTTTGAAGCATAGGGCCCCTGACCAAGGGTAGTATTTGGCAAGTTGGGAGTGAGAATGTGATGTATCTTCCAACTTTTCCATATGTCAGTAATGCAGCATCAGACAAATGTACCAACCTCATGGAACTCCAGGGGTGTTGGCTCTGCCCACACTCTTAAAGCATAAAAGACCAATGAGCGAATGGTTTCCCGAGACAGACGGGAAGAGGAGGGGTACGAACGCAACCTAAGAATGTAAAAGAGCGTATTTGTGTAAGAGAGAGTCCAAGGGAAAGACCCAGTTACAGATAACTTGAGGCAAATAAATGTGGGTCTGTAAAGTTCACATCTTAATTAGAAATAGAAATTACTCATGTTTGGTCCAGTTTTCCAGACCATAATCTGGTGTAGATTATGAAAAATGTATCTTATCTGACCTCCAGTTAATGTTCCTGCGTGTCCACATGGAGATAGCCCTTCTCCTCCGCCTCCTCATGTTTCTCCCCTCCTGGTTGGCTAGTAGTCTGGATGGTTCGTCTTGGTCAGGAAGGGAGCAGCGCGGGCTGTTCATCAGTGCCATTGTCTCTTCATCTGAACACACCAAAGCACAGAGGAACCAGAGGAAACCAGAGGAGTCACATATAGAATACCAGATTCAAGAAGGAGTAGCCTAAACATCGGTTTGTTGAGTTTTACAGCAATCCTCACCTACAACCCCAGTGTCTTTGAGGCCTCCAAACCTCTGCATGGCCCTCACAGCATCAGTGACAGCTGTCCAGGCCTGTAACTGACCAGTGGAGGGGTCTGAGGGTGGGAGGTAGCCATACTTTATCAGCCAATCCTATGAGGAAAGGAGAGCAGATAGTCAGAGATAGAGCAGATAGTGGAGTAAATACAGTTGGCAACCATGACTAAATACATGCTGAAAGTGTCTGCAAACAGTTCATTGCAAACGCAAAATGTTCATACTGAACCAATGTCTTTTTCATGGTTATGTTTAGGTTACTCAAAGTCTTTGATGCTGGAAGCTTGTATTGTCTCAGCCATTCAAGCACTTTTAGATTCATAACATCATCACGTGAGTTGGACTGAGACCCAAACCCAAAGTCCAGACTCAACGTCCCATAAAATAGTCACCCTACTGTACATCTTGCATCCCTCCAGCTAGTGATAATTAGCAGACAGCAGGTATGTTTAGGGTTGCAGCAGTATATACCGATACCATGTTATACTGTGGTATGTAAATTGACAGCTATCATTCAGTATATATTTGCTTATCTATTCTATCGAACTATACTGCAGTAATGTTAAAGCGTTTGTTTAACCAACCATCACTCCTTTAGGGGTTCAAGGGTTATTATGACTGATGATGAAAATAGAATTGTGTAATACTGTATACTGTTAAACAGTAAAACTATGAACATTTCTGAGATGGTTATCGTACCGTGAAGATCTCATACCATTGCATCCCTAGTGTTTATGTATGTCTTCTTCAAATGAGCTCATATACATAAGTCGGATATGCACATGTTCAGTCACAGATCACTGTAACTGATGTATTTCAAAATTTGCATTCCCTTCTTCCTGCCTTCCTTATAAATGTTCATGCTGTTTATTTTACCACCAGCTGGGTGCTCTCATCTTCAGTGGGTGTCACTGGTGCAGAGGAGGGTGCGGGGGTTACGTCAGCAGTGGATGCTGTTTGCATCCATCCAGTGCTCAGGCACAGAAAAAGAAGCCACATCTTCATCTTGTCTGCATGTTTTATGCGAAATATTCACTTGAGAGATATCTCAATGATGTAAATCCATCAGTGTCAGAGAGGATATTCGGACCCTGGAGTGGCATCAAAAAATACAATGAAAATTTTAAATTTGGAAACAGCTGCAAGTATTATTAATACAGCAATAAAAGAAAGGCAACAACAACAAGTATAAATTGTAAAATGTTGCATTAACTGAGGCCAATATTTTTAGTACAAGAGCATATTACAGTAGAAAAGCATGAAACACAAATTAAATACAAAAAATACTGTTATAACAATTTTGCTATTCTAATTCAATTTGTTAAGCTTATGAAACAGTTCATACATTCATAATAATCAAATACACAAACAGGGTTGCCACTGTGTGAAATATATCCACTGTTATTGCTTTAATATAGTTCTGTCTTGGTAAAAGTAAAAATATTAGTCCACCCTTTTTCAGCAGTCACACATACAATGCAGAAACAGCCCTTCTAGAAGTTCATTCACACAGTGTTAGAAAAGCCCATTAAACAGGAACTAACTCATTCATTGACATTCAGAGACCAATGCACAGCATCAGGAGCATTTTGAGGTTCAGTATCTTGCTCAAGGATACTTCGACATGCAGCAGGAGTTGGGAATTGAACCAATGACCTTCCAATTAGTGGAAGACCTGCTCTACCTCTGAGCTAAATATTCTTAAATATAATCAAATTTTCTTATGTTGATAGCTTGGCTAGAATAAGCATAACAATCTTAGGCACTGGAAGACTGTAACAGAACTTAAAACTAGAAACTAGAATATAAGCTAGTAGTGCTTATTAAAAGCAATGAAAACTCAGTTCTTTAAGATAGATTTGACTAAAATAAGCATTTTGGTCACTTTATTGAGCTGATTTTAAGAATTTCTACCTTGTTTTGTGGTTTGTTTTACCATTTTTTATTAAAACAATGAAAAACTAAAAAGCTGTTTCATTTCCAACACTGGGACAAGACTGCTGTCTCTTAAACTGAGAAGTTGAACAAGTAGTCTTCCTCTTAAAACCAGGAAAATAATCTTGTTCCTCCGCTGGGATATTATACAAACCATTGTTGGAACTAGTTACTGGTTCAATTGAGCTCAATATTAGCTCTAATATCTTATTAAGAAACAGTTAGATATATTTTCTTAAAACCAGATTACTTTTCTAATGCAACACATTGACTCGACAAGATTTTTTTTCTTTTTAGACAAAAACTAAGACTCATTACCCAGAAACAAGGCTTTCTTACTGTCTTGAGATGCACTGTGATTGTGGTACCAGCCGGTGTTAATTTAAGCCTGAAATTGATATGGGTTGATCAGAAGTTTCTATATTGATTAGAAAACGATTTACAGAAGAGCTTCAGAATTTAGCTTCAAAGCAAGAGTAAGGGAACTATTACAATTATTTTATATATAATTTTAAAAAACAATTGCTATTTATTGTTTGTTAGAATATGGATATTGAAGCCTTTTACTCTGCAGTTGAAAGTTTTTTTTCATAAAAGTTGCTATATTTATGAGAACAGATACTGACACATCTGACTCGTCTGTACCGGATACTCGTTTCAGCCAGGTACTCGCTTAACCCTTGTAAATACAATATATCCTACCTGTTATACATTGCAATGTTATCATTATCATTACTAATGCATTAACATGCTCACAGAAGCATTATAAGAGTTGCTTATAGTTGCCTAGACAAACTGGTTTTAGGTAAACTCAACCAAATCTTTACCACAGAGATGGAAGGTCTAAAAACACCATTGAATGCTCTCTTTAAATTAACATTAACATCCCTCCATCACATACAAAATGCTTCTACAGTGTCTTCACTAACATTGGAAAGGAAAGAAGGCACTAATACATGTAATAAATGCCTCACCTGCTTTGGCTTTTTATGCTTAAATTATTCCTGGTCAATGACTTAATTCTCTCGCTGCACAATCGGGAAAAACACTGTGACATCCAATGTCACGACAGCATGAATGAGTTAAAGGAGTCAGTGAATGAAGTTGACGGGAAACATCCATACTGTATTCCCACTGGGGAGATGATATACCAGATGCAATCAGAAGATGGAGGAAAATTACCATAAAACACAGAGGGGAGGGCACCGTAACTGCTGTACAGGACAGTGGTAGATGTGAGTGTGTGTGTCTGTGTCAGAAGATGCTTCATTTAATTAAGTTAGAGGGTATACCATTTCAGTTAAAGCATGGGGGGCAGAGAAGAAAGGATGAATGGAGGAGGAGAATAGTGTTAAAGTAATGAGATTAAAGCAGCAAAAAGAGGAGAGGGCAAAAGCCTGTTAAGAACCAACAAACATTCTCCCTTAAATCAAAGGTCATATTAACCTAATATTGTGAAATACATTTTTAGATTACACCCTATTTCTTTAGTTAAAAACTAGCATAAAAAGATTTTTTATCATAATACACACCTAGGTTGTCTGGTTGGCCATGACCCTGTACTAACTGTTCGTGAGCTTCTGTCACTAACTTGTGGACTAACTTGATTTTTTGTTCGTTTTGGTTATTGAGATGTATTATATTATTATTAATTATATATAGTTTTTAGGATTTAGTGGCATGGTATAGTTGCAGATATCAACCAACTGAATACCCCTCGCCTCAACCTTCCCTTAGAAGCACAAGGGATTTGGTTTGTCCATTCTGGGCTACTGCAGAAAAATGGTGGTTCAACATGGCAGAATCAGTGGAGGGGGCAAGCCCCTGGGAAGAGGGCTTTGAAGCCAATTTGACATAGTGGCCAAACTGTATAATGACAACAACAGGAACAATTTGTCAATTTCTTTTGGCTTCATATACCATGAGCAGTTTCCATAGGAATGAACATCCATGGGAAGATTAAAACAGCTCATTCTAAGGTAACAATTTTTATTTTGGGGTGATTATATACTAATGCAAACATATATTATATTCCATTTCTGACACTAGATCCTCCTAAATGTTACACACTAGACCTTTGTTGGGGATCAAATTATAGAATAAATAATAAATGTTACACATCTCATCCATATATCTTGAAAACTGACATTTTGTTTATGTTTTTTTAAAAAGACAGACATTTTAAAATTAGACTCAAAGCTGCATTCAAATATTTTTGTCCACTTGGGGGCAGCAGAAGTAACGGAAAACACAACATAAACCTACCATTCAAATACCTTTAAAGTTGACAACATGTTAGCCAATAGTCGATTTTTGCACCCAGCAGACACAGAGCAGTGTTAGCATTTATTTGGAGTCGTGTTTCTGACCACTTGACAAATTCAAGACCAATATTCACTCATCTTTTAGCTCTGTTTTTGGTCCCCACCAACCCCTGAGAAAACATCTGTTAGCTGTTCCATTTTTTTCCCAACCTAGCCACTAACTTTGTCTGTCTGCTGTTTAGTGCTGGTAACATATTGTCAGTTTATCAGCTTGAGAGCAAAACAGTAAAGTTGTGGGCCATAAAACCAAAACAATCAGCTGAAAGAAGCTAAAATGCTCTACAGAGCTGAATGATAATCCTCTGTGGACTCATCACCATAAATAACCCCCTTCACATTACACACAGTCAGAATATGGTTTAGTGCTGCTTTAAAAATTAGTTACAGAGAAAGACATTAAAACAACAAATGTTTGTGACATTGTCTAATGTAGGCGTGTCTTTTTTCCAATTTGTGACTTTGCATCATTTCACTTTTTTGTATGTGTTTTCCTTTTGGACTTCCCATTAATGAAATTGAAATTGTAGAAATCATTTTCCAGAATGTTCCCCAAATGTATTATTATTTTCATTTTTTAGTAGACTTGATTTGCAGCTTTTTTTTACAGACACATTTCAACCAGAGGGAACTGAGAATGCGTACAGTCAGTGTTTGGAAAATGTATTTCAACTGTGAGAAAGATTAGAAATCACACATTCATAGCTGCATCTTGAGGACACTGCAGACCTTCATAGGTTGAATCCTCAATTTTCTTTACATGTTAAAATTTTACTAGTTTCAGGGCAAGAGAATTCAATTAAAATTACTCAGAATTTCCACACCAGAATTAAAATCTTGGCAGCGAGCTCAGCTAAATCTAAAGGATTTTCATGCAAAATGTGCCGACAATATAATTGAATATATATAAACTGAATTATTTTAAACCTATTTTTGGTGAAATTGGGGGGTGTCTAAAATCCTTGTGGCCCTGCACAGATTCTGAAACTTGAACTGAATAGCTATACAGTCACTGTATCACTGATCGCAGCTGTACAGTAATTCTCATTATAGGTCTTGACACATTCAATATTGTTACCATCTGGAACTGGCCTCCAACATCTAACCTTTCACTGCAACATCAGATAAACCCACATAAAATGCCAAACACTCCAACTCCAGATCCAGCAGACAAACTGCAACCTTCAGACGAGTTAAAACTTCAGTGCAAAATAAACAGAAAGATGTTTTCACGCTTACCTTCCTCCTCCTCCTCCTTTGCATCCGTCCTCACTCTCTCTTTATCTGCCACTATGGGAACAGATGGGTCCTTTCTCTGCTCTTGCTTCTTCCCCTCAAAGCCCAGCTCCTAACCCCCCGCCCCCCACCCCCCTTCTACCCCACCCACTGCCATGACAAATGTAGGCTTGCATGTTTGCAGAAAAAGCCTCTTTTCTTTCACTTAAGAAGATCTTGACTCCCGCCTTACTTTGCTCTGTCGCTCTCTGTCCCGTCATCTGTTGGCTCCAGGTTCAGACCAATATCTAACACATAAATGTGAGCAATTGCTGTCATTTCATGTAATTCCTCTGCTCTAAAATTAAAACAATTAGTGCCAGCGCTGCACTCTCTGTATGTAGAATCCTGTGCTTTGACCCGGGAGGATTAGTGAGTGTCACACAGCAAAGATGGGTTTAGATTTTGAGTGTGTGTGTGTGTGTGTGTGTGTGTGTGTGTGTTTGCATGTGTACAACATCTGCATGTTCATGTGTGTCTTCTCTTATGATGGCATTAACATTTTACGCAAAATCCTCTTAACGCCAGGATTAAAACTAAAATGAAGACGAACAGATTTCTCTCTCTCTCTCTCTCTCTCTCTCTCTCTCTCTCTCTCTATCAGTGTTTCTTTTTTCATGTTCTTTCTTTGTGTTTAAGCCAGTGGACAAGTGTTTAAGGTTTAAGTGTTTAAAGACATTCACCCAAGTTAAAAAGCAGAGAACACAAAGTGGAATCACCTGTTGGAAAGATTGACATGAGCATAATATGAGTGTATGTTGAACTAGTTCATATCTTCCATGTTGCTGTAGGCTGATTCATGTCAATACTAATATTCTTTCTTGAGTTGTGGCGCAGGCGTCCCCCGGGTATCATTAAGTTCCATCTAATCTGCTCTTTGTCTGCAGAGGGACAATGGCTGATAGTAAAAACACATGTAGGGCCGATGTGATGTTTTTGCAGGAAACCTGATTCCTCTGATCTGTTTCTGTAGCAGGACGGGCGCTCACATGCTAAAACTGTTATTCCTCTGTGTAGATTTACTTCATTCGTCACAGGCATTCTGACAATGTTTTTGAGCTCGCTGCTTTTACCTTTAGAGCCCAAACACACAAACATTTATGATTCATTTAAATGGAATCACAGCGGGTCACTGCAGTGTGGTCTCCACTCAATTTCCACTACAATTCAGGTGTGACTGTGTGTTTCTACCTCAAGGGCTTTCCATAACAGAGTTGTTTAAACATATATGTGTTAAAGAGAACCAGATAGATGGTAAATGGACTGGTTGTAGAGGGGGCTCCATTCATTGCTATGGAAGCTGGAAGCCAAAACTGTTTGACAAATTACCCCAATCTTCCGCATGTGCTTCCGCATCGAGGGGCCCATAGAGCAAGCACACTAGCAACTTCCACTGGCTGAGCTGCTAACTTCAGGTTCAGCCCTTCACTAACTTGAATAGGGATAAATGATTTAATCGGGCAGCTCTCCTATACCCTTTTTCCACCGACGCAAAACCTAGTGCTTGTTCTATGCTGGTGCTAGTGCTGGTTCAGAGTTGGTTCAACTTGAGAACCTTCTAAGAACCGGTTTGCAAGACAGCCACGTCATTGAGTCACTGTATACATCTCCACTGTTAGCTACTGTCACCAAGGTTACGCTGGCTAGCTAACATTACGCAAGCAGGCATGCTACTAATTTGTCACATCAATGTTACAAACCTCAAACAAAAAAACCAGAACATTGATGTTAGCAGCTGTATTTGCTTGTGTTAGCTGACCAACAGCTAGCTAGCTCGCTCAGTGTTACATTCATAACATCTCAATAAATACCGTACAAAGCTGCTGGCCACAAGGCACCGCAGTCCCTGCTGTAAGTGGTTCTTGGTTCTAGACCCTCAAAGTGTTGGTTCCACGCTGGATTCCTGTCGAAATGCAAAAAATGGTTCAAGATTAGGCTCTGAACCATCCTTCAAACTACCTTAGGGTAACTAGACTTTCAATGTTACTGGACAGAATGGATCAAATTCTGACAGTGAAATCAATCGTTTTGTGGTGGTTGTGATCTTTCACAGTGTAAGCTTACGGGAAAAAGTATTTTTGGGCCAGTGTGCATCACATGACGGACGCCACTGCTGTCATTAAACGATTGGGCCACTTTAAAGCCCAGTGCTTTACCTGTGGGCTTGTGTTTTTGGCAGCTACAACGAACTTTCATTTTGTGTTGACTCGGGCGGCCCCTGTGCACAAAAGTGGTAGCAGTGGTACCGCCTTCTCTTATTGATTTTAAGGGGAATACAACTGAATCCAACCCCGTGGCAGGCATACAGCGCTGACAATTACTACACAGAAATGGCCAGTTTTCTCACTGATGGTCATATAGAGGCATCCCTGTTAAACTGAGACTGTTCAATAACCAGTTTTTAAAAACTTCTTGTAGTATGTTTAAATACCGTTAACCATTATTTACACATTTAAAACACCATGATGAACACATTTTGGGGATTTTTAAATAAAAGGACATCATTTTGACCATTCATGACCATGGCAGCAGTATTTGTGACAAAATACTAAAATCATTTCAACACAAACATCCTTAATACTGTGACATCTCACAGTCTTCCTCAGCAAATATAGCTGGCTCTGATGTCATCTCCAAGCAATTTAAAGTGCTTTACATAAGATAAAAGGCATACAGAAAAGAAACACATATAAAAAGACAAATATAATTAGGATTTTAGAAAGAGTGAAATAAAATAGTAGATAAAAATAAAGTAAAATAGAATAAATCAGAAGTACAAACATTAGAGCACAGCTACAGTGTAGTGCAAGATAGAAATAAGGCATCCCAAGTTTAATTCAATAAAGACAGTGGCAAACATAAAAGTCTTTGGCCGTGATTTAAATGAACTGAGGGTTGGAGCATTTGTTCCAGATATGTGGTGCATACAAAGTCCGTACTGCTTCTCCGTGTTTAGTTCGGACTCTGACAGTAAGCAGATCGGTCCCAGACCATCTGAGAGGTCTGGACGGAGCAGCAGATCAGAATGGTATTTTAGACCTAAACCATTCATACCAATGATAATGTGAATCCTCCTCTGTGTTTCTTTTCTTTGGAGCAGCTAGTGGTGCAGTTAGCCTCATGGCTTGCTTTTGGTGCTGCCTAAAACTGTATCAACATGCAAAGGAAGCACAGGCCGCCAGGGAATTTTGTATAGTATCATTTTTGTATATATAAGTTCTGATAAACTGTGTGGCCCCAACAGCCAACAATAAAGTTAGTGACTACCTGGTGAACGCAGTGAACCATTAAGCTAAAGCATTCAGCTCAAGAGCCAGGTATTTGTGTTAAAAGAGAGTGAATATGGAAAACCGTCAAGTGATCAGAATACACCTCCAAATAAATGCAAATATTTCCCCGCTTCATGCACAAGGTAACTGTTTGCTAACACATTCACCTTATCAACTTTATTAACATGACAATATGTTAACATTGTGTTTAGAGGTTGTTCTGCTGCCCCAAAGTGGAATAAACAGTGAATGTAGCTCTACTAATCAAGATCTTATGTTAGCAATATATTTCAGATGTAACTAGCTAGCTATTGATTGATGTATATTAGCTAGCTAGTTAGCTAGTGTTCTTCTAACCAGCTGACTTAAGATGTGACTATATACATGTCACCTTTATCTGTTAACCATCTTCAAAGTGTGGTTGTCTTTTCAACATAGATTAGCCTAGCACATAGCATATCTAAGTACAGGAAAGGAGGAAGTTGACCGAGGCTTGCTCTGTTGTTATTGGAGCACAAGAGCAAAAAGGGGCGGGACCTAGGAAGAGTCGATTAAAGTTCGATTCCGTTTAGTGTAGCAATGTTTTTTCTGGAACAGAACCTCAATTAGTATCATAGGTAACACCTGTGTTTACCCTACTATTTTATGCCAGAATCCTGCTGTGAAAAAGCTCTTTTAGTAAAGGTTGTTTGTGATGTGTGCACCCTGACAGGACTACCTGCAGACACTACTCGGGGCAATAAAAAGTACACCCTATGCTAATATTCATATTTACAGTTAATATTGTCCTAAAGCGACACTAGATTTTGATAAAGCCATATGTAGATAAACAGATGTATGAAACAGTATCAGTCCTTTCTCCTTTTATTCAGTATATGATCATATGAACACATACGTTTCTGGAGATTAAAAGTTTCCTGTGTCACCGGGACAACAGGCTACTTCCTCATGAATGCAGCTGCTGGGACAGGTCAAAGGTCAGTTGGGGGGGTAATGGTTGATGGATGCTGGGTGGGTGGCTTGGGTGGGGATCATGGTAAATACATGAATGGAGCTGTGTGTCTGGGACTGTGTGGGGCTCATCCTGCTGTTGTCCATAGCAACAAAAATGCTCTTTTTGGACTGCGTGGTGTCTCTGGTAACTTCTCTGAATGACCACATCTCAAGTCCTGCACCCATAGGATCCCTCTGGACACAGCTGCATTCCAGTTAGACCGATAAAGGTTTATAAAGGCCTGTGAAGATATTTGGAGGTTGAACATTTTGTTCTGATATTTTAAGTTTGCAATTATTTATGCTAGAATTACCCCCCCCCAAAAAAAAAATGCAACAGATATGCAGTGATTCTATGATAATTCTATTTTGGGTGGAAATGTCTCCAAGACTGATGTGGATATCTGATGGTGGAGTATCTGTGGAGCCATTAGCCTGAGGCTTACAGGCTAGTACACTGTATAAAAATGTTATTGACAATGGCTCTCCCTGACGTTGGTCTGACGTAGCTGACCTGTGGTGGCATGGTGATCAGATGGTGGTAAACCGCCAGAGGAGCTTTGGGTGGAGGAGAGGAGAGCTCCACAAAGAGAGCAGTGTTAAACTGTGATTACTGATGTGGCTGTCAGAGCTGAGAGGACAGTGATGATGTGGTCTCATTTATATAATTATTCAATTCTCAGATCAGAATAGCTTAAAATGGAATTTGGTCATAAGATCTTATTATTAAACCCCATCTTTATCAGTCATTTAAAGGGACAGTTCACCCCGAAATCTAAAAGACATAATTTTTCTCTTACCTGTAGTTCTATTTATCCATTTAGACTGTTTTGGTGTGTGTTTCTGATTTCTGGAGATAACGGCCTTCTCTCCAATATAATGGAACCAGATGAAAGAAAATAGTTCCTAGATGAAACTGCTCACAACAAGGTCTGTGGATTATCTTGAGGAACTGGGTCATGATTTCTGGAAAGAGGCATTTCTGTTGAATTTTTTGGCAGGCTGATATCTCCTGATAACTCAGCAACTAAGAGGAAAAATATGTACTTTTATTTTGGGGTGAACTGTCCCTATAACCATAAACCCACAACAAAGACTTTTTTGGTTTTGTTTGGTTTTTGATGAACATTAAAGCGGTAGTTCACCCAAATTAACAAAAACACATATTTTCTCACTTACATAGGTAAGTAAAAGATTATACAATATTGATACAGTTATAGAACTGTATCAATATTGTAAAATGTTTTATATTATGTAGGTAGAACAGATGGCCCACATTGCCACTTGTGCATTTGAAACATGTCTACCTATTTCAGAAAACACCATTAACTAACTAAGACGCAGCATGCGTTGAAGAAACCGAACCACGTCTGTCAAAGTACTCTTCTCCCCTCCTGACATCACCGTCAGCAGAGGTGGCTGGTGGATGATGTAGTACTGGAATAATAATAATACAGCATGTGTTTCTGGAGTTGTTTGGCTACAGTAACACTCACTCCTACTGATTTTCCATCACCTCTCTACCTATTTCCTGTAGCGCTGACAATGGTGATGAATAGTACAGACAGTTTTTTGGCAACACATTTTGCACCAAATTCTACAACTGAATTTTAAGGTGGAAGAATAATTCACATCCTTTAATAGTAGAAACACTATAAAATAATAAAATAGTAAAAATAAATAAAATACTTTATTATAAATGAAGGTACTGCATTCAAGATGATAAAAAGTAAGTAAGTAAGTAAGTAAGTATCATTGGCTAATTATAATGAAAGTATCAAAAGTATAGGATGGTAAATGTTCAATGTTACATTGCTAAATATTAGCAATTATAATGTTGTACTTGGTCAATGTAATGTCAGTTACATTATATACTACTGTATATAGCCTACTGTTATACTGGGCAGTTTATTCTGTAGCAACACATATTTTACACAAATATTAATCTGCAAATGCATCTGCATGTTTATCTTCCTTTAATTGGCACCTATTTTCATAATCATCATTTTTAATCCCTAATAAACAATAAAATATGTTTTTGTCATATTTGCTGAAACTTTCACTGTATCCTGACAGTAGCAGCAGCAAACATGAGACAGATAATCTGTGTAAAAGGTTCCTCTGGCTCCTACTCGTGCGGGCATTTGCAAGAATCTACCGGTGTAAATGAGAACAACTAATCTGTAGCAGATAAATATTTGTTTGTCTGAAACTCTTCGCTGAAATGTAGTAGAGGCAAACCACTTTAAACATGAAGTGAAAAGACTACACAGTACTTAAAATGATCTTAATACAGAAACCCTCATATTGTCTTATTATAGCAGGTACTCGCTTCCTGTAGTATTTATAGTTTTATAGAGCATCTTTGGTATTTGGAATTGTATACTGTGTTCTAACCATTTTTTAGACGGTTAAAATCAGTTTACCCTGAACTTCATTTTACTGTTTACTGTTAGCTTTCTCCGCTTTTATTTTGAAGGTTAAACTACCGGTGTCCTTCCAAAACATGGATGCTGGTGAGTCTAGTGCATCCCTAACTAGTTAGAGGCTGAGTAGGACCGTATGAGACCAACAAGATTATTTCAAACTAGGTCCTTGTTTTGTCTCCTGGAGGTAAAAAAAATCAGCAGCCATTGTCCTCTTTTTCCAGTAGGATTAACGGTCTGTATAGATAGGTGCTGTCCACGGTGGATAATGTAGCTAACGTATACAGATCAGGTATTTACTATTTTCCGTAAAGGTCGTTTGGTTGGTGGTGGATAGTTGATGGTGAAGGGTCTGTTACCGCTGGCATAGCATTAAACGATTCGGCCAAAAGAGTGGAGATGCCGGGGATTGAACCCGGGGCCTCATACATGCAAAGCATGCGCTCTACCACTGAGCTACATCCCCAGTTGTAACCGAGGGGCGATACGAGGGTATTAATATATTACAATGCCTGTTACGATCAGACATAGATATAGGGTATAATAGGTATTGTTTATGGGGAAAGAAAAATAGCGGTCTACACCGGAGACCAGTGTATTTTATATAGTGTAACGTTAATCTTAAATAACATTGCTATAACTTGAAATACAAACTTCATAAAAAAATACTACCCCACCCACACTTTTAATAATGTGTTTGAAAAACAACGTTAAGTTACAAAACAGCTACAAATTTGCCACCCAACATCAGAACAAAATCCTTTTTTAGTCATTAAACCTACTGAAACGGTGTAGACTGCGAGGAGAATGTCACAGTAGAGATATTTCTCTCCACAATCAGATGATAAACTATGAAATGTTCTCCCGTTACATCAATAATAATAATAATAATAATAATAATAAGATAATAGTTAATAATAAATCATGCTGTTACCGGCACGCAGCAGCGCCTCGTTGTCTTTTCACAATATAAAGTGTTACATTGTCATTTATAATACATTTATATTTAATGTGTTATTTTAATGTGTTCTCAAAAGTAAAACGACTTTGTTGCTGAAATTCGATGAACATGTGAACGATTGTTCACTATAAGGTTTACTGGGTATCAGTATGATGTGTTAGTGACAGGACAAGCGCTGTTCTCTATTCCACCAGCAGATGTCGCTATTGCCCGCACATGAACATTTCACCTTGCCGCCTGCATCTTTACAGCACTTTGACATGTCATCAAGTGACAGCATACACCTATGGGCCCGCAGGCGGAAACGGTAAAGACATGTATGCTTTTGTGATGTGAGTCTGTGACGTACGATAGAGTCACAACCGTTAGTCTGTAACGTAACCCTACCTTCGTCTCACCTGAACCGCTCACATCCACCTGCTGCCCGCACGGAACCAGCGGCGAGTCGAGAGACAAACCCTGACGGACTGCCAGTGAGCAATGAAATGAGGTTTTACTCCCTCAGATTTGGATGTCTGCTGGCTTTGGCTTGTTTTGTGTCGGTCACCTGGATTAAATCGATCCCCAGGGATGGAGGTAACTTTAAACCGTAATGTAACCGACCGTACTTAGAAAAGTAGAACTTTTTAGACTGTTACAAACTAATTTAGGTCTAATTGTCAGGTTCTTTGGAAACAACCACAAAATTGTGTTTAACTTGGAAAATGTGGATATTGTAATTTATTTTATTGTAAAAACTTTGTAGAAACGGTGTTTATCATGTGACAGCCGAAGTAAAGCTAATGAAGTTAAAGAAATATACGTAGGCTGAGTCAGAGACACCCACTGTGGCTGGCACACACCTGACGTTGTTTGTACAACAGTATCATAAAAGATTCTCATTAAAGAGGCTGTGGGGAAAACTATTAACAGCAACATCTGTGAAATTCCAGCTGTTGAGCTGTAAACCTGTGGGTTCTGGGGTCAGGGCACTATACTGACCCCCCCCAACACAATTAGCTAGGACGTGTCTAAAAGTTTCCTTTAAGTGGCCTACTTGAGTCAGCATTAACAGCCACACATTATGGAGAGCAGCACTAACCAGTGGTCTGCTTTCTCTCTTTGTTAGGTTTGGGTATTTAGATTTGAACAATTCCTTGAAAAGAAAACAGGTTTATTTTACTTTAAAATAACTAATTTCATAATCATCCTTTTTATTGCAAACATTTTAATGCATGATTCCAGCTTCACAAATGTGAGGATTTGTTGCTTTTCCATTTAATTACTTTAATAATTTGAATGTATTTTATATCATTTTGAGGACAACAGATGCACAGACACAAGGGATGGGCAATACCACAGAATTTGGTTGATACCATATAATAATGGACAGAGCTTCCGGTTCTGAAAAATGAAAGCAATGCAGAAGTGTCTTAAAACCTGCATTCTCTGTAAAGGCCAGCAGGGGGAGCTCCATTGGCTGCAATAACAAAGCGATCCCATTCACGCTAATGGAGAATGAGCCGGCTTTACACTTCATTTATGAGCTCAGTAAACAGTTTCCTGATGAGTTTATGGTGTCAGTCGCTGGTTTCACATCTTCTTCCATACATTATGATGTTCATTTAGTAAATTATGGTCCAATTTAAAGTAAAATAGACGATAAAGCTGCGTATGCTTTTGGGCGGGGCTACCTTTTGATTGACAGGTCATTCTCAGTGAGTCTGTCTAGCGCAGTGCTCTAAACTGAAACTGTCAAACTAGGCTAGATTCTGTTACTGCGTTGTCTAAAAAAATGATTGGAACAGTGACTCGTAAGAAGTACGTCATCCATATGGAAACTCGTTTCAGCCGAGTTCTCGCTCAACCCAAGCAAGAGCTGAAAGCAGTTCAGCTGTCATTTGACTTACTTGAAGTTTCAGTTTGAAATGACAAAATGAAGTCAGCGTCACTTAGAATTACTAAAGCTACTTGATCAAGAATGTCATTTTAACTTTCAAAATTGAGTTTGAGGGCTCCACAATTTCAACGTGTCTGTTTCAGTGTCTCCGGGTTCAGCGGTACAGCCAGAACTGCAGACACTGTACGAGCGTCTGTTGGTGGCCGAGGAGTTGGGAGGGCAGGTCAGCAGGGATCTCAGCAGCATCCTGGAACAGCTGAAGAATATCTCTAAAGCTGGCAACATCACCCGTCCCAGCAGTAACACCACTGCCACCACCATCTCCACAGGTGGTGTTTTTACCTAAAGTAAAGCGCATGTGTTAGACAGAGGTTTGCAGGAGGCAGTTCAGTTCAACCCCCAAGATCATCAACCGGTAAAAGACATTTCTGTTGTATGTTATATGATGACAACAATACTATTCCATTATACTGCCACTACTAGTGGAACCACTTCTGATGTGGCTAATACTGTTAAATTAGAGTTATTACTTTACAGACATGGCTCCATTTATCTTCTCATAGGGCAACATTGTTGTTGGGCCCCTCCCCACCACCACCATCACTTCACCCGCTTCTCCCACTGTAGTTCCCAGTAACTACAGCTCACTATCTGGCTGCAGATTTTCTTCGTCTGCCAGTTTGTAGTAATTTTGATTAAACAGAATATACACTACATGAGCACAACATAAACTAAAATAAGCTAATGATAATGCTACCTTTCTAGAAGAAATGCAGTGCTTCAATAAACAAAAAAGAAAACTTAAATGTTTAAAATATTGAAATAAAAATAATAAAGTTAAATAATTATAGCATCTTTTCAATAATTGTAATCCTCTAAGATTAGTGCATAAGCAAAATAAGCAATGAAAAATAATACTGTGCTTACAAACAATGATAACATATTAAGACTGAAAAGAAGTGAACCCAGGACAGAGCCTTGAGCAAATGCCTTTTCTTTTGTGATAAGAAGCTTGTTATAAGTAGTTGCAATTTAATAGGTAGGAATCAGTGCTGTGCTGGTGCCTCTTTCTTTTCTCTTGTCTTTATTTATAAATATATTTGGTGTTGAGGTAATCCAGTTACGTTACTTTAATGGTTTTGACACTTGGATTAGGTAACTGACTACTCTTGACTTTATTGCACACTGAAGTAATTTTGGGGCATTTTAAGCTTTAACAACAGACAGTAGAGAGCCAACAGGAAATGAGGGAGAGAAAGATGTGCCCTAAGCTGTGGGGGCACCCCACTCTTGTACATCTTAACATGTTTAATGAGCTTTGTAATGAATTAAATACTTTCTAGTAGTTTACAAAAACTTGCTCGACTTGACTGACTGTTACATTGACCTCTCCCCTTCTCTCCTGTGGACAGAAGCAGTAAGGCAGCCAGGTGGTTCAGGCCTACAGACGTTCCTCCAGCCCAACATTTACCTGTACATGCCCCACCTCAGACAACATCCAGACAGCCTCCGACCTAATGTAGTCATAGGACAGGGACGCCGTGGAGGTATGCAGCACTTCTACATAAACACCCATAAAAACCCACACCCCTACTATTATACTATTGTATGAAACCCCTGTGACTCTGTGTTTCAGCTTTATTTGAAGGATTGAACATTTCCTTTCAAAACATAGTTGATTTGAAAATGGTAAAACATTGTAGCTGCCTGAAAATGCACTGATGAAATGTCACTAAAAGGGCTGATAGCCAGTAACATCCTAAGATCAGAGCAGTTGTGACATTCATTGGGTATAGATGCCTCCCACACATCACCTCACATTAAGTGTTATTATAAAGTGTGGGTGAGGAGTGAAAGTGAGACTCTGAGAATGATAGTCATTGAAGCATAGAGAGCACTGTTCACTGCTGTTGTTTTCTTTGGCATTACCTGTGTGTGTGTGTGTGTCTTTCCTCAGTGTCCATGGTGATGGGCATTCCTACAGTGAAGCGTGACAAGCAGAACTACCTGGTTAGCACACTCAGCTCTCTGCTCTACAGCCTGACTTCCGCACAACGCCAAGATCTCCTCATCATTGTCTTCGTTGCTGAGGTTACACACACACACACACACACAAACACACAATGAATGCTGAAGAAAATGTGAGAAAATCATGCTTTAAAGATGATGAAGATATGTAACCTTTGGAAAACCAGTGTTAATAATGTAACCAGTGGCTGTATGTGAAATGCAGTCAGCATCCTGTTGCTCACCCTTGCACTCGTACAGTCGGTAGGCGAGAGCAAGCATCATCCTGGACATTGGCCAAAAGTGACATCCACTACATTAAAGACATTAAAGTAACACTCATATTTAGCATAACATTACTGTCTGCAATGTTCCTGTATTTTATTTTGACCATTGACTCCATGCTACTAACTAGCTCTCCATTTACAAATCATCCTATCAGCCAACACCATGAAGCAACCAACACCAGACCCACACTGGCAGCCAATCAACAGCCAGCTGCACAACCCCTAAATATTGTTGTAAAATGGAGTTTAAAAGATGACTTTACCAGACATTTCAGCAACATTGAGGTTTGGTTGAAAAGTTAAAAGTGAAAAGACGTCTAAAAAAGACATCCCTCTACATCTAAAAGTTTTTCAGGCTGCTCTAAGGACTTGGATTCAACCCAGTTTCAACCACAACTTCCTGATTATACTCAATGGCCCCAGGTGGTGTTAAACTGGAATACATTACACTGAGTTGTGTAAGTGTTTCTTATTTACATACATGAGGAGGGCAGAATATCACAAAGACTTCTGAATATAATTACACTACTGAATATAACTCAGTCCAGTACAACACCACTTTTAAATCAAACATTATAAAAGTATACTTTATGGCAGATCACTGGTACTGCATTGCATTAGCCTGTACAGGAACACCTAATGAGAACATTGACAAAAGTACCAATAAAATGTATTGACCTGTCAGATATCAGAAACCTCTGTATTGCCTTTGGTAGTTATTTAATTTTTATTTTAATTCATGAGGTAGAGCTTGTTTTCATTCAATAAAGGTCCAGGAGGATCTATTGAAATGGAATATAATATTCATAGGTATGTTTTTATTAGTGTATAATCACCTGAATATAGGAATCTTTGTGTTTGTTGTTACCTTAGAATGAGCTGTTTTTATCTACTGATGCAGTGAGTTGCCTTCCATGGCAGCCACCGTGTTCCTGCAGTAGCGCAGAACAAATCAAACACTGGCTATAGATAGGGCCAGTCATGTGTTTTGCATGGTCACAATAGTTTCTCCCTCGTGCTTGGAAAGGGAGGGGAAAGCGAGTGAGCTGTTATCTGAAACTACACTGCTAAATACCAGTGAGGTTGATTTCCACCAACTGAATACCCCTCACCTCACCTCAAGAAGTGCATTTCTATTGACTAATCGCAAAATGACCCTACTTCTTGTAGATTTATTTGTCTCAATCTCTAGTTTCAGTCTTCTTTTTACAGTAAAATAGACCATAAAGCAGGGTATGCTTTAGGGCGTGGCTACCTTGTGATTGACAGGTCATTCTCAGGGAGTTTGTATAGTTCAACGCACCAAACTCAGATCAAACTGTCAGTGTTGATCAAATATGGATCCAGAATCCGTTGACTATTTCTCCACCAGCTCCACACTCTCGTCTAAAATACGGTCATTTCTGGCTCCAAAAAAACATGGTGACAACAGCCATCATGCCAAACCCGAGGCTTCAGATCAGCACTCCACGAAGCAATGGGTGAAATCAAGTTGGGTTTACACTTGAGCCGACTCTGTAGATAAAAACAGCTCATTCTAAGGTAACAAAAACTCATCCATTAACTGTTTCCTGAAACCTACATTAGCCAGCGCCAATGTTTATGGTGGTCTGCCTTGGCACGGATTTACCCGCAGTAAAACACCGAGGGGGGCCGATCGCCTGCTCCGAGGTGAAACAGTGAGCGGCTGTGGTGCAGAAGAAAAGCGGGTCGTCCCCTAATTGGAAGGTTGTTGGTTCGATCCCCGGCTCCTCCCGCCACTAAGCATCCTTGAGCAGGGTCCATTTACCATTTACAGTGAGCAGTGGAGAGCTGCACACTTACCACGCCACTCCCAGTGCATCAAAAGCCCTGTGAACAAAAAGCAAATAAGAGTAATCAGTAATGTAATCCACGCAAAAGATGTACAGACGAGGAAAATAAACACTCAGCAGAATACAGTTCATTCAGGTTACTCAGGTTGGCCAAGGCTGCACTGAAGCAACAAACTCTGTAGGACCCTTTTAAAGGGAGAAATTCCCTCTAGACAGAGACAAGATCAAAAATCTTTAGTGTTTGTTAAGCTATTTTATAGCCTACTTTGTTTATTAATTATTTAGTATAAAATATGTATGTATAATTGAGTATATTAATAATAATAATAATAATAATAATAATAATAATAATAATAATAATAATCTTAATATATTATGTATAAAGAACATTAAGGAACAGCTTGGTTGCATGGAATAATTATTTTCCTAAAGCAATGCAGAGCTATTCACCTGCATTATTTAAGAAAATACAAGTATTAGGTCAGGACTGATGGGCATCGGGGGCAAAAAAACTTGATTGGTACATTTTTACCATGGTATTGAGAATCGTGGAAATTCACTGGTGTTGGTATCAACTACTAGATTTCTGGAATTGTGACATCCCTACTCCTCTCTGTACAGAAGAGCAGAGACAGACGAGTGTTCAGTACCTTTGTAGCTTCTAACTGAATCTCTGTGCGTCCCTGTTTGTATTTTCAGATATCAGCTTTATCTTTACTGTTTCGTGTTTGCTTTTACTGCCGATGAAAACCCAACATTTCCTCAATTTGCTATTTGATAATCAAAGCTTTTAAATAACAAAATAACCAGGGACTTTTATTATGAAGAATGTATGGGAAATTAAATGTGTTTATCATCAAGTTAGCGCGGAAGCTTTTCTTCAATAAAAATGAGTCTACAGACTGCAGGGAGGAAGGTGGCTGTGAACGTAACTGCTGTGAAACAATCAGAAAGAGGAAAAAATATATTTATTTGATTCACTGCTTTGTTTTCGCCAACGCTGGTCTCTCTTTTCATTCAATCTTGAGCTCGACCTTCGCGGCTCTCTGCATGTAAAGACACACCGTCAAGCCCTGTTTTAAGCCCGGGACTGTAACTCTCATACATCCAGCTGTACGCATATTCCTGAATTTCCTATAGAATAGAATAGAATTATACATATATTTGACTTTGTTCTGATATCTGCATTATATATCGGCCATCGGCAGCCCTGCTCTTTAAATACCGGCATCCGCCATAAAAAAATATCGGCCGACCACTAATGTTTATAAAGTGGTGAAATTCAACATTTTTTCACCTGATCTTTATTAAAAATAGGTCATTAAAAATGATCAATTATCGATATCGAATGTAATTTAACATTTTATCATAATATATTTTTCAGCTACATGGCCCAGCCCTTCTGAAAATGTTCACAATTAATGAATATTCCATTTACAAAACAGATGATGAACTGCCTGAGATGTCTAAAGAAACATAAGGATTTTCAAAAATATTAGAGTTGGACCAATACTGGAGTTTTTGAGACCAAGCCGATTTCATGGGGGTAAATTCACCCTTTACCGATATGGCAGCCAATATAGAACGTTTTTGAACTAGAATGAAAACCTTATTTTGAAGACCTTTTCTAAGTGGATTGTACACCAATATCACTGTTAAAAGGTACTCAGAAGGCTGCGTTTTCTAACAAAAAATTGTCAACCAATTCTAGTTAACATTGCTGAGAGCCGCTTCTTCTCTCTGACTCTGTGCTGCTTGCCACAGTATCATAAATTACAGCACTTTACACTGACAACAACAGATTACCACAAGCATTTTATGCAATTTTTTATGTAAAAAAAATCAATCAAGTTTTCATATTGGCACATAACAGTGAACATATCGATGTTCCAATACAATGTCAAGCCCAGCTGGTGACAGACCAGAAAAAGTGGTCTACAACACTATAAGGCTACTACACTAGGCACTACAGGTATCAGGGCCAATAACTTGGGAAATTAATATTATTATAAATGATCAAAATAATTAAATTATAGCCGACAATTTAACAGATAAATCGGTCCATGAAAACAATACTAATTTATTTGGAATTCTTATACAAAATTATTGATGGGCTTTATGTTCAATGAAAGGAAATGTATGTTTGTGAAGTTTTTTGATGAACTAGAAAAAAATAAAGAAAATATTTGAAGCATCAGAACTCTTGTTTCTGTTAACAATAGACCAGTTAGATCAGAGCTATGGAATATTAAATCATCCATCTTAGCTTCCTACATTAGCCTTTCTTAGCATCAGGTGTGTATAAGATATTCCTTTATTTATTCCCCTTTGGAGAAATTCAGGTTGACACAGCAGCAATAGGACAAAGTAGTGCAAAAACAGAGAACAAAGAATATCACAATAAAAATATTACTAATATTATTAATATTAGAAGATATAAAACTATAAATTAAAGTATATACACTATGCATTGTTCAAGTAGGACATGGAGTGCAAAATATAAGCAAATTATATTATATATATAATTTAATAAACTTATTGTTATCTGCCATTATAAGCAGGTAATTATCGGTTGTGTATCGGCTGAAAAAACTCCACATCGCACACTAAAATACACACAGAGGTCTACAACACAGCTTATTCAAACATTAAATACACACAGCGGTCTACTAGAGGCCTATTCAAATACAAAGTAGACAGTAGCCTACAACATCACAGCCATGCTTACCGGGAAGCGGGATCTAACATTGATTCTGGATGTTTCTCTCACCGAGTGTTGTCCCTGCCCAGCCTGCTGTAGTGTATTTATCAATTCCACCATAATCCAAAACTAAATAATCCAAACAGGTTAACGAACTCATCCTCTGCTGCTGTCCTTCGCCTTTTTGTTGTCAAACGCACAGCTCCATGTTCCCTACTTGTGCTTTCTCTCCACTTTACCGCCAACCTCCGTTAATAAAAACAAAGCAGTCCCGCCGCACGGAGCAATCAGTAGATGATGCAGTCCAGCCCATCATGTCACACCTCCACCGCCCGGCCACACTGTACACTGTCAATGGGCCACACACAGGGAGAGGGGAGCGGGTTGCATTTCAAAATAAGACAGAAAATACGTTTCCCTAAGACATAAACGCGCCCTTAAAATACAGGAGAACTGGCTGGCTGTGAGAGACAGTCCGGTACACAGAGCCTGACTACGGGGCTGCCGCCGACCTTACTCGTTATACCAGATCGGACGTTGCAGGCCCTGTGCCACAAACTACACGCTCTGTTTATACATTAAAACGGACCAAAAGCTCACTACAGTTTAACTAACTCCTGTTGCTCCAGCACTGGGTTAGCTAGGCTAACACTAACCTAAGCTAGCGTTGGCATAAATATATATAACGTTACTGTCAACGGTTGGCACTAGCATTAGCTGCTAATGGAAACCTAGTTTCTTGAGTTTACCTTCCAACTGATTAGCTAAACAAAACTTCAGCCAAAGAGGCGTTTGTATTATCCGTATGTGTGATGTGACATTATGTAACGTTATAGTGACGGAGAACTCTATTAGAGTTCACTGTGCGCGTCACTCCGTCACTCTCAGTTTGGATTAACGTACGTTGTTCAAATCCACCTTTCCTTTCTCACTAACCCCGCCCTCTTCCGCCTCCACACCCAATCACCTGCAACGTTGACTTTGGATTTTGAGCGACAGCTCAAACAAGCCACTTGATTAATAAATTAGCCATGAAATGGCATATTTTAATTTTAGGGGTTTTTTTTACGAACAAATATATCCCCCCAAGTTACTCTCATCCTGTGATAACAACAATAATAATATACATAAATAAACATTCTATAAAAAATGTATTAATTAAATATTTAAGCATAGTATATGGAAGCTTTACATTAGCGCTTTAATCTGGTTAGTTTTTTGTGTTTATGGGTTGCTCTTGGGTTTCTGATTGTAATTTTTGTTTTGTATATGTTTTAATCTGGAAAGTGCCTTTTGCTCAAAAATCTTGAATCATCTTGAAAAGAGCTTTACAAATAAAATGATTGTTATTACAGTATAGAAAGTCTAAATTTGGTGTACTGTACACAACACAACACAGATTAGGGATATATGTGAATCTGAAAAGGATGTCCAAAATTAAATAAAGTTCATGACAGGGGCAACTAGATTTAGCCACATGACATCTGGTGTTTGGTGTTCCTCTGCTGTTGATATCATAACCTCACAATTTTCCTGTAACATTATCTGTAAATTACCTCTCATAAATCCCGACAACAAAAGAAGCCAGGATTAAGTCAGGCAACACCTTTTCTTATTCAGCTCCAGCAAAATAAGATCTGCTTTCTCTCTCTCTCTCTCTCTCTCTCTCTCTTTCTCTCTCTCTCGCTCTGTCTCCCTCCCTCATTCACTCAAACACACGCTCACAGCCCACATGCTCATGCGCATGGAATGGCTGACTCAAACCTGACAGGTCAGATAGCTGGGTTTATACAGGTTTTCTGTACTAATCATAACTTATTTCAGCCTTGTTGGGGAATGGGGATACCTAACTGGTGCACAAATTAACTACCCAGGCCATATCACTCTCTCATCATCTGAAACTGGTTATACAAGGTCTGTCCTTAGGGGGACAAGCACAATGAGGTTGTCTCACACCACAATACCTCCATATTGTTCATTTTTGCAAAAACTTTCACGACATCTTGTTTGGTGTTTATTAATCACACCAGAAATCCCCTATATCACTGACTTCCTCCTTTCTCTCGCTGTCACATCAGACGGACCCAGACTATGTGGGCAGCATAGGAGAGACCATCAGGAAGAAGTGAGTAACTCTACATTACCTCCCATGGGGCAGTTTCACTATGATATTACTGTTGCTCTGTTTCATGTCTCCTTCTGTTACCTGTGGTTTCCGACAGCAGCCAGCGTCTCATGTATATGCCTTTTAAGTTTTAAACTTAGAATGTTCAGGTAAAAAAAAGAATCAGCTTGGTTCAATTTGTTATAGTTTAAACTGCAATCTTTATAAGTTAAAGACTGCAATTGAGAAGGGCGTCATTCACCTTGCTTACCCACTAAACTGGGTTTCATTTGTAGTAAGATATGGGATTTTCTTTTCACTCAGGACATGGAGAAAGTGAGATTTATGTGGACCTTTTTCAAAATATTGTAAAAGTAGACATAGAAAGGCATTTCTGTTTCTTTTCCTTTCTTCTACATCAATATCTAAAAGATTCTGAGCTTCTTAAATGTTTACTTCATTAAAAAGCATGTAATAACTCGCAGTTGTGACTCTGAAATACATTTGCAGTAAAGTTTGTGAATGTGTTAAAAAATGTTTCTTCGAAGATAAAAGTTGTACACAAATTATTTAAAGCTGCTCTAATCAATATTTTATATTAACAGTGACTGTGTGTAATGTGCAAGGTGAACAAATCCACAAGGAACTCCTTCTCTATACAGCGTTTTAGCATCTCTCAGCTCATTGTTTTGGTTTACACCAAAAACCGATTTGGTTGAGTCTCAAAGCTCTCATCAGTTGCCTCCAGCAGGCAGCTGTTTTCATTGAAAAAGCACTGCTCTGCACCAAACAGTACACAGACACAGTTAGGGCTGCCCCTAACGATTATTTTTATTATCAATTACTCAGTCAGCAATTTTCTCAACTAATCGATTAGTTGTTTGGTCCATGAAATGTCAGAAAATGGTAAAAAAGGTCCTAAAGCCCAAGGCGACGTCCTCAAATGTCCAGAAACCAGAAAATATTCCCATTTGAGAAGCTGAAATAGGGAAAATTTTGCCATTTGTTTTTAAAAAATAAGTCAAAATGATTCATAATATAATAGTTGACAGCTAATCCATTAATCAACTAATCGTTGCCACTGTAGACACAATTAGAGACTAGTGGTGCTATCCATTTGCCTCGTAAATCCCCCGCCCGAGTTGCTCTGCCGCGAGAATGTGACGTAATTGCCTGGCTTTTACCACTTATAGCGTTCCAGTTTGTCTTTGGGCATTACGAGTCAGAAAGAAGTGCAGCAGCTGTCTTGTTATAGCTTGTGGCTCATCTAAACAAGCTCAATGTGAAATAATAATAATGTTTTTCTACAGAAACACTAACATTTCAAGTAATTCCGTTATTGCAAGTCTTAAATTTCAATAATATTTTGCCATTTTCGCCTATTTCAATATCAACCTGTGCTGTGGCGTTTGTCTCGAGCCACCGGGGGCAGTGGCAGGCTAGTGTTATTGTTAGCTACATTAGCCTATTTAGCAAACCAGCTAGAAAACAAACAGCACAGCAACACCGTGCAATGCATAAATTGGTGACTGGACTAAAGCAGCAATGTAAACAAGTGTGTAAGAGCATTTAAAATTAAAATGACCAACGTAGTACAAATACAAAGAAAATACATCTCAATATGGGCGCAGCCATCTTTGTTTTGTGGGTCGTACGTTCGTCCTTGTTCAGCTCGGTGTACTGTGAGGAGCACCGAGCTGAAATTACGACCAAAAGGGGGTGTGTCTCGGTGAAATGTCGCGAGTGTATTAAAAGTGTATTAATATGCAATGTTCAGTGAATGCAAACAGTGGAGTGAACTTTATGGAAATCAACATTTAGAGTTCCAACTGTGTGTGTGTGTGTGTGTGTGTGTGTGTGTGTGTGTGTGTGTGTGTGTTAAAAACACAAGTGCTGATTGTGGTGGGCTTGAAAGGGTTTGTCTGTAGCTGGGTGTATGAGTTTATTCTGAATAATGTGGCCAAACTGTACAGACATGTGGTCTGGTCTGAGCTATCACCACAGTAAAACCACCTACAGGTGTGGTCTGGCTGATCTATATACACTCAGGTTGTAATGCATTGTGTGCTTTGTGTGTTTTCCCTCTTCAGATAAGATATCCAGACACAGATTGTATGTTAATAGCAGGAGTGAACAGGGTTACAAAGCGAGTTTCATTAACCAGGTAATCATTATGCCCTGTCTCATGTTATGCAACTGGAAAGTCTCTGAATGTTGGCTCGCAAGCAGTTTCTGAAGGAATAGTTATGACTGAATATGAACTCGTGCTGATGTGCATTTGAAATTAAACAATTAGCATCTGATTTATAGCTGCGACCAGCAGCAGTGTAGGCCTCTCTGCCGATCCCCTTTCCCACCCCTTTGGTGCTCACAGTTTTCAGACTAGGAGGCTGAATTTGGCATGGAGTCAAGTGTGTGTGTGTGTGTGTGTGTGTGTGTGTGTGTGTGTGTGTGAATGCATTTACATGTGGGTGCATGTAATATAGCAATAATACTGCACATTTGCACTGTTCCTACAATCATTTTGTGTTGATTCTAGTGGCCTCTGTGGACTAAAGCGGTAGCAGTTCTACCACCTCCTTTCATTGATTTCTGGAGGAATCCAACCTGGTGACAGGCACTAAGAATAACTATACAGAAATCAGTCCCACCAATATTTTGTGGGCTTTTTTGGGGATTGTTGCAGCCTAAAATGCCTGATTTCATGGCAGCTTTTATAAAAACATGCAATGTTTTTAGGCAGAATATGAAAATTGCAAAAATAGTTGCAATGTTTTTGTATAATTCATTTAAAATCAAAGGCAACTTTGGGGTGTTCCTAGTAACCCCACCAAAAAGGTGGAAATGATGACATCAATTTGACGACGTATGGCTCAACGTTAGGCGATGTTGAACGGGGGGAGCGTGGTGGCTGAAGACAAACAGGAGGCAGGAAAGCAGGCGATGATCCTGAGGCAAGTTTTCAGAGAGGTTTTCCGAGTCATATCTAGCACTCAGGTTGATGGTGAGCAGACTGGGAGGGATGCAGCTCAGCTGGGTGCCAGGCCCACACCAACAGACTCACAGACAACTACAAACACAGACAGAGACAGACAGGGAAAGACCGTGAGACACTAAACACTGGAGCGCTGTCACAGCCATAACATGTGTGTGTTTAGACAGCTTTACACAATCCATATATAAAAGCCCTCTAATATATCACATTGAGCATGAGTGATTGTAAAACTAACTGTTGTAACAAGGAAGTTAGATAAGGGTACAAGTACAAATACAGATTTTGATAAAGCATTTCCTGTTTTAAATTTGCACTTGTGCAGATTTTCTTTCTCTCTTTTTGTGCCGCATCAGTAATGGAGTCACTTGTGTGCACGTTGTATTTACACTCTGACTACAGTACAAGTCCTGAAACCTGACCTTGAATGTTAAAAGTTAATAATAATGTTAACCCTGGCTGGAGTCCTTACATGCATTTGAAGTGTTGCCTTGAGCCAGATTCAAACAATGTCACCTGGCTACAGCGGGGGTCATGTCATGAAGTGATGTTTAAATGATTAACATCGGAGTCAGAGGGAAGTCATACAAAATAAGGTAGTGATCAGACCAAATGTACAACAAGAATACACATTTAGAATATGAAGATGAAGGGACCCAAACAGTAGGGGGAGCGGCTGCCCCGTGTCCGTGGGTGTGTTGAATAATTGCATTGAAAAACTGAATTTGAATAGCATAATTTGGATTTGAAATTATTAGTTTAATACTGAATTTGAGCCTCACTAAAAATTCAACTTTTTATGTACTTTCAAATTCAGTTCTCTAAATTCAGTTTCAGTTCTCTAAATTCAAATGTTGTAATCTCAACTCAATTTCAAACAACTAGATTACACTTTTAAGGTCACAGACGGGTCAAGGTGTTCAGTAAGAGCAATCGAGTGCAGATGTACAGAGCTCCTTTTTGGCTAAGCAGCACGTTTGTTTTGAACATTTCCTGGACCTGTAGACATTGGCTATCAAAAACATGCTTAAAGGAGACATATTATTCCCCTTTTCAGGTTCATAATTGTATTTATTTTTATTTTTATTTTGGTTTCGTGTGTGAACCACTTCGTGTTGGACTGTTTTCACAACCTCGGTCAGTACAACACTGGACTGGCTGAAAGACTGTTCCTGGGGCACAGCTGCCCCACTGGGTCATAGCAGTGAGACACAAGGGCCCCCGGGCACGGCTCAGGGCTCCCAACAAGCCCCCTCCGGTGACCCGGATTTGCCATCCAGTCCCCCGCAAACTGAACTTGTTGCTCCTGCCTCTTCTCCTTCACCAATCCGGCCACGGAGAAATCGCAGACCCCCTGCCTATCTGAGAGACTTTGTTTGCCCCCTCGGGGACGAGGGACTTTGAAGTGGGGGGTGGGGTAGTGTAACGGGCTGTGTATTCACTGTGGTTGTTTGTGTTCAGTTAGGTTGTACTGCAGTGTATGGGTTGCTGGAGGTCTGAGGGGTGGCGCTGTCAGAGGCTGTGGAGCCTGTCAGTCAGGACAGTTGCCATGGCAACGGGGTGTGTGAGAGAGCGCCTGTGATTGGTGTATTGTTCGTTGTTGTGGGGCTCCGAGGAGTGAGAGTTGGGAGAGATGTTGAGTGTTAAAGTTGATAGCGATATCTGCCTGTTTTTATTGTTTTGGCGTTGGCTACGGCCTACAGTAGCCTGTGTTCAAGCTGTGGACAATAAAGACCAGCTAAACCAGCTCCTGCTTATTCATTATTCCGGGTCGCTACAATATATATAATTAATATAGCAGTAACACACACACACACACACACACACACACACACACACACACACCTGAGCGAAGCAGGAGAACAACAAAGCTAACGCTAGCTGAGATAACTTTAGCACGTCACAACTAATTGGGTCTTTTGGTTGGATTTGAGAGTTAAAATTGATCCTGCCTAATTCCCGCCCCTTTATGCTCTGTGCTCCAATAACTGTTGAGCAAGCTCCACCCCTTTTGAAACCCTTTCCCGACTTAGGTATGCTATGTGCTAGGCTATGTTGAAAGGACACCCACATTATGAAGATGTTTGAAAGATAAAAGCAACATGTACATAGTTAGCTAATGTTAGCAAGACACTAGCCAACTAGCTAGCTATTCTACGGGATAGTTTGCTAGCATTTTGCTACAGAGCAATGTTGGCTAACTAGCTTATCTACATGAATCGTTTGCTAGCTAGTTACATATGATAGCTAATGTTAGCAAAACATTAGTTAGCTAGATAGCTAATTTACATCAATTGTTAGTTAGATAGTTAGCGAACATTAGCTGACTTAAGATGTGACTACATATATGTTGCTTTTATGTCGCTATTTAATTGTCTTAAAAATGTGGTTGTCTTTTTAACATAGAAAAGCTAGCACATAGCATATCTAAGTCCAGGAAAGGAGGAAGCTGACCGTGGTTCCAAAAGGGGCCAGACTTATGGTGCGTTCCCACGCCAATATTCACCTTGTGTTACTTGCGCTAGTTTATACCCATCACCAAAGTTAACAGTCACAATTGCTCAACTGTTTGTGTTTTGCTGCTGAAGACTGTGGGTAAGCATCTGTTTCTTTGCAGTTTTCCCAAGGAGGTGCAGTCCGGGCTAATGGAGGTTGTCTCTCCTTCACAGTATTACTACCCTGACTTCACCAGCCTCCGAGAGACCTTTGGCGACTCCAAGGACAGAGTCAAGTACATTTACCATTTCTGTTACTATTTATTTGAAATCCTAGAATTTGTAGATGGTCCAGAGACGATTTATATCCCGAGATATAAAATCATGAATTAATCTGCACTCTAAAAAAAATGTTTTGGCTCAACGTAAAAAATGAACAAATTAATTAATGAAAGTCTTTTTTGAGTTATGGCAACTTCTACTGAAATTATGTTCAACAAATGTACTACATTGATTCAGTGGAATTGGCTTTCCTCTAAAGGTATTTTTAATTACTTCTTACTTAATAATTGGTTGCATAAACACAAGTTTTTACATTGATTAGGCAACTCTTAAAAATGAACTTATTCCACATTACTTATGTCAACACAACTCATTATAATAATAATGTTTGCAAGGTTTATCTAAATCAATAAATTAGAACGTTTATCTTGCAACCATGCATTTATATGAGGGGTGACAATAGGTCCACTGAATGACTTTTTAAAATGTGTGTAGCTCAAGCTGCAATACAACAGTTTTAGCAGTGGAAGTGAAGAAGTGGAAGAAATAAAGATAATGGAAGAAGTAAAAGACCTCAACAATTAATGTTTGTGTGTGCACCGTGTCTGTTCTTAGATGGCGAACAAAGCAGAACCTGGACTTCAGCTTCCTCATGCTCTATGCTCAGGATAAAGGGACCTATTATGTTCAGGTAGGAGGTCAAAGGTCAACTCCCAAATTGTAGATAGATTTGAAAAATTGAATAAAATCAAATGATACAACCACCACAAATAAACAAACTAATCTCCAACGCAGCTCCCAGGAGCCCCTGTTGTTACCTTATGAAAACTCTCATTTGCTTTTACACAGTGTTCTAGATCTAGAGAGGACAAAAAAGGGGGCACATTTTACATTTCCAGCACCAGCAGTTTGTATGAAACAAACAGAGGCACAGCTGGCTAGTCATCATGAGCAGTAGTAGCCCCCCGTGTTCAAACAGGAAGAACAAACACAACCTAAAACTACAGCAGAAGAAGACGTCACACCGCCACCCACACACTTTACTTACAATAGATGACTGACCAGTGCAGAGTAAAGACCCAATTAAAAGAGCTACTTAGTGCTTACTTGAAAGAAATGAGGAAAGTGTGGTATTATACATTGAAGTGTGGTTGTGCAATCCCTATGCTACAGTAGCTTTGTCCCCCTCCCTGACAGTGACTTACCCAGGAGCATTTACCAAATAGTGGCTACTTATTGAAATGACTTTTGAAGCTGAGTTTTTGTGTTTTCCAGTTAGAGGATGATATTGTTGCAAAGGCAGGCTACTACAATGACATGAAGACCTTCACCACCCAGGAAGCATCCAAGGAGTGGCTCTTCCTGGAGTTCTCGCAGCTTGGATTTATAGGTGTGTGTAAAAAGCGTTAAAGCGTTTAATGTGGTTTAATCCATATGTTTTGTGCATACTGACAATAAGATGCATATGTGTTGCCTGTGATCCTCCAGGCAAGATGTTTCGGACGCGTGACCTCCCGATGATTACGGAGTTCTTCCTGATGTTCCATAGAGACAAACCCATCGACTGGCTGTTAGATCACATTCTGTGGGTGAAAGTCTGCAACCCAGAAAAAGACACAGTAAGTCAGTTGTTAACAGGGTTTTTACAAAGACTGGAATCCAATAATCTGAATTTTAGGTCTTAAAATGTCTTAAATATGATTTGGACAAGTCTTAAAATTGGATTAATGAAGTTAAAGTTACTTGTATAAAGTTGCATTTTTCGGACTTGCTTTTAAATGTGTTTTGGGGGGAAATTTGTATTTATCATGCTGTAACAACTAAAAAACACACACGCTTACATGGAACCAATACCAATTTTTCTTTATATCCTTCAAACGTAACGGAACCTTAATTCATATCATTTGTAACAGCTGTGTTTACCCTACTACTCATGACAAATTGGCTGCTGTGAAAAAGGTCTATTGCATTCACAATGGTCTTAAATTGAACCTTTTGAAAGCTACGTGTAGGGCCAAATATCCAGATAAAGAATGGGGTAAGAGTGATTTCCATTTAATGTCAATGTCACTACAATATCGTCATGACATAGTGCAAGTACAAAAAGTTATTCTGCCCATGCACACATTATGAAACTTAGTGGTTGGAGATATTCTGCATAAGAAACCAACTTTCAAGTAAGCAGACAAAAATTGATGCAAGTTATGCAACAGACTATAAACAAATGCAAATACATAAATAAAAACAAATACATTATTTTACACACTGTTGTAAAATAAAGCAATTTTATTATTGATCTTTATTGGCCTTTGTTAAAGTCTCTACACTTTTTATGGTTCTCTAATTTTCAGGCGGTAGTACCACAAGATTATTCATTCTCTTTTAATAACATTTAATACATTTGGTTTATTCTTATGTAATGAAACATAAAACTACAAGTGTAAACAGTGTCCAAATAATTCTGGATTAAGTTTTTCTAACTCCGAATATGTTCCCCATTCTAAATTGAGGTCTTGCTCAGCCTTAAACTGAAACTGTGATCATTTAAAATCTTTTTAAAAATTTAAAAACAAAAATTCAATTTAGGATGAATACAAGTTTAATAGTTTGAAGTCTTGTGACTTTGACCCACACTGAGCAAAGCAGATTAGTTATGTGCAAGAGTTAGAAAGAAAGAATTAATTTAGAGTGATTAGGACAACTATAAAGCCCGTATATTAACATCGTAATTCATGTACAGCTTCCTTACTTACTATCAGTAGGAAGTAATAAGGGGGTAAATGAGGGAAAACTCTTTTGTAGTTGTAGAATATGATCATGCAGAATAAGACATTAATTATATAGTAGGAGTATAGTAATGAATAATAAAGAGCCAATTTGCTACTTATATGCACGTTAATAAGCAACTAGTTAATAGTGAATATGTGTACCTTAATAAACTGATACTAACATTTTTATTAATGAGAATACAGGCAGTGCATTTAACAGTTATCAACAATACTGATCATAACAAAATACGAACCACAGTATGAGAGAGAAAAAAGAGAAAACTGTGTTGCTCAAAACTGTGTACACATTTTACAATATACGCCCCTTTAAAATAACAATAACAGAAGAAAAAAACAAATTGCCACCCACCCCCACCCCCACCCGGTCATTGTTGCGGTCATTGTACAAAATTGCAAGGTCATGCAGAATTAACAGGGACTGGTTGAATTCACGGTAATTGTTGTCATCCCAACTTCCTAGATTGTAAAATGAAGGGTTTGAGGGTCCAAGTCACACAGGATCCACACTTAGAGGATCCCACACATCCACGCACTGAATCTTTTCTGAAAGGACTATTGACAGAACTAGAGCAGGTTCTTCAGTGGAGTATAGCTGATAGTGAAGTAGAGTTTATGTGTCACCTCACACCCTTCACATCGTGCCCTGCAGTAACCTGTATGCTTGTGTGTTGTCTTATCCAGAAAGACTGTAACAAACAGAAGGCATTGCTCAAGCAGAGGTACAAACCCTCGCTCTTCCAGCACGTAGGCCTCCACTCCTCTCTGCCTGGCAAAGTGCAGCATCTGAAGGTGAGTGCACCTCTGCTCTCAACGTGCTAATGCACTCAGTCAGCAGTTTAGATACATCAGATAGATATTGATTGGTAAAAACCATGACGACAGTTGAAATGAATGATACAGTTTTTCACACGTTTCGTGGCCACCGTAGTTCCTCCTTTGCACTTATCTTATTAGAGTGAAGCGAGGGAGTTGCAAGTTCACCGCTAGATGCCACTAAATCCTACACACTGGACCTTTAAGACTGTGGTCCCCATCCTTCTATCACTGAGGAAACTCCCCCACCAAATTAATTTTTTTATTGATTTTTTAGGAAGTTTGTGTAAAAGACGCACCTTGGACGAATTTGAGAAGATTATTTGACGTTATAGAAGAGGAGTTTTCCTGGATATCTTTTGGAAGTTTTTGTTCTGTCTGTTTTTATGTTTAACAATCATACATAATAGGCTTCTTTTGACAAATTCAGTGTTTCCTTCTCATTGTTCTATCAGCTCTTTGGTTGTTTGAACTTGTACTTTTCTAAAACAGGGCGAAGCGTTTATAAGTGAAGGCTCTGTGAATATAGCTTGTGTTCAGCTCTTCAAAGTTTATATCTTAGATCATAATATAATCTTTAAAAATAACTATTTAATGTAGTTATATGTACATTATATACAGCTTTTTCTATACAGATGTGATTGATAAGGAACATTGCACAGGTCACAGCAGGAGGTATTAGCACTGTGTCAAAAATAAATAATCCTACAGTATATATCCAGCAGTTTGACACTGTTTGGCTAGTCAGAAAGTTCCAATTGTTTATTCAAATGAAGAAATCAGTTCTGTGGAAGCAGACAGCAGTTAGGTTAAAGGTTTTTATAGATGTTGACTTCCTCTCCAGGATAAGGACTTTGGGAAGCAGGCTCTGCACCAGGCCCACAATAACCCAGCTGCAGAGCTGAGCAGCAGCCTGAAACATTACCAGCAGCACAGTCTGAACAGAGCTTACAGAGGAGAGGACTTCTTCTGGGCATTAACACCCTTCAAGAATGACTTCATCCTCTTCAGCTTCCCCCAGCCAATCCACATATCAGGGTCAGTTTGAAATCTATTTTTAAAAGTACATTTTCTAAACCTGTCCACGAGAATGTAATCAAGATCAGTAAACCCAGTTGGTAGAATATTATCCATGAAGAAACGGAAAAGAGGTCTGACATAACTTTAGCTTCATGTTTCTAGATAAGGGATGATGACTGTACAGAGTTGTATAGGGAAACGTCCTCCTGCTATGTGAGTGCTGCAACCAACACCTCATTCAGAAAACGCAAAGTAAGTGAGAAAATGTAGACATGGAGGAGGACCACACAGCAAAACACTAGCTAACTAGATAACTAATCTACACCAATTGTCAGCTGGCTAGTTAGCTAGTGTTTTGCTCATGGATACATAAAGTGAACTGGATACAGCTAAGCTCCGGTTTTACCGACGCTTTTTGCGCAGTCTTTTTGGGCCGCCATTGCTGTAATTACACAGTTCGTCCACTATGTCAAATTGGCTTGCCCTGTCATTGTTGGGTGGCTCTCTGGTTCACAGGATGCTGTGAGCTGTATCTGTTTGTCAATAGGAATGTTTAACCTGCCTCCTGACATTTAAGGTTCCCAAGTCATTCACACAGCTGTTTACCTGCTCTCTGTACAACCACTCCTCCTTTTACCAACACACTCAAATGCTTTAGGCAGAATTACCCTGCTAATGTTTTTGTAGTTTAGTGCCATTGAAGAATTGGCTGTATAAAAGATAAACCACCAAACCACCAAATGAGGGATGAGAAAATGACATTCCTGTTTGTGTTAGAGAATGAGTTTGTTTTGTTTCTCTTTTTTTTATGATGATGATTTTATGGTCCTACAGTTGATGTATCTAAATGTTTGTTTTGCTCTGACTGATGGCTGATGTAACACAGCAGCAATTCAGCCTTTTGCTTTTTTATTTGCCTTTCTAAAACACTTGGTGTTCACAGGTCTTTCCTGAGTAACATATCTTTTTGTGAAGGAGGCGATGCAATTTTAGTGTGTTTGGAAACATCTTGAAATAGATTTGCTGGTTACAGTACACTCTTTAATGTGAAATACTGGCAGGGTCAAGAAATAAAGTTTAAATGGAAGTGACAGGGATGATGTTATTTGGAAGTATTGTTCATCATTGGCTGAAGTTTCAGTCTCTAGTCCAGCGTTATGGCATTTTGAAGGAAACTAAGGCACCATTTACACCAGTGTTGTCCTCTTCACTGTAGGTACCTGTTTCGCAGTGGAAATATTGAGACGAGTGGAGATAAATTCTACAACACCACAGTGGAAGTGCTTCCAAGCAAAGTGAGTAACCTGCCTGTGTGTGTGTGTGTGTGTGTGTGTGTGTGTGTGTGTGTTTCTGTGCATGTCTGTTCTTTGGTTCCATTACTGTCGTCGAGCAGGTCTTGGTTTTCATCTCAGGTGTTGAGTCCTCAGGAAGGGATGGCAGGGCAACAGGAAACACCCACCACAACAAGCTATCTGCTATCACTCCACTGCCTTCCTCTGCCTCTGTGTGTGTGCGTGTGTGTGTGTGTGAGACAGTTGACACTTCTGTCACACCAAAGGGGAAAAGTGGTCATGCCGCAGGTGACCTTTGAGTAAAGTTAGACAGACATGGAATCGCTGTGTGGAAGATAAGAGGGAAACCACGTTACACAAGATGAGTCCAGGTCCAGAGGCTTCACATTGCACCCCAGACTGAACCATTTCTCACATGGAATTATGACCAGAAACAGATTGATCAAGAACAGGTCATTGTTGTCTATTACTGATCAAACTGACCAAATATTAAAAAATAAATACCAACATGATCAGTGATCAGTGACCACTGAGAGTATTACATCCAGACCATTTCATACCATCGTGGCAGAGTCTAGATTTGGACAGCAACTGACGACTACTTTTAGTATTGATTCATCTGTCAAGCATTTTCTCAATTAAGCCATTAGATGTTTGGTCAGGAAATAATAAATATGTGAAATATGCAGTTTCTCAAAGACGAAGGTGGTGTTCTGAAAATGTCTTTTGTCCACAACCCAAAGATATTCAATTTACTGTCATGGAGGACTAAAGAAAGCAGAATATATTCACATTTGAGAAGCTGAAATAAGAGAATTTGGATATTTTCTTTTAAAGAATGACTCAAAACGATTAATAAATGATTAAAATAGTTTGAGATGAATTTAATAGTCGACAGCTAATCAATGAGTCGTTGCAGCTCTAGTCCAGATCATGCGTAGATCATTTATTCACAGGGTCACACAGACGCAGTACCAACTACCAAACTAATTCGACATTTAATACATTTTTTTTTTACATTTTCATTACCTTTATTTCAAATTTCATTCATCATTTCATCATCATTCATACAGTCATGCTCCCCAGAAGAACTAGACCAACAACAATAACAAACCAGCTTTACTAAGCTATAGATACCCGTATCATCAGTATGTCAGCTGTAATGGAGATCACAGCCTGGAGGGTCCATTAGCAGTGCTTCACAGCTTAAGCCCTTCAGGCTCATGGTGTAATGGCTCCAAACGAGGAGTGGCAGCATGTCTAACATCAGTTCATTCACTGAGCCTCCAGCCGAAGGAATTTTTACCTCCAACTGCAAAACTGTGGGGACTGTCACTGTCTCAGTATAAAATTAAAAAAGATGCTTTAAGCTCACCTACTGGATAATTTCGAACCCCATATAATATTTATATAATATACCTGTAGTGACTTCTGATAGGGTTGAATACTGTACCTGTATTGTGTCTCATACAAATGGTGCGTTCCATTTACCTCAGAAGTCCGAAGTCACACCTGTGTTACAGTACGACAAGTCGGAAAACCAAGCTCCAACCAGGTTAGCTATTAGCCATTGTTAGTAATACCAGTTGATAACAACGCATTACGCTGTATTCTGCACATACAAGCAAGACAGAAGTTGGACGGTACTGTTTGATTTAATGAGATACAAAAGACAGAAGACCTGTCAAACATAATATTACTACAGCTCTCACTTAGTCGACTCATGGAGCAGCCATCTTGGATTTTGAGGTCAGGGTTTGTAATGTTCTTCTGAAAGAATTTACATTTCTGTACTATATAGTTCTATATAGTATAACATGTTCAAATATTCCTTTGATGTGTTGTATTTGTAACACATTTATCTCAGTTTTAAAAATCCTATAGCAACATACAGTATGTTGTGTTGTAGCTAGTCAGCAGTGCGTATCAGTATAATATTGTCAGGCCTGTGTGTGTGTGCCCCTCCAGATAACAGGGGAGTGTTAGCAGAACATTCAAAACATGCCCACATCGAAACTACACTACATCGAAACAAGAGCCTTACAGCCCAGCAGTTGTTTAAAGTCCCCCTCCAGTCAAAATCCTGGTCCAGTACGGAACTTGCATAGTGTAATGTAGAAACTCAAAGCCACCAGTGCACATCCACTGAGCTTCCAACCTGCGGCCATTAGCTGCATGTTGTTTATTCTGCATACTGGACGTGAGAACATCATCAAAATCAGTCTGCTCCCTCAACAGTTTTACAACTTTAATAGTGACCTTGCAACGTGGGCTTAATAATGTTATAATAAAGTTAATGATTGCATTTAACCACAGCAGTGTAATGTGTATGGCCTGGCCTCACAGGTTTGATAGCTTCAAGGTCAAGGAGGGGCTGTAAAACAGTGTGATCTGTGCTGTCCACTGTCATGCTGTGGTAGATGAATGTTTTAGGTGGGGTAGTAAATGTATACATTTGGTTCAGGGGGTTGTGATGTTAAGATAAGATATCTTTGGATCTTTATTTATCCCCCTTAGGAGAAATTCAGGTTGACACAGCAGCAATAGGGCAAAGTAGTGCAAAACAGAGAACAAAGAATATCACAATAAAAATATTACAAAATACGAAATATAATAGAAGATATAAAACTATAAATGAAAGTATATACACTATGCATTGTTCAAGTAGGACATGGAGTGCAAAATATAAACAGAAAATTAAACTTGACTAAAACTATAAAAAACTAAACTAAACTGTATAAGTGGAAATTAAATATAAATAGTGCAAAAGGCTTGTGCGTTGTAGGTAGGAGTTTTAAACCAGTCTATCTGCTGGGGTTGGAGGTACTGGGTGCTGTGGCGTTGTAGAGTCTGATGGCTGATGGTACAAACGAGCCTCCAAACCGCTTCGAGGCTCGGGGCTGGGTCAGTCTGTGGCTGAAAGTGCTTCTGAGCTGCCTGAGCTCAGTGTAGAGAGGATGAGAGGGGTTGTCCATGATGGCTTTCAGCTTCCCTCTCATCCTCTTTTCAGTCACAGCCTCCACACTGTCCAGCTCCACTCCCACCACCGAGCTGGCCTTCCTCACCAGCTTGCTAAGCTTGTTGGTGCACCCCCAGTGCCGATGCCTCCCCCCCAACAGACCACCGCAAAGAAGAGGACACTGGCCACTACAGACTGGTAGAACATCCGCAGTAGCCGAGTGCACACGCTGTTATAGTTGGAGGATGACTGATAAGAATCTGGTCACAGTCACAGGGTCAGATCAAAGGACCATTTGTGTTGAAGACCTAAAACCTTTACATGTGATTTACAGCAGTACTGTTAATAGGACACCAGAGGTGTTTTTGTTTGGATGTACTGAAAGGTATATAAGGGAGAGCATTCTGGAAGTCTGGGAGAACATCTATGCTGAGGTCTTCTCTCCATACTGCAAGAAAAGAAAAAAGGGACTTGATTCATCACACTGGGTTTGTAATTAAAACAGTGAACTCAGCAACTGAAGTGTGTGTAAAAGGAGTGATTTGGATGTTTCAATAACTTTTTACACAATTCTCTTTCTGTATTGTGTATTTCTTATTATTTTTAACAATCATACAGACTTAATAGGCTTCTTTTTGTGTTTTTGTGTTTTTTGTCCCTGATGCTTGGTCATTGTTCTATTAGACAAGTAATTTTACATTTACCTTTCTTCACAGAAGTGAACCAAATGATAAGATATAGGCCTAGAGTATATATTTTTTAAGTCTTCTAGCACACCTGAAAAGCAAGAAGGCCTTGCGCGGTCTCAACCTGGGGTTGGGAACTACTGCTCTAAACAACAGAGCTAGTAGTTATATTTTCAACTGAAAAAGACCTCACTTTGTTCACGAGGAACACAATGCAGTAACATCAGAAGTACTGTATGACACTGACTATGACAGAGTTTCTTTACAGGGTGGTGTTACACTAATGATGATGCACATAATCATTTCAGTCAGCTATGATGAGGGAGGAATGTAACTGTATGATTCAACTGTTCCGAGAAAGAGGATTTTGCTCATAACCCCAGCCCTCAGTGCAGCTATTTTTAGAGTCTCTCAAAGCCAGAGTTACAAAGTGCTTCACAAAATACAACACAGTACAATGTGTGCTAAGATAGCATATCATAGAGAAGACTCAGCTGACCTGATAGTGAGGGGAACTTTGTACCACAGAACATTACCATGGCAGACATTATATTTTATATACAATATATTTTGCACATTCCTGCACAAACTGTCCATCTCTTTATTTATTTATTTATTTATTTAAATAACGGTCACATCGTCTCTTTTTATATTTGTTTATATGGTCTCTCTTTATTGTCTCTCTTGGCAATAAAACTGGTCCTATACTCAGGTGAATGTACACATACCTATGAATATTACATTCCATTTCTGCCAATAGATCCTCCTAAATGTTACACACTGGACCTTTAGTGTGATGAGCTGACACTAATCTAATCTACTGAATTAATCAATATTTTTAAGATAACTATGATTCAGTGATAATGTAATGTAAAAGGTGTTGCCCGTATCAATGAACCCACAGAATCATCACCGCTCTCTGAAGTTCCCCTCAGCTTTATGGAGTTTATTATTGTTTTATGGCCCATAAATTTACAGTTTTATTGTCTCACCGCTTTCATCATCCTCATTTCCAACAGTAGGCGGCTCTAATAATGTATAATTATAATAATGTGGAGTCGGTGTGTAACCATGCTAAAACAATGTCGGACCAGTGATGACATTTATAGCCGCATGTCGTCATTCCACCGCTGGCTGTCGAGGTGGTGTCCAGCAAACGATGTGGGCTTCATTGATAACTGGAAGCCTTTTTGGGGAAAACCTGGTCTGATTAGGAGAGACGGCATCCATCCCACTTTGGATGGAGCGGCTCTCTTATCTAGAAATATGGCAAAGTTTATTTCTAAAACCTGACAGTCCAGAGTTGGGACCAGGAAGCAGAGCTGCTGTCTTACACACTTCTCTGCTCTTTCTTTAGAACAGTCACCAACCCAAAACCCCATAGAAATAAAAATAAAAATAAATAAAAACAAGAGGAGTTGAACATAAAAACCTAATAAAAATTAAAACTAATTAAAACTGATTTTATATCTGAATTCTCAGAGTTTTTTATCAAGTTTAGTCCTTAAATCAGATAAAGTAATTATTGTAGGTATTCATGTGGATGTTAACAATGACAGCCTTAGTAATGCATTTATATCATTAATAGACTCAATTGGCTTCTGTTAGAGTGTAAATAAACCAACTCATTGTTTTAATCACACTCTTGACCTTGTTCTATCATATGGCATTGATATTGAACATTTAACAGTCTTCCCACATAATCCTTTTCTATCTGACCATTATTTAATAACTTTTGAATTCATATTATTAGATTATAAGCCATTAGGCAAAACTTCCTAAAGCAGATGTCTATCTGACAGTGCTGTAGCTAAATTTAAGGAGGAGATTCCTTCAGTGTTTAATTCAATGCCATGTCTGAATATAACAGAGACCTATGATAACTTTAGTCCCTCCGAAATTGATAATCTTGCTGATAGTGCTACAGGCTCACTACGAAGAACATTAGATTCTATTGCTCCTATAAAAAGGAAATTATTAAAACATAGGAGACTAGCACCTTGGTATAACCACCAAACTCACCAATTGAAGCAAAAAGCTAGGAAATCTGAAAGGAAATGGCGCTCTTCCAAATGATCAGAATATCGCTCAATTTGGCAAGATAATCTTAAAACTTATAGAAAGGCCCTCCGTAATGCCAGAGGAGCCTATTACTCAGCACTAATAGAAGCAAATAAGAATAACCTTAGGTTCCTCTTCAGCACTGTAGCCAGGCTGACAGAGAGTCACAGCTCTATTGAGCCACATATCCCCATAAACTTAAGTAGCAATGACTTCATGAGCTTCTTCTATAATAAAATTATTACTATTAGAGAGAAAATGAATCACAAACTGCCATCAACAGCTATCAGTGGCTCTCCAAGTTCAGGAACTTTAACTAATGTAAACTCAGATATATATTTAGACTGTTTTTCATCAGTTAACTTCAATAATTTCTACATCGAAGCCATCAACCTGTCTGTTAGACCCGATCCCAACTAGGCTGCTTAAAGAAGTCCTACCCTTAATTGGCACTTCTTTACTGGATATGATTAATCTTTCTTTATTATCAGGATATGTACCACAGTCCTTTAAAGTAGCTGTAATTAAACCCCTTCTTAAAAAGCCCACTCTTGACCCAGGGGTTTTAGCCAATTATAGACCGATTTCTAACCACCCCTTCCTCTCTATTCTGGAGAAAGTAGTTGCCAAAGAGTTATGTGACTTTTTACATAACAATAGTTTATTTGAGGATTTTCAGTCAGGAGTCCATCACAGCACAGAGACAGCTCTGGTTAAAGTTAATAATGACCTTCTGATTGCTTCTGACAATGGACTTGTCTCTGTACTTGTATTATTAGATCTTAGTGCTGCATTTGACACCATTGACCATAATATTCTTTTACAGAGACTTGAGCATCAAATTGGCATTAAAGGAACCGCCCTAAGCTGATTTAAGTCATACTTATCAGATCATTCGCAGTTTGTACATGTTAACGATGAATCTTCAATAAATACTATAGTTAGTCATGGAGTTCCACAAGGTTCTGTACTTGGACCAATACTATTTACTTTATATATGCTCCCTTTACGCAACATTATTAGGAATCACTCCATTAACTTTCACTGTTATGCAGATCATATGCAGTTATATCTATCAATCAAGCACGATGAAATTAATCAATTATCTAAATTACAAACATGTCTTAAGGACATAAAATCCTGGATGACCTGCAATTTTCTGATGTTAAACTCAGAAAAAACGAAATTCTTGTACTTGGCCCCAAAAACCTTAGAGACTCACTGTCTAAAGATATAGCTACTCTAGATGGCATAACCTTGGCCTCTAGCACCACTGTCAGGAATCTTGGAGTTATCTTTGATCAGGATTTGTCATTTAATTCCCACATAAAGCAGACCTCTAGGACTGCCTTCTTTCATTTACGTAATATTACAAAAATTAGACACATACTATCACAGACAGATGCAGAAAAACTAATCCATGCATTTGTTACTTCTAGGCTGGATTACAGCAACTCTTTATTATCAGGTTGCCCCAATAAGTCCATTAAAATGCTCCAGTTAATTCAGAACGCTGCAGCACGAGTACTGACAGGAACTAGAAAAAGAGATCACATCTCTCCTGTACTAGCTACTCTGCATTGGCTCCCTGTAAAATGTAGAATAGAATTTAATATCCTCCTCCTCACCTATAAAGCTCTTGATGGCCCTTCATATCTTAAAGAGCTCATAGTACCCTATTACCCCTCTAGAACACTACGTTCTCTGAATGCTGGGCTACTTGTGGTTCCTATAGTCTCTAAAAGTAGAACAGGAGCCAGAGCCTTCAGTTACCAAGCTCCTCTCCTGTGGAACCAGCTTCCAGTTGTGGTTCGGGAGGCAGACACCCTCACCACATTCAAGAGTAGGCTTAAGACATTCCTCTTTGATAAAGCTTATAGTTAGGGCTGGATCAGGTGAGTCCTGAACCATCCCTTAGTTATGCTGCTATAGGCCTAGACTATCGGGGGATTTCCCATGGTGCACTGAGCTCCTCTCTTCCTCTCTCTCTCTTTCTGCACTCATTCATGTCCCATTAATGCATGTTACTTACTTTACTTCTTCCCCAGAGTTCTTGTGCTTTTTCGTCTCGCAGGTTCTCATGGATCCTGGTGGATCCAATAATGTTATAAAGAGTTCGGTCTAGACCTGCTCTATTTGGAAAGTGTCCTGAGATAACTTCTGTTATGAATTGGCACTATACAAATAAAATTGAATTGAAATTGAAATAATAAACCCACTGTGCACTACCTGCTAAGCAGCAGTTAACAGTAGTCAGACACAGTTAGAGACTCGCTGGTGAACATAGTGGAGCATTTAGCAGCTGAAGAGATAGATTGGTGGAGACCAACAACAGAGCTATAAGAGAGTGAATTCATTCATTAGCTGTCACAAACACAACTCCAAACAAACGTTTTTGCTTCTTGTCTGCTGGCTGTGTTAATAAGCCACTGTTTGCAAACATGTTCTCCATAAAAGGTGACAATATGTTAGTGTTGTATTTACACCTCTTAATGCTGCCCCCAAGCAGCCAAAATAATAAATAATTCAGACAGATGCAATGCAACTACACTGCACATGTACAGTTTAGTTTTTTAGTCAAGGTGCTTAAAATATTTTTAAAATTGCACACCATTGTACTGCATTCTTTCTATTATATTTTGTAATATTCTTATTTGATACTACTGTATGTACACTGTACTCTTTTTATTGCACTATATTCCCCTATGCTGCTGGGTGTCATTTGAATTTTAATCAGCACCAGTCGGATATTTGTGATCACCCACATTGCTTTCACTTTTCATGAGACTGACTCATATTGGTTTGTGTTTGGAAGATGTTACTGGTTTCTGTTTTTTAGATGAACACTCGCACTGAGGGAAGTGTTGGGATGATATCTGTTCTCTGTGTTCTTCCGTCAGGCGTCAGCACAAGACAAACTAGTGCCTGGCTTGTCTTCCACCTACAAAGAATCTGATAAGGGCTTCATCATTATCGGTAAATATGTACAACATTCAGCACACACACACAGAGTAGAGCCCAGTTCAAGAGATAAAATGAAATTTTAATGATTCATTTAGCAAATCAGAGCAGTTGAGAAACACATTCTAGTGTGTGGGAGTTGTGGGCCAGGCTTGTTTGATCACATTCTTCAGCAGTACAATGGAACATGATTAAAGCCCTGTCTGACACGTATGACACCTGGCTGGGAAAGAGATCAAACCTGCAGTGGCTTCATGACTGAAGAAATGAAACCAACACGACTAACACATGTCATCAGGCTTCCATCGACAAGCTCAGACAGTTCCCTTATCTGGGGAACCCACACAAACTGATTTGTTGTGCCAATGTTCATACAGTTCACACAAGTTGATTCTGCGTTCCTGGCCCACATTACACGCACATTAGAGTCCTTCTGTGGCTCCAACTGGCTGTCTGCCTGAACACATACATTTCACTGAAATTACATGTTGATTCAGAGTGTCTGCAGGCTCTTAAAATGTTAAAAGGTTTTAAATATATTGGATTCATGAAAATAATGTTGCTTGTATAAAGTGGCATTTGTCTCTTTTAAATTTGTTTTTTGGGAACAATTTGTATCGATCATGTTGTAACAACTACGAAATCAAACTAATATGGAAGCATTAGATTTTCCTTAATATCCTTTTTACTTTTTTTATAAAGTAAAATTAAATTGCATTCATAATGGTCCTAAAAAGTCACCTGTTGAAACTTCCACAAACCCTGTGATTACACTCTTGATGGCTTCTAAGTACAATAATAATTTAATTAAAAGCCACTAAGCCTCAACTAATAGGTAGATTTATTTTTATAGGGCTTTATATATTAATGTGTGGAACCCAGTGAAAACCTGATGAATGTAAAGACATTAGCAGTCCAAACTACTATTCTTTCGATTTATATTTAGCATGCTAGCGGTGTTGCTGTAGAATTAACAATGTTTTTCTGTCAGCTGGTTGTGTTTAGTGCTAATTATTAGAAAATATTAGCAAACATGCTAAATTGTGACCATGGCAAACAGTATACCTACTAAACATCAGCATGTTAGCATTGCCATTGAGAGCATGTGCTGTAGAATAAAAGCCTCATAGAGCAAGCTAGTTGGGCTGTGGAGTTTTGATATTAAATCTGCAGTAGGTAACTTTTTTTGTCATTTTTGCTGAAACCTTCACTATATCAGACATATCTGACAGTAGTACATTAGACAGGTACAAGAATCCACCATGTCTGAACAAAAACAACCAATCAGAGCCGAGAAAGATAAAGGACAAAAGTTACCCACTGCAGCTTTAACTTTTTTATTTTTTATTTTCTCTCCGTCTCTTCACTTTTTGGTTTCATGGAGCATAGAACCTAGGGAAAATCTGCTAGGTAGGCTTTCATAACAGTTGCTAAAAAACTAAACTGAAACGATATGGTAAGTGTTTTTTTCCAAAACAAAAGATGTCAGACTTTCTAAAATGTGGTGGTGTTAAATGACGAGTTTATGTAAACACTGGAACGTTCAGGGTTCGAGTTACGTGGGAGCCAGTGGGAGATGAGCTGACATGAAGGAAGTAAAGTCATAACGTTTCATCTGTGGGGGTTGCTAATACATTACCAACAACCATTAGTTTGATCACAAAGAATGCATTTTTCAGTGTAATGAGTATTATTTCAGCATTATACTGTGTTAAATACTACTCTATACTCTGTATTGACTGGTTGCTTTGTACTGGAGTTCCACTCACATGATGCATCCTCCCAGTAGTGCAGTGCTACATAGGATAGAGTACAGTGCACCAGCAGCATGGAAATAATAACACTTATTTCCATATGATGCTAAAAAGTATTTGCATTCTCCATTTGAACGATGGGTCTAGGCTGGCATACTTTAGGCTGTTGAATCTTTGTTAAAATATTGCTGGGCACCTTCAGGTTGTTGCAATTGGGGCAAGAAGTGGGCTGGGCTATCTGACACAGATAGCATAAGGACATTTACTTTGTTAATCCCCAATGTGGAAATTTTTTAAATACATTTTTTAGAGACCTCCACAAATCTCAGAACATTAGAATGTTAATGACATTATTGTGCATAAGTTTAGCATTGTAAACGGTGATAGAGTTGGTTAGATTGCTGTCTGGCTACAGTTACTGTGCCTTTGTGTGTTTCAGGTGCATTTGAGGACGGGGTAGCTGAGGGTGTCATTGATGAAGCGCTGCAGCCCATCTCAGCACTACGGCTCGTGGTTCACTCTGACGCTGACGTCTGGGCTCTACTGAGTGAGGTCTGACCTGAGAGCTTGTGTGTGTGTTCACGTGTGTGAGTGCAGGTGTACTTATAAGGCAGGGTTGAGCAGTACTCGGCTGAAACCAGTATCCGATACAGATAATCAAACAAGTAAGCTGTGTCAATATAGCAACTTGAATTGCTGAACAGCTCCCTTCTGAGGCTGCTCTGTAAACAGTTTTCTAATAACTATCAACTCTTATCAGTTTAAGGCTTAACTGAACAGCCTCCGGTTTAAGCACCACTCACTCCGAGTACAGACGCGAACGCAGATAGGTTGGTCAAACATACAGGTAGATAGAAATACTGGTGTACCCACTCATACCTATTATACACACTGTCAATTAAACAGCAGCATAAAAGTTAATGTGAAATTATTGATCAAATACAGAAGACTGACAGTAGACCTTCACTGATTAGTTGATTCATCGATTAAAATATCCAAATTCTCTGGTTTCAGTTTCTCAAATGTGAATATTTTCTGCTTTCTTTAGTTCTCTATTACTGTGAACGGAGTATCTTTGGGTTGTGGATGTCACCGTGGGCTTTGGAAGACATTTTTCTGATATTTTATGGACCAAACAACTAATCGACTAATGGAGGAAATGGTCGACAGTGAAAAAAATTGTTAGCTGCTGCACTAATTGACAGTTACAGTTACCAAGCAACCAGTCAGTGTGTGCACTGTATGCTAACATATTAGCATAGCTGCGTCCAGTAATGGTAGGTTGACACAGTGCTTTTAGTACTGAGAGGGTTTTAGCAGTATATTATCAGTGTATTAATAAACTTGAATAATGAAAACAGATGAATGAACTGGCATTAAAAGGATGCCAGGTGAGTAACCGTGTATGCATTCATGAGTTTCATTATGTACCCATCTGACCACATTCTAATGACGGGAACGGGAGGGCAGTTCCCATCACTTAATCGAAAGACTAATTTATCCAGACACCTATCTGCTCCACCCTGCCTCTCCTGTGACTGCTGTTACATGTCAGACCGAGACAACTTCCACCTTCATTATTCCCACTGGCTGCACTCCATTTGGCTGTGCCAGTGTGCCGCATGGTGCACACGGTGGAGGCGAGGGGCTGCTTTACATGGAGGGCAGGTGGCACACGAGGCAGCACAGGTGATAATCAGTAGTGATCTAGTGATCAGTGTGCTTGAAACCTGAACTAGAAGCTATGAACTGCCATTAACTTGCCGTTTTATCTCCACTGCCATCTACTAGTACACCTGTGTGTGTGTGTGTGTGTGTGTGTGTGTGTGTGTGTGTGTGTGTGTGTGTGTGTGTGTGTGTGTGTTTTGCTTAATGCTCACTCCTATTCTTGTCTGCAGATATTCATTGAAGTTTGACAACCATCAAGGAGAGGAACCTACACACACATTGCCATCAAGCTCAGTGCCTCACCTGTACAAACTGCTCCCCCTGTTGGACAAAGACTTTCACTACAGGGACTATTTTTCACAACGATTACATGAAGTGCCTGAAACCGACTGACTGTTGCCTGTGAGGATCGTGTTCAGGGTTTTTTCTGAACCAGACTCAGGTCACCCCTATGGGCTGATTTTTGTGTCAGTAGAAACTGAATTTAAATCATTTAGAACTGAATCTGAATTGCTCAACTTGAATAATTGCATTAAAAAACTGAATTTGAATAGCATAATTTGAATTTGTATTGTTTAACTTGAATAACTATTGAAAAACTGAATCTGAATAGCATCATTTGAATTTGAATGTATTAGTTTGAAACGGAATTCCAATAAGAACAAAAATCAGCCCATACACCCCTTTCCATTCAACTTACAGTTCAATTCAGCAATATTAACCATGTTGAGTTAGGACATTTGGAAGGGAATCCCTTGTGCATTTGACCACACTGTTAGCTCACAGTAGCTGTTTAAAACAGCAGAGCTACTTCATAAATAATTTATTACACTACTGCACTATATTTTGTTGTAAATAAAGAAAATATACAGTACTACCTTGTCTTGAGTATTGAATGTCTTTGGGGTTTTTTTTACCCACAATTGCATGAAATATAAAACTGCAAAACAGGTTTTATGAAGTATAAATAAACTCTCGTACAGTTGGTTCCTGGTTGCGATAGAGGAAGTCACAACGTTATCACTAACAACAAACTTGACTGGTTTTAATATCAACATTCCTGTGACGCTTCCTCTGCGAACAAAGACAGATACAGGTTGTTTAATTGTATTATTAAAGGCTAATGCTGGCCATATGCTATATTGTACTTACTGTCACAATAATCCTATGAAAAGACCAAAAACAATGAATGTACCTTGCTAATCATCACTTTTGACCCATGCATGGTGGTGTCTGTTTCTGCAGCCCTCTGAGAATCCACTGAGAATGGACCTTACAGTGAAGTAGGAGTGTCCAGCAGGAAAACTTTTCTAGATTCTGGATCTTTAATGAAGGACAACAAGGTCGTTTCAAAGATTTTAACAAGATAAACTATTTTTTAAATAAAGAACATATCAGATACAAATATTCAAAGCTATTTACATACACGTTAAAACATGTCTGGAGGGGATCTTTAACTTGCAGGGTTTTAGGCTGGGCTCTACTTTGCTAACAGACACTGGGTTACGATGAGTGTCCTACACATACACTACAGGAGAAACCAGAGCCTGGGGTGATACAGTCTTATTTCCTTGCAACAGGGCAGGAGTAGTTTTAAATGACTGATGATGTTAAAACTGCTGGATTCCTGACTCTGCTCTCTGTCAGAATAAGAATGAAACACACTACTGCTAAGCCTACAGCTTACAGGTTACACCCAGTTGCTCAACATCTTGTGGACACATTCAAACAATAACTACAATCAGTACAGTTTACTAAAGGTTTGACCTACCACAGAAACCTTTAGGTGGCTTACAAATGAAAGGAAAACCCAATATGAAGTGTGTTAATAAGCAGTTATTTGTGCTTGTGCATGAATCTGGAGGGACAGGTAACCATTCTCTAACCACACTGTTTGTTTGTGTCTTAATTTCTTCAGATTTGCCTTTCATTGGTCACCCACAAGTATGTACAGTATACCAACACTGAAAATGTGCAGGACAAGGCAGTGGGTCACTTGTCCTTGCGAGAACCCTTAGTGACTCTGTGAGCATGTGAAATATAAAACAGATGATTAGCTCAGGAAGCAACAAACATTTCATCAAAAAGGATCATCACTTTATTAAACAAACGTCATTTCAAATGAGCAACAAACTAAATAACAATAACAATATGTAAACAATGTTCAAATGCAACAGGGTTAAAGATATCTCAAGACTTCATACATGTTTGTTTAACATTTATGCATAAAATACAGTATGTATACTGTATCCGTCACTGGTTCATTGAGAGGATAAACTAGGCTTTGCCAGTTTAACAGTAAGCCCATACACAAGACTTTCAAACTGCAACAGTGACGGTCACTGTTAAAGTAGTGTCATTTACTCCCAACTTGCAAGAAGCAGCAACTAAATGGCAACAAAAAGGTCACATTGTACTGAGATGACAAAGACGAAACAAGTTCAAAAGGGGCCTTTAGACCCCGCTCTCTTTAGAGAGGCTATGAGCAGTCCCACCCCTTTCAGCTCTGTGCTCCAGTGGAGCAAGTCTCAGTCAGAATACCAGCCAACTGCCTCCTTTCCTGTACTTAGATATATGCTATGTGCTAGGCTAATCTATGTTGAAAAGACAACCACATCCTGAAGATGGTAGTCACATTTTAGGTTTGCTAATGTTAGCAAGACCTTAGCACAACTAATGTAAATCAGCAAGCTAGTTAGCTTGAATTTTGCTAACAATAGATATCACATGACACCCAGCTGGCTAACGATTGATGTAAATTAGCAAGCTAGTTAGATTTTTGCTAAGAAAAGCTTTCCGGTATAACTAGCTAGCTAACGACAGATATAAATTAGCTAGCTAGTTATGCATTGTCTTGCTAACATTAGCTAACTAACTTTAGATGTGACTATATGTCACTTATCCTTTAACCATCTTCAAAAACTGTGATTGGAGCACAGACCCAAAAGGGGTGGGACTTAGTAAGGCTCAATAAAACCATGTTCTAACAGATCTACTGTACCTATGGCAACAGTAGCAATACCGACTAATAAATAACTAAAGGAAAAAGGGATTTCCCCACTTTTTCTCCTTAATTTGAAACAGCCAAATTCTCCTCGCCATTGCTAACTCGTAGATAAACACACGGTGTCACCCTGACCAACCAATGGGAGGCTCTAGTGCATTGACAAAGGCATGATCCCTCACCAGCTTCCCACCAGCAAAAATGATCGATCAAGCCGGAGCCGTTGTGCCCCGAGGAGAAAGGGGAAGTTTAACGTAAACATTTGAACTCTATATAAAAATGTGAACAGGGTTGTGGGGTTGTTTTGTTCTGGGTTGTGGAGAAGGCAGAGCAGTATCATCACCAGTTCCAAACATCTCTGTAAGCCAATGAACAACCAGAGTCTCAGCATGATCTGGACATGATAACAAATATATATAGCACAGATTTCAAAGTGAGCTTCTGGGGATAATAAACTCAAACTAAAATGACAGAGAGCTGATTGTTGTGATTATGTTGATTTGTTGTTGTTTGAGTTGATTTTGAGTCACTGGCTGCACAAACTGCAAAAATGAAGCGTGACAAATGTCCCAAGAATGAAACTGTAGGCTCCAGGTGCAGAATTAGCTATTAGCATGTAGCTAAGAGCCCTGGATTTTAATAAGGTGGTGGATTGTATTGCACAGGAACTGGTAAAGAAGACAATTCAAACTGTTACAGAGTGTTTAGGCTGTTAAATAAATATTGCCAAAAATGGCCAGGCTCTGTGGTCAATGTTAGCATTACCACTATAATACCCATGTTACTAATATATCTGTCTCAATGCTAATGTTACTTGTGTGAGTGGGGGTTTGTGTATTCAAATTGATTTTCCAGGAATGGCAACAGCTTCCAGTTCTCCTGCTGTCTGTCTTCTTGCCTCTACATTGGGATGTGACTCACTGCCTCCTATTGCACGTATTAAGCCCATACCCCTATCTGCAGACCCAGAAACATGTTTTAGGCTCAGGCGGTATTAAGAAGAATTTAGAGTCCAGTCACCCAGAACGGTTTGGGGTTCAGGTTATGGGATGTGTGGGTGGGGTTCTAGGACTAGGCTCTCCGAGGTTCTCCTTACTTTCGTTTGCTCTTGGTGTCAGTGGTCTGGAAGACGCTGGAGGCAGACATGAGGTTCTCAATGTACTGACCCAGAACCTGGTTCTCCGACTTCAGCTTCAGGTTCTCCTCTTTGACAGCGTCCACTCTGGCAGACAGGTCTGAACACACAAACACAGTCAGCAGCAGCATTAGAGAGGTGATCATGACAGAGAGGATCAAACAGATCAATAGGAAACCACACAAAATCAGACTTTAATTTGATGGTGCCGCTCAAAGGTGACTTTCATCACTATCTGCCATCTTCACTATCACTTTGTCTTCTTTACAATAGGTTGTTGGCTCTTTTACGGAAGCAGTTAGAACCACAAGTGAAAAATCTTTTTCAGTTTTAAAGTTTAAAATGTCTATTCTGCCTTTAAACCCGGAATTTAAATAAATCTTTCACATGTGGTTCTAATCCTCTTCCGCTCTCTTCATCTTACCCTCAGCCCAATGTGAAGAATGGGGAAATAATAAAAGCTGTGGGTTTGACAAACAAAGAGCTACAAGCCTTCATAGGCATGTGAAGAGAACAATAAGCTCATCAAAGTGTATCACAACTTGATGTTTGGAAGAGATGCATATTGAGAAAAAAAAACCTGTGTGGCAGTGAAGAAGTGTCCTGGCTAGCTGAGCTGTCCTCGTTGACGGATGCTGCCTTAGCAGAACAGTTGCTAACGTTTACTAGCGTGAAGAAACTCCCTACTTTCGGTATATATTTCAAATTTTCGGTGTTCCTGATATCATTTTCCTTTTTTAATTTCCGTTTAGCGCTCCCACTTAGCTTCTCCATGTTTGCACTTTTTGAGTTGTGTTGTGTAGCGGCGCTTGACATCACGCGACCTGCTCAGTGCACATTGATTGGCGTCACCTTTGACCTGCCTCATACGGGCTGACCAATGAGGAGAGGGTCTCAGCTCACGGTCACAGTCACAGGCAGCCAGGGGCAGAGATTATGTGCAGCGCAACGGCTCCAGATATTTTTCTTGTGCCCTCACTACCTGGACCCTTTAGAGGTCGTGGGCCCCTGGGCAATTGCCCAGTTGCCCATATGGTTAATCCGGCCTTGATTCAGTATCAGTTATCAGTGCTAGTTTACATAGACCGCCACTGACCTGTCGAGCAGGGCTGTTACAATGGATTTCAGGAGTTGAATATAAGAATACTAAAACAAATTATATTCATTGAATGCTGAAATTACTATTGATATGTGCGTTTTTCTATAAAAGTGTTGGTTGTTTTCTGAACCACAATCTCACTATCAGAACAGCGATATATACACAGTACACCCTGGCAGTCTAGAGCCTGAAGAGCTGCAGCTTGAGCAGGCAGGCATTACTCAGGAGGGGACTGTGTTCAGATTGAAAATGTCTATTAATGTTAACAAGTTCATGTTATTCATTTTGTGCCTAACCTTAATTATTACCTGTCAAGAACAATATCACCTGTCTGTAATCCCAAAGGTTTATTGGTAAAGATGGATTGCCCTCTAGTGGACAGAACGTATAACAAGCACATGCTTACATTGGTAATGCATACGACTGTTTATACAGCAACATCAATAACCGGCTACATTTGAGCATGATACATCTGAATATAATTTAAATATTAATAATAAGTATTGCAACTCCAATGGGATTGTAGAGGAAGATGGCAGCAGTACTGACAAGCAGCCTTTATTGGATTACTGTTGTGAACATTTGATGTTCATTTGACCTTTAAAGAAACAAAGGCTTTTTTGTTGACTTTGAACAAATAGCTGCTTACTGACTTCACAACCTTCAGTGGAATGTGTACCCACTGTCACAGATTCTGCTTTTGTTCCACTGCTCCTAATCCCCTCTGGAGACAGGTTCCTGGAAATAAATGTGACCACTCCACTGCATTGTTGTTACTATATGTAGATAACCTCTGTCTGTGTAAACTATAGATTGTTTGTTCTGTGGGGAGTTCACTACTAGTTTAACCACATTTCCCAGTAAAGTGAGTAGAGTTGTTTTGCTACTTAAGACCCACTTACACTGTGTGAGTTTGGGCCGTTTGAGACTAAAGTTGACAATCGTGAGAGAATGGCGGTGAAATCCAAATTGAATGAAACATATAACTGTGCAGCGCTGCCCAATGCTTCGCTAGCCTCTCGCTAACTCTCCTTCTATTCCTCCTCTTTTGAGATTTGAGCTTCTTTATTGTTTTGCTGCATTTTCAAACATCAGAGCGGTGCAGATGGAGGCTGCAAGCCAGTGACGGGGCTCTCATACTCTTTACAGTAGCGCTGTGATTCACCACACATTAAATCACCATGATTTTATTTAGGCCTAAAACAACCAACCACTTCATCTTAATAACGTTTTATTTTAAGCTCTAAGTGAAAAGAGAAAAGCAGCAGGCTGGTTTGACAGTATGGAGCAGAGAGAGCGCCAGGACGGCAGCCGGCTCTGGAGAGCTGGTCTTGTTCACCCTCTGCTCCATTCTGTCAACCTCCATTAATCACACTTTCAATGATGTATATCTAAAATGCTCTGGTTTGTAAAACACAGAGGTAAAGGTGCTCCGATCAGGGTTTTTGGGGCTGATCACCAACCATTGGAAGCAGTATTGGTTGATACCGATACTGATCACTTGGTCTTTTAGAAGCAGGGCTCCAGAGTGCGACCAACATTTTTTAAGAGTGCGACTAATAATTTTTCTAGGTCGCACTGGTGCACCTGACACTGCCCGGGTGAAAACATACATTTATTTCGCAAGCATATCATCTCTCTGTGTTCTCCTGTGACCGAACTCACACACTCATGGTAGGATCATATCGTGTTCTAAACCAATAAGAGACAGAGCTCGGGCGGGTCTTTGCCTCTGATTGGCTGTGGTCCTGTTCACCATGCTAAATTGTGTGTGTTTAAAAATTGCCGAGCCCCGGTCCTTCGGCGACAGCATCAGACTCGGAACCAGAGGAGGAGACAACCGAGTCTGGGATAGACCCAAATTAAAAAGGTCAAAATATATTCCTTCAGACAGGACTGGCTGAAACAATTTCCCTGGCTGAGGTACAACTAAGGACGTAACGCAATGCACTGCGTGTACTGTCAGGAGTGCGGTCAGAATATGGCCGGAAATAGTGCATTCGTGAGCGGGTCAACAACGTTTCGTATCAAACTTTCATTTGGAAATGATTTATTTTGCTTAGTGTTTTAGTTTGAAATTTCGTTTCAATTTCAGCTCAGTGCAGCACTTTATTTTTATTTTTATATATAATTGTGCTTCAAATAAAGACAAGCATTTCTCTACACCTTATTCTTGTTTAAAAATCATTCACATTATATGAAAGTTATGGAGAGCGATAAAAAGGTGACCTTAAAGGCGACAAAATGATTTTGGGTGCACCTACATTTTGTGCTGGTGCACCTAAAAAGATCAGTTAGGCGCACCAGTGCAACCAATGCAAAAAGTTAGTCTGGAACCCTGATTAGAAGCCATCTGTTTATCATTGAGCCTCATTTACTTAACTATGATAAGAGATGATTTATTCAGGGCTGCACAATTAATCGCAATATTATCAAAATCGCATTATGGCCAAGTGCATTATAATGAAGTACTGTAGTTCTGAAGACATTCCCTGATACAAATATTGCTCTCCAGATTTCAGAATATATGTTTGGTACAGAGCCAACAAAAGTCACATCACCATGATTTTAACGGTTTTTCTTTCTGTGAAAATGAACACTGTGATCTAAAATGATCACATCCACAGTAATCATGAATCATATCACAATATCTGTATCTGTTATTACTGTTATCTGCAAGTGATCACGTGAGACCTATGTTCAGCCATTGTCAAACTACCTACACTGGTTGCTGTGGCAACAAGAAATCCAAAGAGTGAGCTGCAGTCTGAATGAAGAGCAGAGATGGATCCTCTCGTCCGTCACACACAGTCACGTCTAGTTACAGTGTTAAGTTGCAGCAGACGGCACCAGAGACGGAGGAGACTGATGTGTGCAGCCATGTTTCATGCTGCAGTCACAACAATGGTGATGTCAGTCTCTTGTGTCGCAGTGTGTGTGTGTGTGTGTGTGTGTGTGTTTTCTCATACCCTCTAAAGTATGTTGAAGCTCCAACACCTGGTTGATGAGCCTCGTCTTCTCTTCCAGCTCAGCCTGGTTCTCCATGTCACCTGCCGCCATGTAAACAACAGTCAAACACCATGCACTGACTGTGTGTGTGTGTGTGTGTGTGTGTGTGTGTGTGTGTGTGTTGTCTCACCATCGTCTGAGCTCATGGTGAAGTACTCGTCTTCCTTTTTGGAATGCAGGGCTGCGATTCTAAGGGACACTGCAAGATTTAGAAAATATATATACCAATGTATCCATTCAGTGTATATATTTAGAATATAGGTTAGTGGCCTTGTAGCTTTAATGGTGGACCAGGAGCCTGTGTGTCTGCTCAAAAACTCCCACAAACCTTTTCCGCCTAAACATACCGTAATGTACAGTGCTTATAAAGAAATAAACAATAAATGAACACAGTGTGCTATTTAGCCTGGTGGTACGCCGAATTCATCTGAGGAACATTATGAATGAATAAAGTCCAAACTCCACATATATTATACGTTTATTTATTTATTATTTATTTTCCACATTATACCTGAACATGAGAGTGATGCATTGTAGCTGAATGCCGCTGTGTCCCATTTAACACGCATTATTTACCTGAAGACCAGCTAACGAGAGCGGGGCCCAGAAGCCCACCCACGGAGGGCTGTCGTGTCTTTCGCTTGCTGAAAGTCTTGTGAATCACTGTTAGCTTGTTAGCTAGCCACACTTAAGCTGGTAACAGAAGAAGAGGCCAGCTGGCGGAAAACAAACAAACCCCGAGCCAGGCCCGCTGCTAACCAGCTAACTGTTAGCGTGCTAACAGACGCTAGCCGGGCGGATGCTGTTGAGCCTTAGCAGCAGCACGTAACGTTATATTACAGCGAACAAACAATGAGCTGAGCTCGGACACATACCTTACGTCGGGAAAATCAATAGCTGCTGTGCTGGAATGCAGAATATCGACAGGAATATTAAAGGCTTGGTGTAAATTCCCACAGCTTGTGTTTGACACCAGCTGTTCAGTCTGTGCAGTTCCCCACTATCAGGCCAGTACACCACACGGCCGCCAGGGGGCACCAGGAGGGAAATGAAAGCAACAGAAAAGAAACATGAACGTAGAGATTTGAATGCCTGCCTAACAATGACTTCAGTTGTATAGAAGTGGCTGTCTTAACCTTCTAATGCCATTACAGATGCTTCAGTGATGTACAGTGGAAGAACAGGAATAAATCGTAGTTTCTGTGACAGAAAGTGTGTTTTATTACTGAAAATATGAATTGCCTTGGAAGAATGTATGTTTTGGTCTCGTGGAAGATGGTGTACAGAAGAACACGTGTATACATGACTAACCTTATTATTTTACTTGCCAAATTTCATATTCATCAATGTACTGGTGGGAAACCATGCTTTGTTGCCTTCGTCAGGGAGTTCAAACAATACATTTATCACATTTGATGCTCTTTAAAACAGAAAGCAGTTAAAGCCTAGCAGCCTGTTCTATATTAACATTTTTAACATTATTATATTTTTCTTTATCTATCTACTTGTGTGGACTGTATGTTTGTGCAGTTTATAGATAGATAGATAACTTTATTAATCCCACAATGGGGAAATTCACTATTTGTATTGTTAACCTTTAAAGGAAAATTACCTAACGTTACCTTACTTTTTAGAAAAAATCATGATAATTGCTCAAAATGAAGCCCATGAACTAAATAAAAACATGTTTTATTTCATTAATCAACCTTTAATTTATAAAATGTGAAGACCTCATTTAAGGAGTCACTGTGCAGGAGAGTAATATTCCACAGTGTATGTATTGTATTATGAACTACATTGACACTGGAGTTGCAAACCCATGAACAATCCTAGCTCTTTTCATTGGCCTATTATTTATTTGGTTGTTCAGAGGTCTTCAGAGGTGGATGTGGAGGTACTTGTGTAGTATTCCACGCAGTATTCCAATCAAACCCAGCAGGGACAGAGTGACAAAGACAGCCAAAGTCAGGTAAAAACCAGGTAACCTGCAAACAAGATGATCAAAATGCAGAATGTCACTCATCTGATGCTTCAACTAAAGTCACACATTTAGATATTTTGTAAAAACAATGTGGTGTCAGTTAGATAAATGACCTTTTCTTGGTGGACTTGACATATCCGTTGAAATATATCTGTCGGGCGATTATGTACACCAGTCCCACTGCAGCTGCAGTCAACTCACTGAAGAACATCCCGCAGGTCCACAGTGTCACCAGGAACACTGGGTAACACTCCACACAGTTCTGACTGCAAACACACACAGTCAGCTTTAATGTCACAACAGTTTTGACTGGGCGGGAGAAAGAATGAAATGGCAAATTATTATTTTGGATAGCTGATCTTTAGGGCTGACACTCTGACATTGTATTCTGGCCCAGGTGCAAAAGCTTCTGAAAGACTCAAGCTGCATTCACACCAACTTGAGTCCTGCATGGTAAAACTTCCAGCCCTCTCATTCATTTGAGAGAGTGGCCCAGCAGGGATGGTTAGGGGGCTCTGGCAAAAACAAAAACAAACCCTGTTGAACTTTTGCATCCAACAATGTGCAAATGCAGATTCCTGGTAGATAACTTTGTAACATGAATGTTGTATTTCTACCATTTACCTCGTGATCATCATAACAAAAGATTGATTTACACCATGACAACTTCCCAAAGTGGTAAAATTGTGGCTCAGAGAATTATGAACTGCTGTGCGTTTCGTTTTTTTTTGCAACTGAGTTTGCAGCTAGGGGCACTATAGCTTGAAACAATAAGAGAAAGCTGACCCCCACCATCCAATTTGTCTTGTGCTCAAAACAACCAATACACTGTAAAACCAGACAACTAAATTTAACTCAAAACAACTGATTATATAGAACATTTTAAGTGAAGCGAACTCAAGTTAAAAAAATATATTGGTCAAGTAGCTTTAGTAATTTTAAGTGACACTTAATTTAGTCATTTTTATTTGTACTGTGAAAACTAAATGGCCAGTAAAAAGTACTGAATCAGGAATGTTTCTGTAATAAGTTAGTGTCACTTAAAATGTTCACAGTGAACATGTTAGCATGGTGGTGTTTAGCAAGTGTACGGGCACCATTGTATTTTATTGTATTAGCATGCTAGCATTTGCTAATTAGCACTAAACAAAGTGCAGTTGAGGCTGATGTCATCAGTATGGAAGACATGAATACCAAAGCAATTCTTCCAATAGTAGTAGGCTAAATGTTTCCTCTGCAATTGTCAATTGTTGTCTCTTGAGTAAACACCAGGGGACACGGATGTCTGTACCCAATTTAATGGCAACAGACAGGCAAACACTGCATGTAGCTGCTTAATGTTTTTCTATCCTCGTGCCAATGTTCTGCAGAATGGTTGTTAATGTAAAAGCTCAATTAAGCATTGGTTAGCATTATCAATATAATAAATATGCTGTGGGCTGTATGACACGCTGCTCATAGATGCCTTTTCATTTTATTTCAGGGGCTACATAACTGTATGATATAGCTTATGAAAAGATGTCCTCCTACTGTGCGCGGAAAGTCCTCTCAAACTGTGGAGGTCCAGTGACAGAGGGAGGCAGGACCTTGTGGGCCATCCTGGACCAACCAACTCGCCGGGCCAGGTACCCTGGAAAGAGACAGTGACGGTGGGTTTGAGTCTCTTTGAATGACTCAAACAGAACATTATACTGTATATTAACCCACTGAGCACAACACTGGACACATTCTCAAACTACCACCTGAAACACTCCCACTGTGATATGGCGGTGTGAGGAAAGTACTTGGTAAATACCCACTGCTCCCACTACTGAACAAGTATGCTGACATTTTTGGCTCACCCATGTGCAGGGCAGACAGAAGAGACACTGCAGCCAACAAAAAAGGGGAGTCGGTTCCCATCGCAGTCGTGAAAGTACAGCTCTCCGTACAGTTTGCCTCTTGTATAAAGTCACCTTTACATAACAAGCAGGAGGTTCTGCCTGGGGCAAAGTAACTTTAGGACATCCCACAACAAGTGCTGTCATGCTGTGTTAATAAAGCCCTGCCCTGCTGCTGAACACACGAGAGAGAAGGGTAGGCTGAATTGAAATGTTTAAATACTAATGTCTGCACCCACTTGGCTGCAGAGCATTCTGAATATTTCCTGCTGGAATGTATGAATCCTTCTTGCTATATATTGTGCCTTCCTGCATTGGCTCTGGATGTTGGTATTGGTTGTAAATTGTGTGCTAGAGAATGATCAAACAAGTTTAGCATGTCTTTTTCTTCACATGTGAATGAAATCATTTCGATTGAGCAAATAGGAAATTACACTTTAATTTGTTTATTGTATTTTGGTAATATAATTGGTAGTTAGATTAAAGAAGAAAAAAGAGGAAATGATATGTAGACCTATAAAATGATGCCTTTAGATGAAGATACAGTGCAAATTGTCCCAGACTTCTTACTGTGTCATAAGTCTGTTTATCTTTTATAGCTTATATAGCTTTAGAAAGATACGTTTATTATCCAATCTGTGAGTCTTAGCTTTTGTATTCACAGGTTCAGCATCATTTATGATGTTTGGCCGAACTTTAACCCACAGAACCAGTATTTTAATACGAAGACTGAACTGCATACCTCCTTTAGTTCATTGTTTTGGTTTTACAAGCCCTATTTACTTTCATCAATCCATTTAAGTTACTACTTCCAGCTAAAAAAATGTATAGGGCTGCCAGTGAACATGATGAAGGATGTACTGGAACCAAAGAGTGTCTTGGTTAGACAGAAGGATTTGGCAAATAAGGACCCACACAATGCCGGATGGATCTGCAGTTGTCCACTATATTCAGACAAAAGTAAAGGATAGCAAACTTGTTTAAATTTAGTAATTGTAATTGCATTATTTAACGGCCCAGTGTGCAGGATTTAGTGGCCTTAAACTGTTAAAATGTATTAACTCAATTTAAGCATGAAAACATATATGATTTCAGTACAACTAAGTCATTCATTGTTAAGGAGAGGTAAATTAAGTTAATTGTACTTAAAACCATTTCTCCAAAATTATTTAAAATGTGTCAACAGAATTTATCTGAATAAAGTAAGAGTAACTTAAATGCATCTTCTTTATATAAATGTTACTAATTAAGTTGAATTTACTCAGTTTTCTTCCACTTAAGCAAATTCTTACATTACCTGTCAGAACTGCTGATATATGATTAAAAAAACATTTAAAATTAATCGATTATCAAAATCATCAAGGGCATCAAGGCTTACATTGTGTAATAATTTAAAGTCAACTAAAGAAAATGAGTAAATGGAACAAACTGGAATTATATCACAAATTATTAAAAAAACTGCACAAATATAAAAGCCCTTAAAACAGCAGATATTACAACAGTTCGTTATTGAGTTGGGTTTAATTCATAGGAATGAGTGACTCAACATTTTTGGGGGATTAAGTTATGTTAGCTTACTTCTTTTATTAAAATATGCTGTTAGGATTTGGAGTAATGGTGACCATAAAGATTCTAGAGATACCAAAATATGAGTGAGAAACAAAAACACACTTTAAGCAGCTGGAACATTATCAGATGCCCTTAAAAAAGACCAAACCGCCCACTGTGTGGATGTAGCCTGTTTCTCTTTAAGGGGGGGACACAGTTTATTGTTCTTAGATTATTTTACCCTTATGATTTCTTTCTTTCTGAAAAGAGAAGGTCTTGCATTCATCACAATGACATCTAATCTTACCATAGTCCAATTCTCACTTTATCACTGAATGATAATAATGCAGGTACACCCTTTCAAATAACGTTTAACTCTTAAGAATATTCAGGCAGTGGAAATTGAATGTGAAAAAAATGTAAAAATGTAATGGATAAATAAAACATAAATAAAACCACACATTCAAAACAATAAAAAAAAACTCAGCTCTGTTAACAAAAAATTTAAAAACACTTAAATAAAAATAAACTAAAATAGAAAAATGTGTCCGTGTATAAACTGCTACTCATTTTAACAAATACATAAATGAACTTATACTAAAATGTGCGCCAATGTATGTCTGTTCCGTGCATTTAAACTTGCAGGATCACGTTAGAAGTCGTGTTAGAGAGGCTCCTCGGTTGTCCTGTCATGCCAAGCCCATGACGCCCCATGGGTGACAGCAGCAGCAGCAGTCAGCTGTCAGCTGCGGTGTGCTCCTCCGGTGTGCTCCCCCGGTGTGCTCCCCCCTCCTCCTCCTCCTCCTCCTCCAGCAGCAGCAGCAGCAGCCTCCTGCAGCATGGACAGCGATGAGGAGAACATAGAGGAGGCCGTGGAGGGTAAGCAGCGGATTTTATTTCATTTCTCTGCGACTGACTGATTGTGAGAGAGGAAGGATGTCTTTCTGTTGTTGTGAGATTGTGGTTCTGATGTTCTCCGTAAATCTCCATGAGTCAGTGGGCCAGTGGGCCCGCGCGGTAACTTCAGAGCGCCACGGACTTTATTTCGCGAGGCAATCCGCTCGACGAGCGAGGGAGGGCGGCCTGAGTGACAGGAGTGTCCCGCTGCCAGCCGGCGTGGCTGCTGCAAACATTAGAGCAGGCAGGAAGTGTGAAATAACAGAAAATGTTCCATTTTGGTTCGGTTGTGTAACACACAAATAATTGTGGTGTTTTGATACTTTGTATCTCTTGTATCAACGTTGTTTAACCGAGTTTGTGTTGATGACTGAAATCTGTGCCGTGACACCCTCCTGTTTCTGTCTATAAAGCCGAACCCAGACTTTTTGAAGGGTTGACACCTCGTTGTAAGGCTCTTGTAAAGAATCTGGCATACCGGTGGCCCACCAGTATAAACCCATAGAATCTATATTTTCCATCAAAGACAACTTTTGATGTCATCCCTGCCTCACCCGGAAAATGGCCACAAGGGGCAGCTCAGAAAGAATGAGGGTTAACGGGCAGACTGCACACAATCTCACACCACTGCTGTAGTTAGTGGTTTCTTTCTATATATGTCCACATATAACTTACATATTGAGTTACTAATGCTCAAGTTTTTTATGTCTATTCCAGGTGGGTTTTTTTCAGGTCAAGGACTCCTTAGCTCAGAGGTTCCCAACCTTTTTCATATAGGGCCCCTTATCTGTTATTGAGTAAACTAATGACCCTTAATCATATTCAATGCATAACAATACCAGTATGAGAACAAGTGATAAACTGTACAGTGAACACAAACAGTGAACACGATAACTGCAGGGAGTTTGTGTAAAATGAGACATTTGGATCCTGTGAATATTGACAGTGATGCAACCCTGCTGTTTAATCTGGCATGATGTTAGCTACAATGTTTGTGTCCTTCTTACATGATAGGTTGATATTGTACAATAATTCCATAATGTAATTACTGTGACAGGCCTAATTAACAGTGGATAAAATGACTGTGTGTGTGTGTGTGTTCAGGCCCATTGGATGAAGACGGTCAGCCTCATGGGTTCTGCACAGTAACCTACTCGTCCAGCGATCGTTTTGAAGGACACTTCACCCACGGAGAGAAGAATGGCAAGGGCAAGTTCTTCTTCTTTGATGGAAGGTACTGTAAAGACACGACGGGAATACATGTCGTCTTTTACCACAGCTGCTACATTGCCATTGGTTGTTTATCAGAGCGGTGCGTTGTCAACAAACTAACAGTAGTGTCTACATTTAAGAAGCATGTTGAGATGTTCTGGTTTCACAGCATGTTCTGCAAATGGCAACAGTGTATTAGGACCACTGAGAGAGCTCAGTCAAAATGTTCACAAAAATTTTATAATATTATGAATATTTAGATTATAAAGTTAAAATAAGATTTAAAAAAACTGGGAAACAAAGTTGCTCGAAAAAAAATTTAATTTGAATACCTGGTGAGAGCAGTCTGTCAGCTCTTAGGTGTCAAATGAGGGCTGTGATGACCTGAATTTATAGATTTCCAGCCGCCTCCCTGAGCTTTTCAATAGATGCAGTGGATCCGATCGTCCCAAACAAAGGGGGGCCACTGTAGACACAGACTACAGCTAGTGGTCACACACAGTGACACGGTCCAAGAACAATAGTAACTGTACAGTTAAATGCTAAAACATCTCCATGTGTTAATGTGTAACCCCACCTACACCGTCTAATCCTCACACATGTGTTTTCTATCATGTGCCTACTGTATTCAGATTTTATTTAGCACTGTGTGTGTTTACATGCACACTAATAATTCCATTTGAATCCAGATGGACTGTGTAGGTCTCTTTGTCTGACCCTTCTTACCTTCCTGTCTCTGGCCTCCACAGCACCCTGGAGGGGTTCTATGTGGACGATGCTCTGCAGGGCCAGGGGATGTATACATATGAAGATGGCGGCGTCCTCCACGGGACGTATGTGGACGGCGAACTCAACGGGCCCGCTCAGGAGTTCGACGGAGAGGGCCGACTGGTGTTCAAGGGCCAGTACAAAGACAACAACCGCAGTGGGGAATGCTGGGTCTACTACCCTGTGAGTCAGCTCAGTGCTCACTGCAACACAGTGGCTATGTTTACACTTCTGATGCCATATTTCAAAGCATATTTCCATATGGCACTAAATGGGCCTTGTTTAAGGCATTACAGTGCAGTAGCAGGGAAGTAAATAATGTATTTGTTAACTGTGTGTTGTGCATGTTGGCATGTACTGTGGTGCGTCTAGGATGGAGGCTGTGTTTTTGGGGAGGTGAATGATGACGGGGAGATGACCGGTGAATCTGTAGCGTACATCTACCCTGACAGACGGACGGCTCTCTATGGAAGCTTTGTGGATGGGGAGCTGATCGAGGCTCGCCATGCCACCGTGATCTCCAACGAGGGCGGGAGGCCACGTTTTGAGATCACACCCAACAGTACGTACGGAGGGTTCTTTATAAAGGGACAGTGCATGGGACAGTAAAAAAAGTAAAAAAATTAATGGACATATTGTGTTTATAAGGTCCTGTGTACTCGTACGACAAGTCCACTTCCACCTGTGTCGCCACCCACACTCTGCTTCCTGACCCCTATGAGAGCCAGAGGTGAGTAAACTTCATGTGAGGGATACTGGGGCCGAGCCACTGCAGGACTGTTGTTCATATTGTCACCATATTGTTTGTGTGTGTCAGGGTGTTTGTAGCAGACTCTATGATCAAAGGAGCAGGACAGGGCCTGTTTGCAAAGACAGATGTTGAGGCTAACACTGTGATGGCTTTTTACAATGGAGTACGCATCACACACTCCGAGGTATGACACACACAAACACACAGCAAACACAGAGTACAATTAAAGAAAGAGATCATTAATAGCAATCATTCCCAACCAGGGGTTAATCCTCGTATTGAGTCAGGTGGAAATAACCTATTGCAGGTGAGAAGATTAGTCTAAATATAAGCTCAAGTATATGGATAAATGGTTCAAATAGAAAGCTTAAAGTAATGGCAGGACAGTTGAAATATCTTACTCATCTAGTTAGCTTAAAGTCATTTTAAACAACTCAAATAGCTAAAAGTAAAGGTGGTTAAAATGGATAGCTAATAGTAACGGTTAAACTGTTGACATTTTCATCTTAAAGTGACAAACAAAGTAATGGATAACCAATTTAAATAGTTAGCTAAGAGTAATGGCTAAATACTTTAAATAGTTAGATAAATGTAATAGCTAAACAGTTAAAATGGTTAGCTTAATAGCGTCTAAACAATTGAATTATTAAAAGTATTGGTAATGAGAAAATGTTCAATTGTCTACCCTTTACATGTATCATGAGTTTTCTGTATTTTGTAGAAATGAAACTATTTGTCTTTTTCGTACTTACGTGGACTCCTCAGGTGGACAGCAGAGACTGGGCACTGAACGGAAACACGATCTCTTTGGACGAGGATACGGTGATCGATGTCCCTCAGCCGTTTGACCAGACGGACAGATACGGTGCCTCCCTGGGTCACAAGGCCAACCACTCCTTCACCCCCAACTGCAAATATGACCCGTGAGTACAAACTGACTGGAAATGATAACAAAATGATTGCCTCAATATATGTGTACCAAAAACTGCAAACAGTAACCAGTGAAACATCATTGAATTGAATTTTGGTCAATCTCCTTTCCATAGCAGCAAATAAAGACTGACAGTAAGTAAACAGTTCTTCTATTTCCTTACCATTTCCTACTATGAACCCCCACTGAGTCGTTAGCAGCTAGGTGGCTGCTAGTATGAGCCTCTACTGTCACAGAGAAACTTATATGAATTCCAAAAGATACTGCCGGCTAAATCTTTACATGCACTGAAAAAGGGTTTAAATCTTCAAACATGTGCACAAATCTCATGTTAGGTTGAAAAGAGCAAAACATTTTGATGAAAGTAATTGCTGCAGCTGCAGGTGGGGAAAGGGCTCGTTGGAAGACGATGTTCTCTGAAGTGTAGTTATGACGTGAGGTTATGAAACAAAGTTTAATGAAGGACTCAGCGAACTGGATTTAATGAATATATGGATATTGATAAGATATTTTTCAGGTAGAGCTATAGATAATGATGTGGCAACTGTATCTTCACCCATGTAAAGCCAAAATATGAATAACTGATTTATGTGATTTTAAATGACAGTTGGCTGGAAATGTTTTATTTAGATAAAAAAAAAATGTAAAACATGTCGACCATGATTTGAACATGAACATTGTTGGTCTGGCTGGGGAACTTGCATGTCAATCCCAATTTCTCTCCTCTCTCTACTGTCAAATCTCTTATAAAGGTGTAATATGCCCTAAAAATACTTCCGATAAAAGAAAAAAAGTTGATGCATTTTAATTAGGGATGCACGGTATGGAGCCCATGTGATAATTACCTGCTTCTAATGGCTGATACTGATAAGATAACCAATAATTTCACATTTTAGTTTTTTAAAAAGAAGTTCATAACCAGCAGCTTTCACACACCTGATGATAAGAAAGAGATGTAGTGAGAAAGAGATTGAATATTCCATAGCTCTGACTATTGTTAACACAACAACATTCAAATCCTCATAGCGCATTAAGCCTATTCATTGTTTTTCTTGTCTGAAGTGTTTTTATTTCTGTGTGGTACAGGTTTGTCCACCCTCGTTTTGGTTCCATCAAGTGCGTCCGAACCTTGAGGGCCGTGCAGAAAGATGAGGAGCTGGTGGTCGCCTACGGTTACGATCACGAGCCGACAGGGAAGAATGGCCCAGAGGCCCCTGATTGGTACAAGCAGGAGCTGATGGAGTTCCAGCAGAGACAGGCGGCTCGCTCTGGCCAGTAAGAATACAGAAGAAATTTCTCATGGACAATAAAACAATCCCCCCCCCTACCTGTGCCACCACCTCACAAGACTCCTGCAGCATTACGACAGCTGATATCCCCCGCAGCTGCAAACCACACCGTAGACATTGGAGAAGTTACAGTGCTTCGTATGCGATACTGCATGAGCAAGTCAATATGAGTGGAGGTCCTGGAGATCTGAGGCCAGAGCGACACAAGAACTATGCAAGAAACCAAATGTTATTAGAGGAGACATGTCTCTGGCCGGAGGTGCTGTTCTGTCTGATTTCCCCCCCGTCCTCTTCATCACATATTACTCATGAAAGTCTCGATTTAAATGCTCATGAAAAAAAAGTATGAAAAACTATTACCATTTCTCTCAGTCTTCACTGTCTATATCTTCACTTGTTTTCCACAGTGGCTGCAGTTTACTCAACAGGGCTCCCCACCAGGTGTTAACAGCACTATTGTACCGCACAGTATTTATCTTATTTATTGAAACACAAAACTAATTCAGCTGGCCCGATCATGCATTTTAAAAGTGTAACTTTATAGGCCTGTTCACTTAGCATACAGTGTATATTACAGTGACTAATGATATCTGAAATTGGTAAAGAACTGTATTTCCTGAGCTTTGTAGAGGCGATTTGTAATGTAGGCACTAAAATAATGGATGGTCTACCACAACAGGAAAGACCTACTGTGAGCTTGTTCCACTTTTCTAACCTAATTATGTGTTCATACCCTACAAAATAAAAGTCCAACATGAAGAAAGTCAATCCACATGCCTCGCTTATTATGATACAATTAGTTTGTGTGTGTTTTTGCCTTTGCTGCTATCTCAAACTACTATTTAAGTGTTAAAAATCCACCTGCATGAATAGGGCTTTTGTGAAGTACAATTAAATTGTACTTTAAGGTCAGATTTTTCTAACATAACATTTGTTATTTAGTCCATAAAGCACAGCGCTAGGATCCTCACCAACATTTGCAGATAAGTATCTGGAATTAAAATCATGCCTATGGCCTATGTAATCGGGGGGAGGGGGGGGGTCCAGAGGTAGTGCCACCCCATTATCTTTACCTCTTCCGCACTGTGTTATAAGAAATTGGATGAGCTAGCATGCTAGCATATTGTGAAAGGGGCTAAATAACATTCCTTAGGCTTGTCGATGGAAAAACTGGCATGGCCATATTAAAAAGGGTCCCTTGACCTCTGACCTCAAGATATCTGAATTAATTTGGGTTATAAGGGGACCCAATAGTCTCCCCTTTCCAGACATACCCACTTTATGCTAATCTCATGCAGTCTGGGGCAAAAACCATGCAGTTTATTGCATGTGATATAAATGTGTTCCTTTCACCCAGTGTATCTGAATATCAATGCATACTGGGGTCCATAAACAGTGTCAGGATTACATAAATTAGGAATGACTGGAAAGCTCATATACTTGATGCCACCCCTGAATAAGTCAGTGCCCAACCTGTGCCACCTTAGTCAAATAAGTCTGGACACGCCCCTGTATGTAATGTTACCCATATTACTAGTCAAATGTTGGACATGTTAAAGGTTTTGAAGCGTAAATTTAACTCTCACTCATAAATGGACATATTTGGTTGAGGGAACCACTGTTTCTCTATCTGCTGTTTAAATGCTCTGTAAATACGCGGGAGTAGTGGGGCCGGGCTTGGCAACCTGCGAGTCCACACTCAGGGCAGTAAACTCCCCATGCGCCTCCCTCCACCTGCTGCTGGTCAGCCAGGTTAATGGATAAACTTTCTACCTGCTGAACGACACTGAAACCAGACGGCAGCCCGGAAGATACACACAACTAGAGAGGAATACAGTAAGTGCGACTCTCTACGATGAAAACAACTTTATTTTAAGTTTCAGAAACATTTACCGCCGTTATCACCACCGGGACTCATGTTTTTGACACAGAAAGCCCACAAACCGATACCGAGCTTCAAGCTAACCTAACACACCGGCTAAACTTCAGCCGTGACCGGGGACAGTTACGGACTGGCACCAGGGGACGTTGTCGCGGGTTAATACCTGGACATGGACCGATACAGGTACTTCATTTTCAACCAGAAGAGCGTGCTCGTCCTCGGTATCCTCCAGATAGCTTGTGCGGGGCTTTGTGTGGTGTGCGGGTTCATGGACGCTGTTTTCCGCAAGAATACCCCGCTGAGTACCACCAGGACGCCGGTTTGGGGAGGACTGGTGAGATATTGATCCTCTATCAGAAACTCTTTTCAGTTAATCAATACGGGCTGGTGAAAGCAGCATCACCATGTATGGACTGACCGTTATGGCCACCGATAGTGTCCGTGTGGTTCTGTAGGGCGAATAACATGTTAGTCAAATTTGGCAGCATGTTGGCACTAAATTGCCTGAGTATTGAATGGAGTCTGGTGTGAACCTAATGTAAGCGATAACGGGCCTTTGTTCCTGCCTGCTGCCTGCCGCTGTCATTTCATTCAGACTACTCTCTCCCCCTTTAGATCATGGCCTCTCCAGGTGTTCTGGCGCTGTTTGCCTCCCAAAGGAAGAACTCAGTACTGGTGAGGGTATCTCGACTCTTCATGTCTCTCTCTGCACTTTTTTGCCTCAAAGTTTTCCCCCAATTTGCCTCTTTTTGGATTACCTTACTCAGTTTCCATGAATAGTAGAAAGGACACTATTCCTTGTTGAGATGAGGGATTGGAATTGAGAACCAGTTCCAAATTGTCCAATCCATCATCATCCAATCATACACGTTATCAGTTATCAGTTATCAGTTCAGTTCCTTTTATGGATGCTGTATTTTTCTGACAGTTGTGCATTTCAAAACAATGACATTATGGTTTCACAATTAATCTAAATATTATCCAAGTCGCTCAAGTGCAATATGCAAACTGTAAGAGCTGTAGTGTTTTAACTGTGTGACAAACAGCATTATAATGTAGTACTGTAGTACTGTACTATGTAGAAAACTGACCCCAACAAACGTCACAACATTTCCACACTAATGGTGAATCATGTTGTAACGTGTCATAATAATCACATTATGTTTTTAGTTTGGTGTGTAAGAGAGTGTATTTCTCTATTCCTGACCGTTACTAACTTTAATTCCGCAACATTTAATTCTGTATGTATGTAGTCCTCTGGAACATTTCAGGGGTACTACAAATATTATTTAGAGATAAGCCATGCCTTCCCCTATGTGAGTCCAAGTGTTGCTGCTGTAGTAAACTGTGATAATGGAAAGCAAATATCAAAGAAAAATGTTGGAACTTGTGTCTTAAAAGGCCTCTATCCAATAATTAATCACACTGACTAAACAAGATCTTATGAGTCTGTTCCAGTTAAATTAGCTGATTAAACGCACAATGTGCCGACCTCCGTCTGCTGACTATGGATAAGTACCACGTACAGCCCCACTACAATAAATCCAAACTAACCCTTTAAGGTAGGAGGAAACAACCCCCCCCTCTGAATGTGTCTATGCACACCACTGCTGAGATAAGGTACAACACTGACATATTTAGTGTTTTGTGTATTGTTGAAAAGATTCCTTTTATAGGAATTAGATCAAAATTCCACAAGGATAATCATAAATAGTTATATATAATAAACTCAGAGTTAAGTATCACAGACTCACTTAGTGAAGGGAACTGATGAGGTTTTATTACCAATGTCATTATTGTTATGTCTGATTCTTTATAGATTCCTTTTACTGAGTCCTGATGAATTTTCTATGTGGGGGAGAAAAAGGAACCCACTCAGGTTTTTAGTGTCGACGCAGCTGCTATATTATCTCTGAGTGTAGAAAGAGAGTAGAGAAAGGCATGTTTAACTACTGTTTAATCTGGAACCAGTTCTCACCTGCGTGACCGCGGCGATACTGTTCTTATAATACAGTATCTACCCTCAGTAATGGACGAGCTGCTCGGTTGGGAAGCACTGCCACTCGTTCGTAGTGTTTCTACGCAAAGCTTTGATGTAATTTACGGCTGCATGATATGGTAAAAACAACATTTTGACAGATATTGCGATTGAAATATGATTCATGATTAGTGTGGGAATTATTTTTGCATCACAAATTGAATTTTCACAACAACAACAAACAGAAAAAAAGAATGTAAAATTTTGGGGGCTCTGTTTCAAATAAACATGTTGTCTTAAAACAAGATTTGTAGAGCAGGGCACCTCTGCAGCACTACAGTACTTTATTGTAATGCTGCCACATCTTTATCAAACAAATTGCAGCTTCCTGCCATTTGCATATTTGAACCAGGCCGTAGTGCGATTTCATCTGACTTCCTGTCCCTGCAGGTGAGTGTGATGGTGGTAGCAGCAGGACTCTCCTGTGCGGCTGCAGTGTTCATATCAGCTTACTCCTGTCTCACTCTCACCTACGGAGAGGAGGATGAGGAGGTCTTCCACCACCACGACAGTCCCGAAGTGGTAACCAACACACACACACACACACACACACACACACACACAAACACACACACACACATACAGACAAACACATACAAATACAAGTGTAGATGCACTACCACAATATATTTCCTTTGGGTGATACCCTGTGTTTTTTATTTAGTAAGCAATGAAGCCCTTCCTCACAGACTGCAGGTTTATATCTGAACGGGTAATTGGAACCAACTGGGGCTGGTTTTCAGTATTATAGGACGAGCATTGCAGGATCCAGCAGTGTAACATATTAGACATACAGTGAGGATATTTCATCCTATTCTGCTTACATTTCGAGCATTTAAAAAAAATCTGTCTCTTGAAAATTTGCGAGCTTTATGGAAGTGCAATACTAAATTGGCCATTGTTTGCAGCACTCGCAGTGAAGCTTGAGGATGTCATTCTCAGTCATTCCAACAGAGAGCAAGATATCTCGAGAACTAGTGGCCAGACAGCAATTATAATTGGTATAAATATTGATACACGGAAGATGATTCCTAATGAGTTTTGTGACTTCCTAATCTTCTGTATAGTGCCCGACTGCCCTTCGACCAACACTGTGGTCTATATGTTGAAAATGAATCTTGTAGAGTCAACCACATACACAGAAGTATGTCTGGGTACAACCCTGGTGGGATCTATTTTAAAAGGTCATACTGAGTACAACATCACAGCCATGACCACCTACACGCTTTCTCTCTCTGCTCAGACGTTTGTGCTTCATCGGATGGTGAAGGGGGCCAACGCCACCATACTGCTGACCTGCACCATCAGCCTGGCTCTCTCCTCTCTCATCGCCTATGTGGGCTGCCGCAGTCTTCCGTGCTGTGGCTGCTATGATGCCAGAACTGGATTGGTAGGGAAGAACTGAGTCACCACAAATAGCCTTAATATGAGCAAAAGCAATCTAATCTACATTTTGATGTATTGTATAGATGACTAACTTTTGATGTAAATTACCCAGCTAGTTATGTAGCCTTTTACTAACATTAGCCCACCAACATAGACAAGCCCACCATAAAGCATATCTAAGTACAATAAAGGAGAAAGTTGACCAAGGCTTGCTTAACTGTTAATGGGTCATAGAGCAAAGATGCAGGGCTTCGATTTGTGACAGAGGTAAACAAAAGCAGCTTTTTATTTCTGGCCAGCAGTTTTTTTTAAATAGTCACTGCTGGCTTGTATCAGTTTAAGCTAGCTTGCTATGTAAGCTAATGTTAGCTGACTTGTTTTAAAACTACACAATCTTTTAACTATGCATGTGATGACTACATTCATGTTATCACAGTAAGAGTTTTTGATCAGAAGATGCTATATTTGTTAGAAAACTATTTACAGAGCAGCTTCAGAGCAATGTTTGAATAGAGGTTGCTATATGTAGTATGAATAATAGCACATTATTGATACTCGTAAAAAGTCCATTATCTGTACCAGATACTGTTTCAGCTGAGTACTCACTCAACCCCACCCTGAACTCTAATATAGTAGCATGCAGAACCAGTGGGATGAGTGGGGTTTTTACTGCCTTAATCTGAAAACCCACAAAATGTTATAGTCAGCTGATGAGGTAATGCTAAATTAGCATTAGCTCAGCCGTGACTACTAAAATTCAACTAGGATTGCTGATTGAAACAAGGGGTTTAGCAGACAGTGAGTTTTCTAAGACTGTACTTCAAACACCATAATAAGAGATTCCTCTGAGTAGGACATTCTGTAGTACATTGTGACATTGCTGTCAGGTAAGAAACTCACGGTGGTTTTTAAAGTTTTGCCTCTTCTTTACAAAGCTAATCGTGTTGATTATTCTGAGAACCAGGCTTTTTTTTTTCTTCCTTAAAAAGTGACATTTTGCAGATAAGATATCAAAGGGTGTGTGTGTGTGTGTGTGTGTGTGTGTGTGTGTGTGTGTGTGTGTGTGTGTGTGTGTGTGTGTGTGTGTGTGTGTGTGTGTGTGTGTGTGTGTGTGTGTGTGTGTGTGTGTGTGTGTGTGTGTGTGTGTGTGTGTTGCAGGAAACGCTGGTTCCTCAGTGTGACCCTGGGGACACTGAGATGGTTTGCACATGGCAAGGTAAGACTCGATGTTAACCATCATCTTTAAGCTAACCCTCGCCAGCACTTGCTGCTGCTACTTGTGCGTTTGGTAGTGTTGAAGCTTTGCTCTCAGCAGTGAGCAGTCCCTTCATGTAGCTCTCCTCTGCGTCCAGCAGGAGGTGACGACAGGCTCTTCAACTCTCCAACTCAGTCCACTGACCAGGGCACCACTGAGGAAGAGGAGGTTCCCTCCAAACTGCCTCCATACAGCAGACTGACCTGACACACACCACCACATTAGAGACTGGTCCTACACATCCCTGCTCCTTTCCTCCATTCCAAAGAGGAGGGGATTATGGATTATAATGGTGTGCCTACATTTCTTATTTTTGAAGATGGACAGAGAGAAGGAATCTGAAAACTCTAAAGATGTCAGATTGGAAAGTTGTATAGAGATCTTTTCTGAGTTGTTGATCAAGCACTTTGGACTGTGGCAGTGTCTTTATTTCCTCTTTGACCAAAGATTTGTTGCCAAATTCATTTAAACCTTGCCAAAGTTGAATACCTGTATATGTGACCCGTGCCTATTTCCCTGTGTGCTGTGTGAAAGTGAGTAGTGTTCAATATATCAATTCTAAAATGTTTTATGTGTATTTAATAAATAAAACCTGACTGAGTTGAGTGATTTTCTAAAGAGAGGTGACTCCACATTTTGAAATGTCCAAGGTAGTTTATTGCAAGGTTACACATGACAAAACCATTGCAACTACTCCAGCAGGTTCATTCACCAGCCACTTTGTGAATTAATACCGATCTGTAATTGGATGTTTTTCTTTCTGGGCATTTGCAGTGAGAGATACAGTAGCAATATTTCCTGTTCATGGCTGTAGTGAAATAAAGTAAGGCAAAGGAAATTATAGCAGGACCCGGTGTGAAGGCGGATGGTTGGGGGGGGGGGGGTATTTATCAAAAACAAAGGACACTTGAAGAAGAAAGCAGCAACCAAATGTAAAACAATAAAACACCCACATGATGTCACATTACTGACAAGCCGCACAGCTGCAGATAACAGCCCGCGTCTGTGCTTAGAAAGTCTTTTCCGTCCGTGTGCATAGCCTCTGAACAGAGTCCTGAGAGAAGGCCTTTTGGTCTGATTGACAGTCCACATCCTTGAAGAAGACATTAACACGGGGGCCATCGGCAGAGGAGCCACAGGACCAGCTGTGGCCACGACAAACGTCCCTAACCACTAAGACACAACGCTGCAGTCTGATGCATTATGGCATATGAAGAAGTTAACGTCAGCAGTTATCATACAATGGTGTTTGAGAGACATGCTGAATATTGTAGCACAAGCTTACATACGGGATAAGTAGTGGGTTTAGGCATCCATGTACATGTAGAGGTGGACACTACTAAGCCTTACACACTGAGAGGTATGTGTTTGATTCACTGGCTATCCTACACAGTACTAAACTCTTGTTCACCAAGAGAAGGGAACGGCTAACAGAGACTGTCCTTACAGGTTCCCTTTGTGTCCTTTATCGTTAAATGAACCGACCATTCCTGTTACATTCCCCAAAAGATGTGTTTTTAAAGATTCACCTTGAGATGTTAAAGGTCCAGTGTGTAACATTGAGGAGGATCTACTGGCAGAACTGGAATATAATATTCATAGGTATGTTTTATTAGTGTGTAATCAGCTGAAAGGAAGCATTGTTGTGTTCTTATTAGCTTAGAAAAAGTTTCGCTGCTAGATGCCGCTGTACACACTGGTCCTTAAACATCACGCCGCCATTATGCAGAGTGTTAGCTCCGCTGCTGCATGCTAACAAACTGAGCTCAACAAGCATTAGCCAGCAGGGGTCTACTTTTTTACTCCCTCCTCACATTGTTCACAACTGTTACTGACGGCTAGGAGAACTGCCCATACAGTTCATTCAACCATCGCATTCTGTCTCATAACTGACTGTCAACTGTCTGGTGCTGAGCAGGTAGTGTACAGCGGGGTTTTAAAGCTTTTTCCCAGAAAACAGCTGCCTTCTACGGAAGCCCATTTCCACTAACAAGAAACTCCCTTAAAATACTGACTTAGAATCTCTAAATAATGACTTCATCACAAAGTCATTATTTTCAGATACCAAATCAAAATATTGAGAAAGTTTCTCATTATAATGACTTACAGAATCTTTTTTCCCGCTTCACAAAAAATGGCCTCCTACCGCCGAGAGAGTACTTTTAAACTAAAGCTCACTGTAAAGCTCAGTTAAGCTGAGGGGAGCTGTAGATTGCAGTGTTAACTCTTTATAGGTTCATCACAATATGCGCCTCCTCTCACACCGTCCACTGTTATTATAAAAATATCGATTATTGGGACAACCAATTCCATTACCAGACATTAACACTAACATTGCATGGTGTCTTGACTTTGATGGCTGAAGTGTTAAATAATGTTAGTGTTAAATATATCGTACAGCCCCTTTAATGATGCTGATTTCATGAAGAGGAAACACATTATTGTTTGTTTACAAGGGAACTCCACAGGGCACCTTTAAGGAAACGGCTGAGCTTAAACCAAAGTGAGCATCGCAGATGAACGCAAACACAAATGACAAAAAAGAGGCAGTTAAAATAACACAAACACCTTTCAATATAATACCGTCTATACTACACTGTCACAGATTATGGCCTAAAATTACAAACAAAATGGCAGAGGCTGTATTTTAACACGTTCTGTTTCCCCCCTGTATAAGTCCTACCCTCCCATCAGGCCATGGTAAAACTGTAAATAAAGAAATGTATATCGCAAATCCCTTATTTATTAATGCCACTCTGCATACATGTTTTCTGTTGCCACAGAATACATGATGATAAGAGCATTTCAGTGGCGCAAGCTCGGAGCTTAAATCATTGAGTGAGACTCGGTTTTGGCCCCTCACTCAGGATCATTTCCAACTTGATTTTGGCATCCCTAAACAACAACAACAACAACAACAATCTGTAATCTGTAAATTGTACCCCACGACCATTTAAAGTCATTTATAAAGTTAAGCACAAGCATTAAAAAAAAAGTGTCCTTTTGAGACATTCATCTATGTGTTGTGCTGATTATGAAGCCATTTAGCTAGAACCGTTCTCTCTCTCAGCCTCTTTCCTCTGCTCCTTCCGTCTTCAATCTCTTTGTGCAGCCTCAGGCTGAAGTTGTCTCCCTCTTTCCCTCCATCTTCCTCCCTCAGCAGCTGCTGCAGCTCCAGCTCCTGGACCCATCTCCCCCATCATCCCTCACCCTGCTCAGGTTGATGGTACCCCCTGATCCCTCGGGTGGCTGGCTCAATACCAGAGGCTTCTGAGACTTCAGCTTGTGGGCCACCGTCATAAAAATAGCCTCAACGTGGTCACTGTTCCCTCCACCATAGTTTCCGTCCTGGCTGTTTGGGTTCTTTGCGGACGTCTCAAACACAGGCATGGAATGGGCGTCGGCAAACTGTTGCGCCACGTCTGTGCCCACCTGGATGGAGTCTTGGAGGTCGCACTTGTTTCCGACTAGAATCCTGGGTACCTCTGTACCCAATGCATGCTGCTTGCACTCCTCTATCCAGGCTGGGAGGCTGCGGAAGCTGGCAGCGTTGGTGACGTCGTAGACGAAGACGACAGCGTGCACGTTGCGGTAGTAGTGCTGCACCATGGACTTCCTGAAGCGCTCCTGACCTGCAGTGTCCCACAGCTGGATCTGTGGGGGCACAGTGTGGAGATGGATCAGCGAAAATAGAACAGAAGACCTAAGTATTGTGTGTGTGAAAGCCACACTGTTGCACTGGGTGACAACATATTGTTGGGTTTGGTCTTTTTCATGGGATTTGTTGACAATAAGAAACATATAGAATAACAAAAGCAACTTTACACCAAACTCCAAAATAAAATTCTGTTGATCTAATAACATTTACAATTTACGAACAATAACAAATTAAAATGCAACCTTTAAACGTTTACATTACCAGGCTTTAAAGGTGGGCTGATAAGTAGGGTTAGCTGTTATTTTTCAATTAAAAGTGGTCATCTAAATGACCTTAGAGGGACGGTTCACACCAAAATCAAAAATACATATTTTATCCATGTAGATTGTCTCAGTGTGAGTTGCTGAGTGATCAGCTGTGGCTGGAACTACACCTTCCATCTGCAGCTGAACATTAGCTTTCTCAGAGCTGGCTGAAGTTACCACTCAGTTGAGGAGGACGCCATTAATGTTTACATACTGTGCTGTCATAAACATGAGCCTCTCCTTCATGAGTAAACGCACGTTTCCTTCTTCAGCAGTAATACATAACAATAAAGTAGTTCCTACATGAAACTGCGCACAACAAGGCCTGATTATTATCTTCACTAACCAGGTCAGGATGTATGGAAAGAGACATTGCTGTTGAGTTTTTGAAATATATTTTTGGTGCTTTGAGCAACACAACTTGAACACCATCTGGTTCCATTATATTGGAGAGAAAGCAGACATCTCTATGGCAGATATCTCCAAAACTCAGCAACGCACACCAAAACAATGTATATGGATAAACAGCACTACAGGTAAGAGGAAAAACAGGATTTCTTTGATTTTGGGGTGCACTGTCCCTTTAATGGTTTTGCATATAGGGGTCAGTGGAGCTTTAGGAAAAATGTAGCCTGGAGAGTGAATACATAGCACTCCCTCATTCATCATCATTATCATGCCCTTGTGCAAGGCATTTAACTGCTGTAATGCACTGCTGATGAGCAGACCCTGCCACTAGCTGGGAGCCCACACGTTTCTCTCCCAGTGTAACGTTACACGAGTCCCTGCTCTCCCCTACTTCTTCTATCTATCTACAGTATATCTGAGCTACTGTGTTCTCCACATCAGGATACCCAGACACATAGATCCACATCTGGATTACATTCACACAGCTTTTTTTTAACAGTGTCTTTGTGTCTGCACCGCACACCTTGATTTTCTCCCCGTCAATCTCGACCAGCCTCTCCCTGAAGTCCACCCCGATCGTGGCCTCGGTCTTATCGGGGAACTTCCCGGCACAGAAGCGGTAGGTGAGGCAGGTCTTCCCGACACCCGAGTCCCCGATCACGATGATTTTGAAGATGCGGGTCCTCGGCGGCGGGAGAGTCAGAGAGCCGGAGAATTCAACCGACGACCCGCTCTCCGCCATGTCACACCGGCAGGCTGGACGTTCAGCAGGGGGAAGCCTTCCACCTCAGCAGCTCCTGCACTGACGTTAGCAGCCCGTCAGGCGTCCTCAGCCGCCGTCACACCAGCTACAGCCAATAAGAAGCTCCCGCGAGACCCGCTGCCGTTCGTTATCAAAACATACGTGAGGAAGACACAACATGTATTCGACGTCCAAACGCTGTCAACAACCCTCACACTGTCTCTGTCTCAAACGAGTGCATCCCGGTAAACACTCCCAGTCCTCAGCTGCGAAGCCACGTACAGTGTTGTCCAAGGAAGTCTATTCTCGCGAGATACAGTTCGTGTAGCGTTCGCTGTCCCGTGGGAAAGAATGTAAATGCCAGCTTCGTTAAAAGAATTCAATTTACTCAAACTTTCAAGCAGTAAATACTGCCCACCTCGGCTTTAGCAGTTTGTTAGGACCACTGACTAATATCAAATATATTCACTTCAGTTTGCAGTTGCTCACTACCAATAAAATGTTAGCCTCTGCTTTCAGTTTCTACTCAGAATTCAGATGATAATTGATTGTACCATTTATGTTTAGTGTCAGAATAGATAGATAGATAGATAGATAGATAGATAGATAGATAGATAGATAGATAGATAGATTTCTTTGTTGAGTATAGCCAGAGCCCATCTACGGAGAGCCCACTCTCTATTAAGTCCCATTGTACTGAATTTTGGTTGCAGTTCCACCAGAGTTCCACTGGGGGCGATCGCCCATCAGTGCTGAATGAATGGGAGCAGATGGAGCTAGACGGCTAAATTTGTCTCTTTCACCTGATTGTCGTTGAGAAATCTCAGATTTGATTGTAGTTCAACATGGGTTATAGGTCGAAAGTTGAATGAACGAGTACTTATGTCCTTTCCATTTCTTACAGGTTGAGTTGTTGTTGAGACTTGCCGTAAAGCGGTATCTCTGGCCGTACGATGTGTGTGACATCATTGACATTTTAAAAGACTTTTTAAAGCAAATAAGTGACTCTAAAAAATCTAACACCCAGCAATGTGTCATTTCTTTGCATCCCCTTTCGAATGCAACATTCAAATTACTAGACAAAAAATGATATCCTGAGAAAAGTGGATTTTGAGGGGAATAGCTCCATAGAGCTCCATTCATTCTGCACTCATCCTGTGAGCGCCCTCATATGGAACCAGAGTGGAACTGCAACAGTTCAGAACCCGGAAGTTTACAGAGAGTGGAACTTCTCTCCTTATTAGACATTCTCTGGTATAACCTAACTAATATGTTAGCTAGCTAGTCCTGTTCAGTGCTTTCAAATGTACTAGCTAGCTATATTAGCAGTAGCTAGGTTACATTTTAGACTCAAAATATAGTAACTATAAAACAACCGGTCGCCAGTGCCACCACCTGTTGGCTGGCTGTCTGTCAGGTGACTGGAGTTCATTTGTTGCTAACTGACTCTTCCTGCCTGTACTCCCTGCCAGGGAATACTGGTGAGTACAACAGCGACCACTGCTGGTCACATGAGAGAATTAAATAAACATGAGTTCACACGTCAGTAGAAAAATAATTCAATTTTCATATACTACCTGACATACAATTAATGATCAATATTGGCATTGTGTTGATGAAGAAACATGTTAGCTTAGCTTAGCCTGTCCTCAATGTAAAAACTAACATTACTAAAACAGGTTACAAACAGTTAGTTACAGTAAAAACCCCAGTTACACAATATAGTTTAACTAACAAAGTAATCCCCTAGATCTTCACTGATTCCCCTTATTTTAAAAAAAATGTTGTTGATGCAATTGTCTGCCAGAAGGAAAACAACCAATCAGAGGCGAGAATGATGGTTGAGTCTCATTCCCAGTTCGTCAAATACCGACGCTGGTAATGAGCCTCAAGAATCAACTTTCTTTAATTCACCAACCCAAAGCTTCTCGGCACTGATTGGTTGTTTTTGTTCAGACCCGGTGGATTCTTGTCTATTGTTGAACTAGAACGAACCAGATTTTTTTCACAGATTATCTATTTCATGTACTACTGTCAGGATATAGTGAAAGTTTCAGCAAATGAGACAAAAAGTAATTTTTATAAAAGTTACCTACTGCAGCTTTAACAGCAGTTGCAAAGTACTATTACATATGTCGACTTCTCACAACTCTTAATCATGGCTACACATTGTATTTGAGTTTACATTCTGTGTATTAATAACCACACACACATCCACATCTTTCTTTGCATTTTAATAACCATGTATTTCAAAGACATTTGTTATTGTGCTGGTTCCTAAGCCTGGGGGGCGTCACTCTGCTCAGGACACAACTCTGCAGGAGAACAAGTAGAGGGATGACTATTAATGAAAGTCAAATGAATCCATCCATCCATATTTCCAACAGTGCTTATCATTGCTTTGAACTGCTGTCGCTCAGTAATCAGTTCACACAAACCTGCTTGTTCATAGATGAACGCTGGAGGCTGTAGGAAGCCCAGGCACTTGGCCTGTTCCCTGGATTTCTCCTGGTCTGCCTGTGGCAACACATCTGTCTTCTCTGGAAGAAAACAAAAAGTTCAAAGAAGAGTTAAAGGGATATCATCTGTATCTGTATGAAGTTCAGTCTGTTGCAGCAGTCATTTCTGGATGTTTCCCAGAAGTTGTTTATGAATCCGCCTGACATTCTGCTCCATTCAGGCTACCGTAGGTGAACAAACTGATATCACCATGTGTCTACCAGTTGGATTGTGGTATGCAGTCAGATAATTAATAATCTGTTTGATTTGGAGACACTGACACGTGCGCTTTCCGTCTACCACTCATCTAAACTGCACTGTAACAATGGTGTCTGAAGGGGTGTTTTGAATTAGAACAGTAATCTGGTTTTAAGAATTATATCTAACTTTGTTTTAGATATGACAGTTAATATTGAGCTTGATTGAACCAGTAACCAGTTCCAACAATGGTTTGCATAATATCCCAGCAGAGACCCCTTGCACAACAAGAAATTATTAATGTCAGATTAAGGTACAACTATTCTTAAATCCAGCCCCATTAGGGACCAGAATATGTAGTTTGAAGAAATTGTGTCTCATTGTAAGATATTTTTGCCAATTATTAATCTTAGATTAAGGTACAAATTCTTAGATTTAGCTCAATAAAGTGAGCAAAATACTTTATATAATAATATTTTTAAGAACTACATTTTTAATTAATTGTAAAAAGCAAAACTTGCTTCTTCTTCTTTTTTAGTTTTAAGCCATTACAGTATTTCAGTGGTTAGATTTTTATGCTAGTTTTAAGAATTCTAGCCAAGCAAAACTGTCTTACCCAGTGTTTCCTCTAGGATTTTTTTTTAGCAGTGGCGGCAGGCCCGTCCGACCCCCCCTGCCCCATTTCTGATACCATGGGGGCAGAAATTTAACAGCGGCGGGCCACCGCTCCAAAATCAACATAGAGGAAACACTGTTACCCCGATGGCAGATTGTTTACTGACTTACTGATTTACTGACAGAAATCAGGAAAACGTGCCAAAAAAGAAAAAGTAGATCATCAAGACTTAGGGTCCTTCTAAGTTAATACTTAATGTTACTTTAAAGCTGCACTATTGAAATATAATTTTGTGGTTTGATGTATCAGGGAATGACAAATGGAGCAGGTTAGAGGGTCTTTCAGTTTTAGATATTGTAAAAATCTGAACACACTGCTAGAGGAGGTCATTTGTCTAGTTCCTCTGGATTCAGTCATTTCCATTACTCATGCTTTCCATATTGATTTTCCAGAATGCAACAGCACTGAGGAGAACTCCTCTATCAGCTAGTTCCTTATTCTATTGCCCCTACACACTGGGTTATTGAGCTTTAGCACAGAGAAAGAAACAAATAAAGTGCGTCTTACTATAGAAAAGTAGATAAGTGCCCTCTTTTCCATCCCTTCTAACAGTGCTGTGGCGCATCATCAGACAGTCATCACAGGTCTTCAGGAAGTCAGCTTTGGATGTGGTATTATGAGCTGAGAGGAGAAGGAAACCAGAAAGGTGGAAATAAAATGTGTACTGCATGGAGACAGTTAGCAATTCTGCTACTAATTATTAGCATGGAAAAGGAGCCCAGCTGTGAAGTTTGTCCACCATTTTGGAAAATAGGTCACACCAGCATTTGACATCTTGAAATTTAACAGCTAATTCACAATTAATGGTTTCGCCTCGCAGGACAGACGTCAATCCATGCATGTTTTTCTCACCAAGTTCCTTTTTTATTAACTTAAATTCTGACCTTTCTTATAAGCTAGCTAGCTTATTAGCCATGTTGCACCTTTCACTTCTATTTAACCCCCTCTATCAGAGTAGTGACTGTTCTGAAAAAGAGCAAGACAGGAGTCAAAACTACGAATGCATCTTTTCAATAAAGTGTGTGAACTTATGAATTTATTAATTATTCTGTTAGCAGTCAAGCTAAGCTAATTAGCTTGCTAACAACTGTTACCAGGGGGTAAACAGAAGAGACAGAGAAGCTCACTAGCTACAGTAGTTAAACCAGCCCTGTGAGTGGCACTATGTCATAAACTACTAGAACCAGTGTGACCAAGCCTTAGGGGTTACTAAACACCTCTCTATGATTCAAAGGAACCTAAAATCCTTGTTTGGAGTATACAGAGGCCTTAGAAAGCCTCACTTAAAGCTGGTCTAAAGAAAGGCTTTAAACTTTTGTTCTTCACACACTAGTTTGAGTTGAAACGCATTCTGCCTCTGTCTGCCATGGATAACTCTGGCAACACTATAATCTTTGGTCCATTTAAAGAATAAAATATTCAAATATGCACATTTTGTGACTTACTTGATATTGATATTACTTACTGGTAGATGTGAATTGGATTGTGTTTCCCACTACAGTGAAATTGATTGAATAACGGGTGCACCTTTCATCCCTGGGAATGCAAAGGAAATACAAAATGTAGCACAATTTCTGCGTTCACATTGAGGTTAAGGTGGTTGTTATGAGACTGTATTAGGCAGTTGATAGCAATAAACGTTCTTGCCTTTTAAAAAATGGTGCTGGTGATGGAGTCAATTTGTGTTTTGTCAACAGGTTCTCATCCCAGGTCATCAAATACCAACGCTGCTTTGTCACACCCCTTGGCGTCTCGTACAGATGCACAAGGGAAGCTTGAGCATCAGTAGGAGACACCTTTTAACGTGTGGGTAACATGGTGAAACGTCACAGTGGAACAGAGTGTTTCTGCAGGGCTGGGCCACAATGATTACTGTACAAAGACACACTGTTAGCAGTGATTCTGGTGAAACTGCATCATATTTTATGGAGAAAATATTGTCTGGCTTTCTCTCCAATGTCCTCTGGCTGCTCTGCCTTTTTCATAAATTTGTATCAGATTTTATCCCCCTTTATCCCAATTTGGTAGCCAATTACACCCAACCTATTCCCTAACCCAACCCCTAACCCCTAACCCCAACCCCTAACCCCTAACCCCTAACCCCAACCCCTAACCCCAACCCCTAACCCTAACCCAAGGTAGGAACACAAGACTCATTTTGAAAATGTCCTAGAAATGTGGGACCATTGGGCTGCGGGAACATAGGGCTGACCCGGTGAAGACAACCTACGAGACAGACAGAGGACAGTGTGAAGACAGCTGTACTGAAGTGATTTATGGACTTTCCAGATGGACTTGCTTGGAGTTGCTAAAAGTCACCTACAGTAATGTTAGATGCTGTTAGCTAGTTCGCTCATGCAGCTCACCTCAGCTGACTTAGCCCCGGGATGCCAGGAGCCAAACCCCGCAAATGGGTTGGTTTTCTGCATTGCAACATAATACTGGAACAAGACGATCCATGGGCTGAATTTGTTTGACATTGCAATTTTGTCCAACCACTGAAAATCTGACCAATCGTTGTAGTTTCTGGCAAGTTTCACCAATAACAACAGTCAAACTGCAACACGTTGAGCCATACATCACCAAACTAGAGACTTTATTCTCACGGGAACAAATATTATGCAAATATAGTAAATATGTTTTGAATAAGCCTGAACATTTATTCATATGAACATTCTGCAGATTATCATTTACCAGCACTTACGCCACAATGGCCTGTTTGAAAAGGACTGTCTGGTTGTCCTCTGAAGGGATAAATTCAGACCGGGAGCTGTTGGTGCTTTTCAGTTTCAGGCTGTAGTAGTCAGGGCTGCTCAAAACGTAGGCCTCATGCAGGATCCACTTCCCAAAGATCTAAGAAGAAGAAACACGCACTTTACTCCTCTGCTGTTGGAAGATGATTGTACTCTGGCCTCTGCTGCACCAGGCTACATTTAAGGACATCATGGTGCTAAATGCTAACCTTCAGTCCCTACAGAGTGTAATAAGTCACAGGTAGCCCTGTTTGTTTACATCTACTTCATGAGAGACAATCCTGCTTCCCATGGAAAATCTGTGGCTGTACTTTGCACTTCAGTATCAGTAATGGGAAAGTTAACCACAAGTACAAACTGCATTTCCTTGCTTCTTGTGCTGGCTTTGCAACTTACATGTGCACCCACAACCCTCTTCAGAGACACAATGAGAGGCACAATCACAACACTAATCAGCAATGAAGCTACCAGAAAACACGTGAAAGAAAATGTGTTCAGCTTTTTGTTACTTCACTGTGCTGAATGTGCAGAATTTGTCTAGGAGGCTGTTTTCTCATTCATCTGTTGAAGGGCGTTTCTCTGTTACAGCAAGGATTCATTTCATGTCACCGTCAAAACACTTCAGTCACACTAGCTGGACTGTACACCTCATGCAGGCATATTTAAAACAACTCACTACCAGTTAGTTCAGGAAAATACGTTTTTAATATTTTGAAATACTGATCCTGAATGTAGCAGGAAGTGGCTCCGTGATCACAAAAAGGTTAAAACAAGAAAGTTATTCTGGACCTGTTAATATGAAATATACACATGAAAGCAGCGTACCATGGGCAGCTCCTCAGCAGAGAGGGTTTTGTTCAGAAGGACACACTCCTCAGGAGTTGGAGCGGCTGCAGTCAGGCTCAGCAGCAGAGCCGCAGCAAACATCTTGGACAGGAAGTACATGGTGGGAGCCTGAAGACGGATCAGCACCCTGAGAACCAACTGTCTTGTGAGCTGGAGAACGGCAGGATCACTGTCTGATGTAGTTGATCAGATTGCCCCGCAGTTATATGCCACTGTGTGTGTGTGTGTGTGTGTGTGTGTGTGTGTGTGTGTGTGTGTGTGTGTCTGTCTCTCAAGGTTAGATCAATAACTGTCGCAAACCTTAAAGGTGGGGCAAGTGATTCTAGGTAATGTGATTCTAATCCAGCACACTTTCTATCAAATTCAGGCAGGACTGAGCACACAACACTAACTTGTTATTCAAGCCAGGATTTGTGTGTCAGGTAAAGTTCAGCTTACTTTCTAGTTTGCCGAGATATGCTGTTGGTGTGATGTTAGCTATAAGAACTGTGAGCTGCTCTCTGGAGCTGGTGTGCTGGCTCTGGGAAACCGTCTCATCTCTCTCTGCATGTTAGCTGTGCAGTTTTCTAACCCATGACCTTGCTAATGTTAGTTACATTGCTTGCAGTGTCATTATTCGCTCTATATCATGGTATTTGTGTTTTTGTCAGGGTATTGGATTCCTCCAGAAGTGCTTAAGTTGCACTTAGACTACAGGAGTTTTGAAGCTGCAGTAGGTCATTTGTATAAAAATAACTTTTTGTCATATTTGCTGAAACGTTCACTACATGCCGACAGTAGTACAAGAGACAGATAAAAAAGTTACCTACTGCAGCTTTAAAATCCTGTCTGATCTTGAAATCCCGTTCCATCCCCCACATGAGGAGAAAGATTTTCTTCTGTCTGATCTCAAGGATAAAATAACGGTGCATCACACACTACCGGATATTATCAAGGTTATCGTGCTAAAGGAATCAATGCACCACCTCACAATTTCTCATGTGGAAGCAGATGTACACAAAATGGAGAGTAACGTAGTGGAACAACTTGCTTAGTAACGTTATGTGGTCAACACAGGTTGTCTATTCTTCAGTGAGAACTGGAGGTGAGATTTTGGTCAGTTTTAATATCTGTCAACAGTAGTATGCTATATGGCAGCCTCAAAAAGTTTACTGCTGCTTGGCAACCCTGAACTCTGATTCAATCAAACATGATTAAAAATGATCAATTAACAATTGTATAGTACCAGAAAGATAACGGGTTCAGTCAGACCTTTCTCCAGCACCGACACAGCGCTAAAAGGATATACAGAGGTCTGGCTATGTGAGACTAATAATGGTCAGTCATCGACTTCTACCTCTGATAGATAGGCTATCAATGAATCAGTTTTCCATTATAGTAGAACTGACCAACACTAAATTGTCTGTCGATGTAACAACCTCAACATTTTTAAATTCTAATGAGTAACTTTGGTTATGAGAAAAAATTCAAAGACTAAAAGTATTGATATTAGCTTTCTAAAGTGGTTAGTCTATCTCATGTCATGAATGTCTGAATCTGCATTCTCACAAACATTCTTTTACTTTACTTTGTCACCGTTTATGTCCTTCCTCATATACATCCCTCCTTTCTTTTCTTGTTTCCTGTCTTCCTGTCCTGCTTCAGCTCATCTGAAAGAGGGACAATCCACAAAACTGGACACAAAGGGGTTTACCTGATAGTGAAATTACTCTCCTACACTATGAATATTTTCACATTGGATACTTTAAATGTATATACTATATATTTACTTAAAAAACATGTTTACTTAGTAAGTGTTCATTTATATATATCTATATATACCATATATTTTTTAGATATTCCTACTATTCTGGATATTCAGAGGCCCATTGATGCCAACTATTGAATCTTAGATTCAACTGGCTTGTTTGACTTGTGAAAGTCATTGACTGCTGGAGCAGTTCTGGGAAACCAGACAGGACCAGCAGTGCCATGTCACTGTTCTGTCACTGTGGTCATTGTCCTTATTGCAAGGTTGTATGTAAAGTTGGGAAAAGTTACCAAAAAAAATTATTCATTGATTTAATTAAGCAGAAACATTGCAAAAGAATACTTTTTGTATTTGTACAAAATCAACAATTTGAAGACCCCATTTTGGACACATTTGTCTTTATTGTCTTACACTGCAACGGTTACTAAACTAATAAAAGAAAAGTGAAATCAACCATTAATATTTTAACCAATAATGAAAATAAAATTTGCAGCCCTCTGTTTGTTCTGTCATGAAGAGTCTTCTTTCCTACATGGGACACAGCTCTGTAAAGACAAAAGGGTTATTATAGGTCAGTTTATTTTTAATAAATCACTCTGAAAATCTGTCAAATTAGGTCTCTGCTGCAGCAAATGGAAATAGCAATAGCACAATTTTTTATTTTAATTTAATGTGAGTTTTTCTTTGAAAGCTGGCGTATATCTGAATGACTGGTAAGAGCTCCTTCTGCGCCCAAGGACGTCCCACTCTTTCTACAAACCCCCCACGATTTTGGGTAATTCACATATTTGCTTTACTGCATAGAGTTAGATGAGAAGACTGATAGGACCCTTGTCTGTCAGCTAAGTCTGGAGATAGAGCCAGCATAAAGACCGAAAGAAGGGGGGAAACAGCTAGCTTGTTTTTTAAATCTGCCTTCCAGCAGCACATCTAAAGCCTTAAGTGAAGCCAAATGTAAAAATGACAAGTTGTTGTATAAAGAGAACTATGTATGATGTTCCAAGATGGCACCCCATTTGCTCCAGTGTAAGTTGCTTAATGGGTGCAATCATCATGGATTTACTTACCTTAAGGAAACTTAAATAGGATGATTCTCCAGCAACTTCTGGAGTTATAAGGAGCTTTTCTCTGTGATTCCTTAGTGGATTTGGGGGTTTTTACTCACAATGGACAATACGCGTTGAATCTAAAACTGTGTTCAGATTTGAGTTAAACAGCCTAAATCAGCTACTTGCGACCTTCTCACCTTTGCTGGTGTCGTAGTGAAACTTTGCCGGCAGGGGAAACTTGAGGCATGCAGCTTGTTTCCTGAAGGTCTCCAAGTCAGAGGCTGTCAGTGTCGTGTTCTTCCCTGCAGAGATCAGTAGCACTTTCACTTTCACAGAGAAGCTTTTATTTTATTTTTATTTTTTAAAGTATTATTTTTTGGCCTTTATTTGATAGAGACACAGCTGGAGATAGACAGGAAGGGGGGGCAGAGAGAGAGGGGCTGACATGCAGCAAAGGGCCGCAGGTCGGATTCAAACCCAGGCCGCTGTGTATATGGGTCGCCAGCTCTACCGACTGAGCTAACCAGGCGCCCACAGAGAAGCTTTTATGATGCTAATCTTTTGTCGTTAGGCCATCATTAATGTTATTCATAAGAGCTGTACTTTTTCCTACTATGACAAGTCAAAATGTCTGCTGGAAAAAAGACATATCGAAAGCTGCCAGAGTGCCATTAGTTGGTGACCTGCTCTTTTAAACCTCATACATACCAAATAAGTACAATGCTTGGAAGTCATTCTCTTTTGTGTAGGTGTACATGATCAAACAGTCAAGGCAGGTCTGCAGGAACCTGTGGTAGGTATGGGCGACTGCAACTGGACAACACAACACACAGATTCAAGACAATATTCTTCAAACACTGAATATGTTCAAAGACTGTGTTGTAACAAACATTGTCAAGCCTGTAACACTTTGACACCATTTTCCATATTGCTATTCATTAGTTGGTTTTACATGTTATTGTGTGAGTACTGGTGCATGTCTGTCACAGTGTTTCCTCAATGAGACAACTTACAGTGCAACTCCAAGACTTTGTCATCGACGATGGGCACATTGTGAGAACCTCTGAGGCATTGTCTTTGCCTAAAATAAGATAAAATGAGAGACTTGAGTGAGCCTGTGGGAAAACTTGGGTTTTTTCAGCACCAAAAGAACAATCGAGACTCAGACCAAATTGGGCTCTGCAGCGAAAACGCCAGTCCTCCCATCCATTTGAGTAGGGGGAAGTGTGTTTAGGCCCTGGTGGTGGGGGCTTCCTGCGGTGAAAAAGCTGAAACAGAAGCAACCTTTGGAGAAACGCAACCCAATGTCCTGCTGCTGTGGCAAATCCGGTGATCAGACCGATCAAACTGCTCCACAGTCAGCCTGAAATATCACTGAAATCGGTGCTTTCCAGGCGGACTCCATGGACCAAACTATGACTCTCTCCCAGATGTGTCCTCGCTAGGTTTATTTTGCATACCAAGCTTCGGCGTCTGTGCCTGAATTGTGAACAGACGGTGGCGCTAAAGGAAATGTCAGGGGATTACCAGAGTCATTAGAATTCATCCTCTGGGGATCTTGTGCCTTTTTCCCTTTTTGTTCTTCACGCGAGACAGAGTGGCAGGGGTGTGGCCATTAGATGGGCTACACCTGGTTCATCCCTGATTACTAGGCTTTATAAGAGGTTGATCAGTTTGTTGTCCTCTCCCCTTCCAGCCAGCAGGTCCTGGGTCTGTAGCTGTCTTTGTTTGATTAATCATTTACCTTCTCCCACATCCACACACTCACTTACGTCACTACTGATAACACTGATGTACACATATATCTTGTATACTTTGTTAGTGTGAATATTGAACAATTACATTTATTTTTGGTTTAAACACTTTACTTGTCTGTGTGGTCTCCCTTGTGTTGCATGAACTGAGAGCAGGTTCATGACACTATGTATGAGGCAGATATTGAAACAAAATATTACAGGAAATGCAATTTAAAAAAAAAGAGAATAAACGTAAGTATTCTTACTCATTTTTGTAGTATTGTCATAGTATTTTACGTTTTTAAGGTCCAGTGTGTAACATTTAGGAGGATCTATTGACCAAAATGTAATATGATATTCATTGGTACAACAGTGCGCTAGAGAAAAAAGTCTGCCGATCAGAATCAGTAGGATTCATCCTCTGCGAACCATGAATGTCTGTTTCATGTCAGTCCATTTGATAAGATGAGATGTTTCAATGGTGGATCAACCAATAATCAATAAATATGAACAAGTTGAAGTTTATGACACACTGGATTGACATTAGAGCCATTCTTCCTCATCAACCACAGAAACAGAAATGTGAAAAGCGTATTTACTATAATATTCTCAAGTGCAGGATATTTGTTTCCTAGATGTCTTGTATACCTGTCCTACAGATTAACTCTAAAGCAGAAAAAAATCACTGATATGAGGAAATAAAGAAAAAAAAAGACTACTTACATTGTTGCCTGATGCTGCTGGGGTACCAGCTGGCTGGCCTGATCTAACACCAAGGTCTGGTTGTCTGCTGTTGTGTTCAACATCATCCACATACTTTCAGTATTTTTAAAGACGCTGTCAAAAATCTCATTATTGGAACACCCCTCGATAAAGATCCACTTCCCCAAGATCTGTTCAGAGTACAAAACTATAGGGATCAGCTTACACTGGGTTTCACACCGATATTAGTCACATTAATTCAGGATTATTTCTAAATTAACTTTACATTTTGGTGAATTTACTGTTGATGGAAGTATTGTTCTGATCTATACAGAATGAGGGAGACTGAGTCTGGATACCTGATGGAGGTCATTCGCTGTCAGAAGCTGGGTCAGCTGGCTGCAGTCGTCTGTTGTGGGTGCTGCCGCGCTGAAGGACAGCAGAGAGACGAGGACGGGGGCCCAGTGTAGCACAAACATGGTCGACAGCAGTAGGGTAACACGTCAAGGCTACCCTTCAGGATTGAAGCGTCTGAGATTTATATGCGGGCGGCTTGCAGCACTTGCTATAGATCGATGCAGCTATGGTGTGGGGGTGTACTTTGCACTGGGGCGAATTTCAGTACTGGATTTAACAATTTGGGAAATTTTGAACTGTGCAATCATCACTCATGGTACAAGGTCTGGTTTTTTGTCATTCTATAACCAGGGTTGTATGACTAAATGCAATAACAGTCACAAAAACTTCACATGGGTCCAGGGAAAAACAAACAACAGTCTGATTAATCATTTATGTAACTGATTCATTATTAGCGTCTCAATTCAATTCAATTCAATTCAATTTTATTTGTATAGCGCCAATTCATAACAGAAGTTATCTCAGGACACTTTTCAAATAGAGCAGGTCTAGACCGAACTCTTTAACATTAATTACAGAGACCCAACAGTATCACCATGAGCAAGCACTTGGTGACAAGGGCAAGGAAAAACTGCCTGTTAAAAGGCAGAAACCTAGGACAGATCCTCCGGCTCTAGGTGGGTGGTCGTCTGTCTCGACCAGTTGGGGTGAGAGAGAGAGAGAGAGAGAGAGAGAGAGAGAGAGAGAGAGGAGGCAGAGAGAGAGAGAGCGAGAGACAGACAGACAGACAGGTGCACAGCAACAACAGTATTGGCAATGGCAGTCAAGCAGGACCATGGCAGGAGGCTCCACCAGGATCCATGAGAACCTGCGAGACGAGAAAGCACAAGAACTCTGGGGAAGAAGTGGAGTTAGTAACATGCATTAATGGGACATGAATGAGTGCAGAAAGAGAGAGGAAGAGAGTAGCTCAGTGCACCATGGGAAATCCCCCGATAGTCTAGGCCTATAGCCTATAGTCTCGTAGTCCAGATTGCCCATGTTTTGTCCTCCTGTGAGGGAGCTACGTAACATCAGGTTTTAAATGATGTAGTGGAAGATGGCAAACAGTACTTTAACTTTGGATGGAAATGTCATCTACCTTTACCGATGCCAATATTCTCTGCCGGTCTCACCTAAACTTAATGTCTTGCTCTGATCCACTGAAATGAAATCTGGTTCTACCATTTGCTTGAATCCGTGTGAATGCAGGATAAGGGAAGAAGCTGCTCTGTGGTCTGGTGGTAGTATACACTGTAAAATGAGGTAAGTTAATTTGACTCAAAAAAAATTTGATACGGATTTCATTAAAAAATTTAAGTAAAACTAAATCAATTTTGTTAGTTAAAAATCAAGTATCTTAAATTAAGTTTAGTCATTTTAATTGATACTGACTTATTTTGGTAATTTTCATTTGTACTGTAAGAACAAAATGCTCAAAAAATGACTTAAAGCTCCAGTAGGTAACATTTTTAAAAATAACCTTTTGTCATATTTGCTGGAACTTTCACTATATCCTGTACAAGAGAAAGATAATCTGCAAAATCAGGTTCCTCTGGCTCCTCCTAGTGCTAATGGCATTTGCAAGAATCTACGGGTACTGGACGATAACCATCATCCGAGAAAGATATAAAGAGGATTTTGGTTTTAGGCTTGAAGATAGTTGACTGTTTACTCTCATTTCCAGGTTCCCAAAAAATGAGACTGAACAGTCAACTATCGGTCTTGGCTCTGATTGGTTGTTTTTGGGCAGGTCCGGTGGATTCTTGCAAATACTATTAGGAGCATTAGAATGAGCCAGAGGAACCTGTTTTTCACATATTATCTGTCTTTAGTACTACTGTCAGGATGTAGTGAAGGTTTCAGCAAATATGACAAGGAAAATGTAAGAAAAATTACCTACTGCAGCTTTAATCAGGAATGTGTCTGTAGGTTACAACATTAAGTACAGATAAAAATGATACTTTGAACCAACCTAAAAAAATTACTGTAATTTGTTACAGCTAATTTTATTTTTGTCAAAGTATATTTATGACTTGACTGAAACTGAAAAGTTTAATTTTGTTTAAATCAAAATAATCCTTCAGTCCAAGAAAAAAAATTACATTCACTGAAAGTAAAAATATTGTTTATTCTAGAGACCATAAATAATTTTTTTTTATTCAGTAAAACTTACATTTGTACGTTGGAAAAACCTACTTTTTTCATATAATCCAAGTATAACTTTTACATTGAACTAAAGTAATTAAAATGCTGTAATTTGTTACAGGCAATTTTATTACTTTTACTCAATTTAAATGTTTTTAAGTTATACCATATCAATACATTTTCTTTGGTCACAATACTAAACTTAATGTACGTCAATATAATAAAATGTTTTGCTTCAATACAACTTAACTTTTACCATGAACAAAAGCTACATTTGCTTTAATATAAAGAATTATCAGTAAATGCTTCATTTAGTTGACTTACTATGAATTAAGAATATTTTCATCAAAAGACCTTGATATTTATTGTGAGGTCATTGTCTTTGTTTAACAAAAAAATACAAAAAAATCAATAAAACCCTAAATTTTGCTGGCTGTTAGGCTAGCCGGTATGTACTTCACACATTACAGCACATTTAAGAAAAAACACAAAAATAAATTAAAGAAAATCATGGTCTTTTCAATACTTTATTTTAAATCTTATGTAACCTTTCTGTAACATTAACAACATTAATGTTAAACTTTTTTGTACGCCTCTCCATTAAAACTTGAGATATGTAATATAATAACCATTAAGTCTAACAGTCTTAAAACTTACCATCCTTGGGACAAAATGATCAAGATGTATGAATGTCACATTATTTTGAACCATTACAAATGCAATATCAACATTTCCGTATCTATGACCACATTAATGTGGTATGATAAGCTTAAAGTGGTATAAAATAGCAAAAAAAAAAAAAACATTACCATTCTTATTGCTGCAATTATGAACTTTGCATTATTCAAACTTCAGTGTTGATATCAGTGCCAAAATATTTATATCACAGAAACTGTTCCGTGAACACAGAAAATCTGAATTGAAGGCCAGTTTTTAATTAAATCTGTTTCTCTTATTAACATTTAACAGTGGCCCCTTCCTCTATCATAGAATATATTTGAATACAAGCAATAACACAAAATAAAACACATCCGGTATCCAATATCTCTTTGGTGAATCCAATATTTAGAGCTTGACACTCAGACTGCACACTCTGCGTGTCATTTTCTTGGGTTCTATCTCCATGAATAGTTTCTGCAATGCATCAAAGGTGTATTTGAGCTCACTTGGATAGCTCAAGTTAAGAGCATAGATGAGGCCGAACAACATGGCACAGGCATGTAGGACTGATGGCAACTCACTGACAACCTGCACACCTTCAATAACAAACCCAATGTCATGTGGTGGCTGGAGAGGATCCTCCTCTTCCTTGATGACATACATGGCCATTGTACATCTCTCAAGCTCCGTTTCAGCTTCCTCCTTCTGAACAACCTGATAAAAGAAAGAGACAAGACATTTATTACTAAGTTATTTTGATGAAATCCGCGTCTGGTGTGCCTTTATGTGCACAAAAGATTCTAAACTAAAAACAAGACAAATTGGAGGTCTAGTGATAAGAAAATGTAAGGACTTGCAGAAGTCCAGGAGATACTAAATGTTGACTCTTCAAAATATTTTTCTCATAGCAACTTGACTAGACTTTATCTAGTAAAACACTGGTACAAGTATTATATTACACCTATCTTCAAAGATTAAACCAAGATTAAAAGATATGCCTTGTGTACTACAAATTTTGGATAAGATTGCCATTTTAATGACCAGTCTTACACACTGCTCCATCTGTACTGCTGCTGCTCTGAATTACACATATTTCAGGATGCAATTAAGATACAATATACAGTGTTCTACAAGATATAACTTACAAAATATGCACAAGTATTTTGATAGGATCTGAGACCATGTTTATGAGCTTAAAAGTTAAAAAAATATGCAATGTTTCATCTTGTCTAAAAGTTATTAAAGCAAAACTACTTACCTGATACTCCTTGATGAGTTTGTCCACATCTTCTCCAAGGTAAACAATGAGGCGTTTTAGCAGACACTCCCTTTTTTGATTCACCACGATGCTCTAGGTGCACAAACACACCCATAATGCATTACTCTCCAGTCCAATTTTGCAACTTCCACTTATGCAAACAATACACCATTCCCACACTCATGTGCTCAAACAGTTAAAAGGCCTACTCTAACTCCACAATCAAACTTGTTGACAAGTACATACCTGATCAAGAAGATTCAGTATACTCAGGGTCTTCTCTCTAACAACTCTATCAGCTTGTCCAAGGAAGCCAGGAATCGCGGTTGAAGTGGAACAGTTGTAATTCTCATAAATTCAGCATTGATCTAAAAAAAAAAGAAAAAAGAAAAAGAATAATAATAGCAAAAGTGAACGTAAATACATTTAAACTGTGTGGTGTTTGAGATCTTGGGTATGACATCAGGTGCCAAAACATGCTTTTTGGCTAAATTTTTAGGATAATAAATTACTTTACAGATCATCACTGACTGACTGCAATAAAAAAAAGTAACTTGCCTCATCCGTTGTGAACAATGCAGGCCATCTCTCTTTCAACTCTTCCACTTCTGATTCCTTTGCCACAATGTCCTGTCTTTGCAGTGAAAAAGTCTTGTCCATTTTGGCCTTTATCACAGCACGATTGTCTCGCTTCTTCACTTCAGTTAAAAGTGACAGTCTCTCATTTTCCAATTTGTCTGGGGTCTCTCCAGTTGGAATGTCAGGTATGTGGTTGGCCTTTCCTCTCTTCGGTCTCTTGACATTTTTTGCTGGGAGTCCATCCTCTGGAGCTTTAGACTTAAGTGAATTTGCAAGTATTTCAGAACACCCAAGGCCCTTCAGCTGAGTTTGGTAGTTACCCATTTTTGTCTTTAGCTGCTGCTTCCACCCGTAGCATCCATTGTATGAGCCAGGTTCAGAGAGGCAGGGGTGTGTCTGGATTAGTGCTTCAGCAACGTCACTAAAGTCAGCATCTATTGGGTAGGCTTTGAACTTGAATATCTCTTCTGCTAACTTTTCCAAAATATCTGACTTTGTTTTCCAACTCAGTGTTAACCTTGTGTTGTTTGACCTAAACACAGCATTTCCCTTTTCTAGCTGTAGTTCAGTGTGACAGGAGAATGTTGGTACCGGAAATGCACGTGGCCACATCTGAGTTCTTGTAGAGACACAACTGGAGGGTGATGACAGGAGCTCAGTGTCATCTGATTGAGTAGACACTATATCATTACAGAAAGAGAGAGTAATTACTTGGCCATCATCAGGTATTGGGATGACCTTGACAGTTGCCAAATCCTCAAGCTCTGCAGTGGATGTCAAGTTCACAAGTGCATCTCCAAAGTCTCTGTCTTGGTACTGCAGTCTTAAATTTCCATTTAGCCCAGACACTTTCCTGATTTCACCCATAAGCTGCTCCATTGACTCTGGAATTCCAACAGGCAGAATAAGCTTCCAGGTGTCATCAGGGTTCAGAATAACCCGCAACTTGGCTGGCCTTTTGCCTGCCATGTCTTCCCCATCCAAAAGGATCTAGTCAAAACAAGAAAAGAAACGGCAGTATTAGTTGTAGTACAAAATTGTTAGTTACAATATAACTTACAATAAATTAATATTCACAAATTAATTGATAAACTATTCTGATTTCTGGGGAAGAAGAAGAAATTAAAGTCAATACTAAATTTAGGAAATTCTTAATATTTGTTCAAATCAAACTGCAAAGGCCCTATGCTATCTTAGCAGTCTAATTTTTACATAGAAAAAGGACAGCAAATGTATTTTTCATTATTGATATGCCTAGCAGGAATTAAAATGGCAACAAATAGCTTTTGTACACTATACATGAAGGCCTTTGACGATTGATTTCACATGATTTTTCATTTACTTTTGTGGTATTATTATCATATTATCATTTTGCAGGGTTAACAGTTCTGAAATTTACTGAAATATTCTCTTGAAAAACAGATCCAAATAACAATTATTATTTGATACTATAACTTATTATACTGTTTAATAGGGCATTTAACAAAATCTCTGATGCCCACTACATTTCACATCTGTGGCCATTTTGAAGCTATTCACTATTGTTAGTCATTCCTATTTAAACATGTATGCAAAAAATGTTCACCGTTGTTCACTTTGGGATTCACCAGATCAGCAATAAGGCCACAATCGTGAAATCTCCAGGAAACGTCAAACCTGTAAACACAAAGGAAAAGCTGAGATTTCACATTTTGGTTTTTTGTTGGGGCAGTTAGCACTATCCACACTACAAGCTGTAAATCATTAATTAGATCTTAATCATACTGGTAATATTGTACTATACTGCATTATAAACTGACAGATGAAACAATGGAATATGACATCTTCCTCTTCAATCACAATTCTTTGTCTATAATGTAATGTATTTAATTAATTACATACTGTACTATTAATCACACCCTCTATTGCTTATTCACTGTTTGGAGTGTGTCGGATTATAATAAAGGAGTGCATGTCTGAAATGGCTTTAAACTGAATGTTTACATGCAGTAAACAAACGGTGACTACACATATCGGCAATGGTGGAGAGACACAGCAGGCGAACCAGCGCCAACCTTGTCAAATTAAGTTTTAATAAATGTTGTTGTTTTTGCGGTTGTTTATGCCACTTACAGTCGGGAGCATTTCCGTTGTCACTTCTTTAAACTGTGTCCACGCTGTGCTCTGCAGCCAGCCCAGCCCTCAGGAAAAGGAACGCCCCCTCTTCAGCCGCCTGAATTACTTTTTGAGTTGAACTGACCCAATGGACGGCTCTAATCACACACGGGCTCAATCGGACATTACATGCACCCCGTTCCAACTGATTCGGACATTTATTTGCCTTCTCATATACAGATACCTCGAATGTCTAGACTAGTTAACGCTTGCAAGAAAGAAAATGAAAAGTTGATGGTTTCGGTAAATGCGGTACAAAGTTGATGGTTGCGGTTGGTTGCTAAAGCATATTCACTAAATAAAACTAAATTAATAAAAATAATATTTCCGTTACATCAAAGTAAAACAATATTAACAACGAACTTGACTTTACATTTCACCAACAGGTGCATTGCGATAGCCTGGTTTAGCTAGCTTTAGGAAACACGTGCAATGTAGCTTAGTTTACCACTAATCATAAATGTGAATAAAAACATTTGTTCTCGTTAAAACAACACAGTTTTCGAAAACTCACCCTATCATAAAGAGATTTCCTCCTCCTGGGCCACGGAGTGACGGAGTCTTCACATTCAAAGTAAAGTAATGGCGGACGGTAAAAACGCTGGCTGGCGTGAGCAGGGAGATATCACATAGCAGGTGTGACGTCGAGTGGTCACATGACATGAACACTTTTTTTTTTTTCTTCTGGTCTGAAGTAAAAATATGATTGAAGTAAAATTGTTCTTTTAATTTGTTCTAGGGGGTTCATTATCTGCTTTAAGGCAAACTAGACAAAACAGGTTTGAAACAGATTTTCACTTAGTCCAATGTAAAAATGCACTTCAAATAAACGACATGGCAGTTTCAGTTTTTTCAGTGTAGTTAAAGGGTGCTTAATCAAGAATCTTTTTTAACTTACAAAATAAATTGAGTTTGCATTACTTAAAATCTTCGTTTTAATCCGTTTCAACAATGTTTCTGAGTTAAAGTAACCGATGGCATTATAGTGAATGGCAGCAGATACTTCTGTACCTCTTGTCAGCAGGGTGAACAGGCTGTGTTTGGGTGGGTACTGTCTTTGAGTATCCTTTGGGCTCTGTGCAGGCCTTTCACCTCACCTCATCAGTTCACATGGAAAGTCCGTTTGCCATTAAGATACCTAGCCAAGAGAGACAATAGTGCAAATACAGAAATTGTTTGAAAAAACAACGGGAACACAAGATTTCCAAAACAGGACCACAGTAACAGCTAACTTTGCCTCCCACTTTAAAATTTTGCATTAAAACATTACTTTGCAATTTTCTGTATTTCTGTTAGCCTCTAATGCTGTTTCTTTCCAAAACAGGCTCAGGCATTTAGGCTGTGACTGTTAAAAGTACTGTCAGGACTTTTCCACATGATGAACACAAAGCTGGTATGGAAGCCTGCCGAGAGTTGCATTGTAAATAAAGGCGTTAATTATGACACATGACAACTAGCAGTATGTATATTGTAACTGGATGTGTTTAGTCCCTATATAAACCATGTCTTTTGTCATCTATGTCTTTTTTCAGTCCAAGGTTCTTCCTTTCCTTGAACCGTTCGTTTTATCCTGCAGCTGGTCTAAATATAGGACGGAATGTGCACAAGTACCTTTCTGCAACTGGCAGTATGTGTTCACATTTACTACAAGTCACATATATCTTGGTAGTAGCCTATTGAATACTGACCTGTTCATAACTTTGTTGTGTCACTTTAAGTCAACTTACATTATCTACTGGACTTTACATCAGTTTACATCAGATATGAGATATTGAGTATGTCTGTATGCTCAGAATCACAAATCACCAGACGTGAGACCAAGTCATTGTTTTGCAAGTAACATGTAATTCTCAAGTCTTTGCACTCAAGACTTGAGTTTTGAATCCTAAACAAGTCCTAATGCACTCATCACTAATGCCAATTTTACCAACAGAATAAACAAAACAAAATTATCTTTTTCTCAGTAATGTAACATTAGTTCTTCATGGTTCGGCAAGTTGATCGGATGCTGTTGGATTGGATCAAACAAAATGGATCTGGGGAACTACCTGTCAACATGCTGGGAATGAATAACGTTAACGTTAGTTGATACAAGTGAAGGCATGAGTCATTGGTGCTAAAGTTCAAGTTGCAAGTCATTCATTTTGTCAAGTTGAGTCATCAGATTTGTCAAATCATGTGACTCGGGTAGAACTCCCTCCAAGCACAGGCAGACACAAGTGGCTTTCTTTCTACGGGTTTATTTGAAGCTTGTCTCTCTTTCCCCAAATCCACCGTGAAAACTAAATAAGGTCGACAAAATATAAACAATGTTAGCTTAACATAAACAATAACATGCAGAGCATGTGGAATAACATTTACAAAGTAAAACACAGATATATAAAATACCTCGTTGTCTGCATGCTATGAAAAATTGAATTGTCTTCAAATCTTCAGTTATCTTCAAAATATAGTCTTTTGTGACGAGGATGAAACTCGAAACAGCGCAAAGGTCCTTCATCACTGCTTAATTGCTTGTGCTGATGCTGTCAGTCAGACACAGACTTCAAAATAAAAGCATCTTTTTATTTAAACTAAATGAAATAATATAAAACAAATGCAACTTAAATGAATTCTAATGAACACGTTGATCTTCAAAAAGGTTAACAAATTAAAGACTTATACAAACAATAAATGCAATACTTATATCGGGACTTTACAATCTGTACAGCACACAACACCCTCTGTGTCCTCTGTCCTTAGACCCTCCATTCAGATAATGAAAAAGTCCCCCCAAAACACCCGTTCATTAGAGCAAAGGTATGCACATTTTGATGACAAACACACTGATATAGAGTAGTAGAAGTATAGAGAACATGAGTATATGCATGTAACTATGTAAAAGTAATGGTTGTATAATATTAGCTTGGTTCAGTCTGACATTCAATTTTTTAACTTTATTATTTATTATTTATTATCTAAAACATCCTTCAACTTTATTGAATCAAATTGTGCTGTTAAATGTGACATCTGTGTTAAATGTTTTGAATAATAATTATTTCCACACAACTTTTTTCCTGTGTTCAGTTATTATTAATTTGCTGTAACATCCTGTTTTGTAACTCATCTTGGCTGCTGCTGCTGCTGCTGCTGCTGCTGCTGCTGCGGAGGAGGAGGAGGAGGAGGAGGAGGAGGAGGAGGAGGAGGAGGCTTTTTGTTCTTTAAAAGAACATATTTACACGATACTACAGCAGTTACATCTTCAATTTAACTAGCAAAAAGAATGGGCCGATAGAAAACAACATGTAATATACCAACAAACAAAACAACTGAAATATTATCATTATTAATAAAGGCATTTCCAGGCACATTCACTGCTCATACATCTCAGAGATTTGAGAAAAGTATATATCTTGTTCTTGAATGACTCCAAACATGGCTACAGCTGCCAATATTTGTGAATGAAGAACTTAATAATTAAACTGTTCAAGAGAAATTCAACATTACTGTTCTTGAAAAGCAACCCTCAGTCTAAAGGTTGTTGATTTTACAATTAACCCAGACATTTAAATGGGACCAACATTTCTGGGGGTAAAAAAGCAAATGTTCTTCTGGGATAAAAAAAGACAAGTCTTAGTATAAACCCTAAGCCTCAGCATAAATAAACACATTATTTACTTGACACAATAATCATTTGTTATTTATTCTGTTTTCACATGTATTTATTTTTGTATTCATTTATTTCTGTGTGTAAATACATGTATAAATACATAACTAAATAAACTAATTTATTGAAGTATCTATTATGTCTATCTTTTATCTTTTTATCTTTATTTCTATTTTTCTAGCTAAACTGTGATTCCTATGCACCAATGTACCGAGGCAAATTCCTCATATGTGAAAACTTACTTACAATACTTACAATAAACCTGATCCCGATTCTGATTCTGAAAAAAGATATGAACAAATAAATACAGAAAAACGAAAAATACAAAAACACATTTCATTACTGAAATGTTGCTGAATTTGTACATATTGTTAATTATGTTATCCATCCCCTTTAAGAAGAAATTTGGTTTCTGGTGGTGTCTCTGTCCCAGTGACATTTCACTCCACACCACCGTGCATAACTGGACATACACTATAAATCAGGTCAGTTTTATAATAAAGAGGTATGGGCTGCTAAGAATCTAAAGGTCACTAGGTGCCTTGCTCAAGGGCTTTGACATGGTTGACGTAAGCAGATGTTACATACTGACTTCTATAACCATTCACTGCTGCCACCTAGTGGACAACATTAAACTGACATCATAAGAATCTTCTAAAATAGAACTTCTCAATGAATTCTGTTCTTACAAATGAAGGACAATAAATGACATAAGCATAAACAAATAAATGCAGAAATAAATTACTACATACATAATTAACAAATAAATCAATTTTGGTCATGAACATGGCTATTTCAACATTTTTAAAATGTATTTCTCTGTCTTTATTTCTGTATTTCTACATGTATTATTTTATATATTTGTACATGTATTTATTAATTATACATACATACATCAGTGTTGCAGCTGTAATGTCTCAGAGATGATACTGACTATTCACTGGTGGTGAGTCTCATTGCTTCTGTCTATGGATAAACCATTGGTCAATTAGTTGATTGATTGACAGAATGCAACTATTTTGGGAATAAATTCACTGTGTCTGATTTTTCAACCACAATGTCAAACATTGTCTAGTTCCTGCTTTTACTTTGTGATGATTTGTTCATTTTCTTCTTATGTGATAGTTAAAAACTTCACCTTGGGATTTAGGAACTTGTGATGGTATTTTTCACTACTTTGTGACATTTTATAGACCGGGTGATTCTTTAAGAAAATAACTGCAACAGATGAATGGATTAAAAAAAGAACAGTTTGTTGCAGCCCTCAGCAGTACAAATACTTCTGCACCATTTTCTTCTTCTTTTCATTCTATGGCGGATTGCAATCATTTACTTTGAAGATGTATACCGCTGTCTACTGTACCGGGTTTTACATTGCTAACTTTATTAAATCCTGTGATCCTTCAAAATTTCTATTATTGCTTTCTGTGTATCCCTTACCCATTCTACAGTTCTTTCCAGCATTCCCTCCATGGTCCACTCTGCACCATCACTGATGATGGAAAATAATGCTTATATAGAATATGTAAAGAAAACACACCAACATTTGTTCTTTTTGAAATACAACCTGTTTGATTTTTCTTCCCCTGTTTTGAATCCTTTTACTATTTCATATATTGCCCTCTGCATTTGTCCAGTATCACCTGTCAAGGCCATTGTTTCTAAACCAGTGGTTCCCAACCTGGGGGGCGGGACCCCCACTAGGGGTCAGCAAAGCTTCCTGGGGGGGTTGCAAAGCCTTCTTGATTTTAAGGCATGTAAGAAAACTAAATGAAAATATACACAGTAGGCCGATATCTCAGCATGTGGTTCAGTTCTGTGAAGAGATGTAAATTTAAAGTAAAATAAACTTCAAAGTTGTTGTTAAGATGTTTTAAATTGTCTAATCTAATGACCAAATGCCAGGGACAAGAAAACACTGAATTTGTCAAAAAAAAAAAAAAAAGAAGCGTATTAAGTATTTATGATTGTAAAGAAAGATATAAAATACATAATATAGACAGAATTTTGCAACAAAAAAAAGTTCTTGCAACAGGAAAGAATCTGCTCAAAGTTCACTGAGTTGATGAGTCCACTATTTGGGTTCATTGCACTGTTTTGAATATAATATGAAATATCCAAAAGAGGAGAGCTCTTAAGGAAAAGGTTGAGTGTTGTAGACCGAATGTATTCCAGTGGAGGACAAAGGAAAGGGCTGCTCCCAGTGTGAATTAAAGTTGCTCCCCATTCTGTTTGGACAGAGAGTTCTGAGGAGTGTATGGATGTGAATATGAATGATCACAGATACAAGCCTCTTCATAAACAATAGAAATATTTCATGACAACAGGTATGTTCACTCAGCATCCCTGACGTAACACACGTGCAACCCTTGTTACATCATGACCTTCACATGCCCACTACGTGTATGCGCCCTATTCTGTGCATGATCACAAAAAGGCAAAAAGTAGCAGATATGTTTTCAGTTTCTAGATCAAAAAACCTTTAGTATCTTATTTGTATCATATATTGATAAAATACGTATATTCATTTCACAAATACTTCAATAATATGTTTTTAACTGTTTCAAACCATTCAGGCAGTAAACGTGCCGTCCCATTAGGGGTCCTTCAGCGTTGCATGGTGCAACATGTGTTGGATCATTCCAGAAGAAGCTCCGCAGTCCCCTCGCTCCTCCAGTCCGAACACAAGCAGTCCTGTTGGAGCTGAGCGCTGCTCTTACCCCGGGAACACCGTGTGGAAGTCTGAAGACATCCGGACACTTTGTAGTTAAAGCTCGCTGTTCGACAGTTCACTGTCTGTTTCCACATTAAACCAAGTTTCTCCCATTGAGTTAGCCTGTTAGCCTGTTAGCAGAATGTTGAGTGTGGCCAGAAGCGCTTCAAGGACTCTCCCGACCAGGACCTGTGCCCGGAACGCGTCCTCTTTAATCAAGAAGGTGAGTTTCAGACAACAGTAATCTTTATTCCGGTGTTAATATTCAGCGTGGTTTAAAGATTGGACAAGCCTCCGGCTAGCGTAGCATGCTAACTGTTAGCTTGAGGCCGGCTTACTTAATGGTGACTAGCACACTGTACTGTGTAGTTAGCTGTCAGGAAGCGGGCCGCGGTATTACAGTGTAGTGATTCACTCTTCTGTTGGTCGGTGTTACGCTGTCTGTTCATTGGTGGAGTTACACTGCGTGATATAGGTCCTTGGGGCTAAGCTAACAGCCTACATTGTCATTGTTACCTGTCACGCAGCTGAGTTAACTACGTAACTACGCACTGCATCGTGGTAGCTCAGTAAGAACTGTTCCAGGGTCTGATTTCCTCGATGTAAGCCGGCGTGTGTGCTGTGAGAGTGTGTGTGCTGGTTCCAGGACTCCAGTCGGATGAGTGACCTTCAGTGAGGTCTCCTCCTCCTCCTCCTCTTCCTCCTCTTCCTCCTCCCAACGTGCTGAAACATTTGTCACATGTTGCTCCGCAGCGTAATGAACACGGTCTCATTGATCGTCTGCAGTATTCGTTTGGCTCCAAATGAACATTAACATTACTTTTTGATGATGTGTTGTCACACAGTAGTTGATAGATGTCTGTCCGTCTGCCAGCTGTCTTTCAAGCCTTCCACCTCCTGTAGGTGTAAAGGTGTATGGCAGTATCTGTTTGGGATCTGTGTCTACTCTGATAAAGGTCTTAAATTAAACTTTATTGTTTGCAATGTCATGTTAAATTAGTAACAGGATTCTTAATGATGTTGATGACATTAATCAACCAAACAAGAGCTGACATGGGTTCATTGGATGTATTATGTATGTTATATGTTAGGTTATTGCTGAAACAGCTGTCTGACTGCTTTGTGATGTGTTCTCAGGTATGCTGGAGTGGCTTCCAACCCGATGCCCTCAGAGCTCTGTCCAGGAGGGACTATGCGTGAGTATGAGCACAAGATGTTTCCTGTAAAATGCACCTTGAAAATGGGTGCTATCATTCATTAAACAGTAGTTGATACTCCAGTGTAAGTACTCTAGGATCAATGTGACTGTCAGTCCACATTAGTCACTCAGTTTCTCATACAGGTTATAGTGGTGTTATAGGCTCCTGTTGACTGGTAGAATATTATAGCAAAACATGATTCATTTACAATATAAGTGTGTATGTGTTGTAGGTCAGAGGCTGTCAAGGGCGCAGTCATTGGCATTGACCTGGGAACCACCAACTCATGTGTCGCAGTCATGGAGGGGAAACAGGCCAAGGTGAGGATGAACACTTCACACGTCTGTCATGGACGGTACTAAATGTGCTCAGCTGATCAGTATAAGTTTAAGTCAACCTTTGTTGATCCCAAAGGGAAATTCAGCCTCTCGGTGTCTGACCCTCTATATAACTGTCAGAAGCGGCAGATCCGACAGTCACGCCCACATCGTGCCGTGATTGGTCAGCTGTGCAGCAGTTGGAATCGACGTTATCTTCTCGCTCTAGCTCTTTTTAATTTTTTTCATTCTTTACACAACTATTTGTGTTTATTTCTTAATACTTACACCATTTTAAAACCTGTAAAGTAAGCCTGTTAGCGCCTCTGGCTTTTAATGAATGCAAACAACAGTTAGGACCCTATATTACACCTGGCACACAACAAGTGTCATGGCTAGATGTGTGTATTCATGGGGGTGTTGCTCTTAAAATGAGTGTGATCCGGCGCATTGTTGGTGCATTGCTATGGTGAGGTAGCAGAAAGTGATTGTGCCAGTGACCAACAAAAACCCACTCTAAAGTCAGTCTCTTCCTGCTTTTTAATGAGCGCATCACTCAGATAGTAAGATGCACCTGTGTTACACACACACACACACACACACACACACACACACACACACACACACACACACACAGTGAGTACAACAGTGCTCCTCTCCTCATCCCCAGTTAAGTGTCTGTGCAGTTGCTCACATACAGTCAGATGGAGTTGGGACAGAGGATTGGAAGATGGCGAAGGCAGCGGACCACATACCTCTGTAACAGACGTCTGTAGCCTCCTGTCAGATGATTTGGAGACTAATGCCAGCTGTCCCTAGGTCATCAGATGACACTGATAAATTTAATTTGTAATATGCCCAAATCACATTTATTAATTTAGAGACTAAATACAGCAATTTGCACCTAGATTATGCCAAAGTGGAGTTGGTCACAACCTAAATGAGCTATAGACCATTAGGGGTGGGCGATACGGGCGAATAATATCTCGTTATTTTTGGCGATAACGATAATCAGTCGATATCCTTTAAAATGTGATTGGAATTGTCTGAGTTAGGGCTTGTGTCCACCAAACGCGTTTTCAGAGCTGAGAGTGCTCAAAAACTCATTTTCCGAGCGCCCAGCGGTGTTAAAAGTTGAACAGATTTCAACTTGAAACACTCTGAGCGCTGCACTAAAAAACCTCTCCGCTGACATCTTTTTACCACTGAAGGCGCTTAGCGCTCTGAAAGCTGAAGCTCATAGGATTTGTATTCAAAATAGGCGCTGCTAGCACTAAAAACGTGTTTGGTGGACACAGACCCTTATCAGTCTCTTCGAAACCAAACCATTTCCATGCCAGAGAGGTAGACCCACGTCTCGGAAGTACCGGTAGCTCCAGGGACTGGAGGTGCTTGCATTTTCTCTCTACCATCACAACGCGCCGCTAAACTGTTACAAGGAGGACGCTAGCGAGAGGTCATGTGATAACATCATGTGATCACATCATGTGATCACGTAGGTCCACGAGTCGTGTGACTGAATCCTGCCATGCTGTAGAGAGCGTTGCTGCACCGTGTATTAATGGATGTGAGGAGTTTCCACATGCGTTTCAATATTTTTGGCGAAGTAATTTAAATACTCGAGAATGGAAATCTGCACATCGTCAAAACAACAATGACGATATCGCAAACGCTATATATCGCCCTCCTCTATAGACCATGCGCTATAGATGGTTTTAAATAAGGCCCTTAGTGTCTTTTGGTCTGTGTAGATTTTCCTTGATTACTGATTTCTTGGATGTTTAGATACAGACCCATCCCATCACATGTACCCTCTGATGCCTCATGAATCTCTTTGAATCTTGCCTTCTAAAAGATATATTTGTTAATGGTGTAACAAAAAGGTCTGGCTCAATGTTGGGTGATATAAAAGCATCATGGCTTGTTCTGTAGAGCTGTAATATCAATAGCAGCAGAGGAGCATGCAGCAACCTTAAAGTTGATGTCTGTGTTTTCTGTCACACATTAAAAATGTGGCCCCTTCAATTAGATACATTATCAGTCTGTCTTTGGCCAGTAAACAGTCAGAGGAGGAATTCCCCTAATGTTTGTTGTGACAACACTGCGTGTGAGAGCTCGGTAAACATTTTCGACTCGAGCTGACATGTTGCCCCCCCCTTTAATTCGTGGTACCTAGAGTGACACTGCCTCTGTTTGTGTCTGTTGGTGTTTTTTACATCAGTTTGTTTGTCTTTGTCTTCATGCTGTTTCTAAACATCACTCACCATATTTGCTTTGCAAACTGATCTTTATCTTCATTACAGACATTCTTATCCAGTTTTAGTGGTTTTCACTTTACTTTAATGGAAATAAGGATCTTTCTGTAAGACAAGGTGATTTTATGAAGTCGTTATTTTCTGTGCTCTGAAAGCTTTAACATACGTACAGATAAAGTGCAGTAGTTTGACAGACCACCATCAGTTGGGGAAGATGGCCGCTGATGGCCCCAGTCTGAAGATTTATTTCTGTCTCTCAGGTGTTGGAGAACGCTGAAGGAGCCAGGACGACTCCTTCAGTCGTCGCCTTCACAGCAGACGGGGAGCGTCTGGTGGGCATGCCCGCTAAACGTCAGTCTGTCACCAACCCCCAGAACACACTGTACGCCACCAAGAGGCTGATCGGACGTCGCTATGACGATGCCGAGGTCCAGAAAGACATGTGAGTACACCTTGTGACCTTGTTTCTCCACTTGAAACATTGATCACGCCTTCTCCTCCCTGGGATAGATTTTTATTTTTTTTAAATAATATTTCAGTGCGGACTAGTGAAAACTTGGACCCAGATAACTAAGTTTACAAAAACTTAAAGTACATGTCTGAGATTTTAGACAAAATGAAAAGTTCAATTTGTTTCATTAACAGGAAGAACGTCCCCTACAAGATTGTCCGTGCCTCTAATGGTGATGCTTGGGTGGAGGCTCATGGGAAAATGTACTCCCCCAGCCAGGCTGGAGCCTTTGTCCTGATGAAGATGAAGGAGACTGCAGGTATGACTGCAGAAGCGCTGCATGAATCCGGTTTGTCATCCCTATTGCGAGTGTTTGTCCCGGTAATGATTGGTATTTGTCTTGCAGAGAACTACCTGGGAACCAAAGTGAAGAACGCTGTGGTCACTGTACCAGCCTACTTCAATGACTCTCAGAGACAGGTACACACACACTCTTACGTCATGCCTCTCTTAAACTACACTTTCATGCACCAGTGTGTATCTCCCTAAATGGAACCAGTCTGATAAATTCCTATACAAGTATTCACATGAGCACTTAAACAATCAAAATGTGTCATATTTCAGAAAGAACCCAGCTCTAATGCACTAAACTCAGCCCTCTACCATGCAGCTGCAGGATTTTGAAACACCCTCTGTACTATTATTTGTTTCCTGATGTGCTTTAGTGTTAAGGTTCTGTAAATCATCTAGTCAGAGATTGTTTAATTGGGAGAGAGTCACTACTCTGGAGATTGCTCATTAAACATCTTTGATTTAACAGGAGAAGTAAGCACGGATAGATTGTCCAAAATATAGAGTTATTGGAAGGAGCATTTAAACCAAATCCACTAGTCTTCTGATTAGATTATGAAAGGTGTAACTGGTTGCCTGTCTAGCTACTTTTTTCCTGATCAGTCTGTCCACCTGTGGCATTTTTATTCACTTACTGTGGCATGAAATACAACCTTTCTACATCTACTTTTCAAAGTGAACCATGTCTCACTCATCAGAGGTTGGAGCATTAAAGGACATGGTGTCTGGGACTTACTTTAACACGTTAGTGTAAATCAAAAAATATGGACAAAGTTTATGTTCAGTGTTCCGTTTTCATCTTTAAATGATTTGATAATAAACTGATCTGTTATCAGCTGAAAGCAATTAGGGGCTGCTTAAATAAGGCTGAAGAGGCCTAATATAGGACCGCCAGTCACTTTTTTTGTAAACAGTGTCACAGCTCTTGTCAATCAGATTTATTTGTCTTTAATATCAAAATAAAATATTGGATGGCCAACGTGTCCAAGATATTAGATATCAGGAATTATTCTCTAGGCATCTCTCCTGTGGTCATTAATGATCAGGCTGTTGAGTTTGTGCAGCAGTACAGATATCTTGGCACTGTAACAGACAACAAGTTGGCCTTTGAGCTTCACGTGGATGCTGCGTGTTGGAACACTCATCAGTGCATGTATTTTTATCGAAAGGTTCAAATTTTTAATTTTGACATTACCTTTCATCAGAAAGTTTTATTCCTGTTCCATTCAGTCCTCACATTCTCCATTGTCACCTGTTACAGTGGCTGACCCTCAAAAACAAATAGTTTGCAGCGTATTGTCAAAGTGTGAAACACAATAGGAAGCACAACCTTAAATGACCTTCCACACCTGTACAAGGCGAGGTCCCAGTGTATCCTGGCTGATCCTGCCACCAGCTGTCTACCTGTCTGAGGAGTTTAAGTTGCTTCCGTCTGGCTGCTGATCCTGCCAAGATGCAGGACCAACAGACTTGCACTCATTAGTTCCTGCTGTCATTGGCCTCTTAAATAACAGGTTTTTGTACAGTATTTATTGTTTATTGTGTCAGAAGGTCCTGTGGTTACTATAGATGGCTGATTATCTGGAATTTTGAGATAATCAGCGTCATTTAAAACAAAATGTTTTAAATGACCACTAGTGGTACTGCTGGCTGTACAACATTTGTCCTTCATGGATAATAAAGATATCCTTAACCCAACATTCCCTTATGTGTGATGTATTTCTGTGACTTCCAGGCTACCAAAGATGCTGGTCAGATTTCTGGTCTGAACGTCCTGCGAGTGATCAATGAGCCAACAGCTGCTGCCCTCGCCTACGGCCTGGACAAAACCCAGGATAAGATGTGAGTAGAGAAACACTGGGAGTGCTTGATATGTCATTCTGTTTTTGGAGTTGCTGTTTTGTGTTGCCTGTGTTATTAAACTGACCCGTATCTGTCTCTAGTATCGCTGTGTATGATCTGGGTGGAGGTACGTTTGATATCTCAGTCCTGGAGATCCAGAAGGGAGTTTTCGAGGTGAAGTCTACCAACGGCGACACCTTCCTGGGAGGAGAGGACTTTGACCAACACCTCCTCAAACACATCGTCAAGGAGTTCAAGAGAGAGGTAAATAATTCAGGTCTTTAGATACGCCCCTCATCTGTAGCTCAGTCTGTATTTTCAGGATTTCATGAGTGTTTTGTCTTTTTCAGTCCGGTGTGGATCTGACGAAAGACAACATGGCTCTTCAGAGAGTCAGAGAGGCTGCTGAGAAGGCCAAGTGTGAGCTGTCCTCTTCACTGCAGGTACACAGAACACCCTTACCCTTTAGTCAGAATACACATACACAGTTCAGATGGAAAATACAGTCCCTAAAAACCTGTGTGCTCTTCACTCTCACTAATCTGAGATTATCTTTAGCCCTGAACCCACAGTCCAGCTCTCAGTCAGCTGTCCAGACTGTGTGTGTCTGGCTCAGTGTTACAGTGCTGGTAGAGAAGGTCCTGTGTTGTGCTTCACTGCAGCGGGTTCTGTTTTAGAGTCCGCTGCTGCTGAGCTGCTGCAGGACTCGGCCCAGTGAGAGTGGACTGTCCTGATACTGACAGCAGGGCAGGCCTAGTACAGGGCCATACAACACCTGCTCATGGAAGGAAAGTGAAGGATAAAATGATTTATGGATTGATGATTATTTGAATGGGAAACAAATGGAATCAAGCATTTGTGATTGTCATTGGAGGCGTTGTCAGACATTTAGTTACTGATCATGTGGAGTGGTGAAACCCAGTGTGGATCACATTCTGCTCATTCTCTCTTTCAGACTGACATCAACCTTCCCTACCTGACCATGGACGCCTCCGGTCCCAAACATCTCAACATGAAGCTGACCCGCTCTCAGTTCGAAGGCATCGTGGCCGACCTGATCCGTCGCACCGTGGCCCCCTGTCAGAAGGCCATGCAGGACGCCGAGGTGTCCAAGGGAGACATTGGAGAGGTGCTGCTGGTCGGAGGAATGTCCCGTATGCCCAAGGTAACAACATGTGTTTATTTTGCCTTGAAAATCGTGTTCACTTCCGTTTGACAAGAGTCGTTGTAGAGAATGACAGTCCAGTGTTGTGAAGAGTGACATCTGCTGGACAAAAGTTATATTACAAGTAATGTGGGTTTATTATTGTTGAAGGTTTAAGCAACATCGTTAGAACACTCATTTTTAGCTCTTCTGGTTAGTAATGATAAGATCACACACAAGCACAAAACAGCAATTTTTACTGAAATATAACGTAGTTAGCTTTTTATTGTCAAATGTGTTTACTCTCTTTGTTGGGAGTAACTTTCTGTGTGGCACTTTGTAGACTTTTATCTTAAAAATTGTGGCTCAAATAATAATAATATTATTGCTGTGCAAAAAGAGAACCAAAGAAGCGTTCGCAGGCCATCATCAGTTGTAATTCAGTAGACCTTCTCCTGCAGTGGTTTGAATAGTACTCTCCACATCAGAGGTTGCTTGAGATTTCAATAAAGGTTGAATAAATGTAACGTTCAGTTTGTCTCCACAGGTTCAGCAAACGGTTCAGGACCTGTTCGGCCGCGCTCCCAGCAAGTCTGTCAACCCCGACGAGGCCGTTGCCATAGGAGCAGCCATCCAGGGTGGCGTTTTGGCTGGTGATGTCACAGACGTGCTGCTGTTGGATGTGACTCCGCTGTCTCTGGGTATCGAGACCCTAGGTGGAGTCTTCACCAAGCTCATCAACAGGAACACCACAATTCCCACCAAGAAGAGCCAGGTACTGAAAGCAACAGTGCAGGGTGCTGTGGCTGCTTTATAATGAGCTGTCAGGGTTCCTATGCATCCTGGAATATCTGGAAAACCTGGAAATTTAGAAACAAGTTTTCCAGTCACGGAAACACCCGGAAATGGATTAAAATGACCAGATATCCTGATAATGAACTATGTTCTGCTGGAAAAATTGAATTGTATTTTAGCCCCTCAAATAGATAACATTACATTCACGCAACAAACACTTATACTTTGTCAAAAATAGTTTATATTGTAATATAAAATAAATTCTACTCGATTTAAACAGTTATTTATGCTCTGCTGAGGCCGCTGTGGTTCGAACAGCCAAGCGTGCCACAAAAGCGAGCCAACGTGATGCTGACCACCACCGTGAGCAAATGCTCTCCTGTATTGTCAGAGAAAGGAGGAAAAACTCCTGGGAAAAGATTTCTTAAAAAGAGTGGGAACCCTGACTGTTTGCCTTTAAGGTGTCAAATGTGCGTGTGAACGTGTCCTAAAGTTCCTGTATTTGCTCCCGTCCAGGTGTTCTCCACAGCGGCTGACGGACAGACTCAGGTAGAGATCAAGGTGTGTCAGGGAGAGAGAGAGATGGCGACGGACAACAAGGTGCTGGGTCAGTTCACTCTGGTGGGAATCCCCCCCGCCCCCCGCGGCGTCCCTCAGATCGAGGTCACCTTCGACATCGACGCCAACGGCATTGTCCACGTCTCAGCCAAGGACAAGGGCACGGGCCGAGAGCAGCAGAGTAAGATACACTAACGAGCGTTGTCTTCACAGGATTGCTGAACGGAAGTTTGTCTTATCACAATGTTTTTGATGTTTCAGCCTTCAGTGGGAATGAATGAATTCTAAATGCTAATGTTTATGCATGCTGCTATAACCACCGAGGACTAAACTGTTTCTGTAGTTTCTTGTCAATAAGCTTGGCAACAAAATGTCGTTGCAGTAAACAAACACGGAATATTCATCTTTAATTAAAGGAAAATTAATGAAATTTGTTTTGGAGCAGCATTTTGGGGATTTTGCTCCATGTGTCTTCTGTTAACTGTTCTATCACCAGTTGTACCAATGTCTAAGTGTCCTCGTCTCTCTGCACTGTCCTCAGTTGTGATCCAGTCTTCAGGAGGTCTCAGTAAAGACGACATTGAGAACATGATCAAGAATGCCGAGAGGTACGCAGAAGAGGACAGGAGGAGGAAGGTAAGGACCGGGAGCAGCGGATTAACGTTCACATTAATATTGAGTTCCGTTGGTTCGGAACATTTCTGCGTGTTTACTGTACTTCACTGATGTTTGGTCTGTTGTCGCCACTCTAACCCTCATATTTGTTGTGCGCAGGACCGCGTGGAGGCCGTCAACATGGCTGAGGGCATCGTCCACGACACAGAATCCAAGATGGAGGAGTTCAAGGACCAGCTTCCTGCTGATGAGGTACATCTTTATTTTTAATTCACTCAGATCAAGCTAGCTCTGTAAATTTGCTGCTTTGCATCGACCACCTTGCTTCATGGAGGAGTTAATTGTCGGGATACTGTCTGAAAGTGTTGGACTGCTGCCAACACAGCCACTGACATGTCTCCCTAGTATGTATTTGTGCCATAAAGACTGGACCGTCCTCCTGTGATGTGTTTATGCACGTTCCAGCCTTATTTGTTTCCTCTCCGCTTCTGTCTCCTCGCAGTGCACCAAGCTGAAGGAGGAGATCTCAAAGGTCAAGGATCTTCTGGCCAACAAGGACTCAGAAACAGGAGAGAACATCAAACAGGCGGCCACCACCCTGCAGCAGGCGTCACTCAAACTCTTTGAAATGGCCTACAAGAAGGTAGGAGCGTTCACAGTCAGAATTATTACTATTGGGTCGTGTTTGTGAACAGTTGTAGTGTTAATGTAAGACCATGTTTCCCAGAGACCTTGGTTGCTCATACACTTGTGTTATTGCTGTAAGAGCATATCTAATTATAGGACAGCACTTTTACAACCTGGCAGCCCTGAAATGGCCTTTCATAATGAAGTTGAAACAGAGACAGCAGTGAGTTCAATTGAAGGAGGACAAAGACAAAGCATCGTCTAATGAATTAACCAAGGAAATATTGTATAGAAATAACACACTGCCTGAACACCCATTTTCTGACGATGTTACTGGGTGGGTTTGGAAATGAATCATTTTAAGTGTTATATAGTTATATAATATATAATCTATCTTGTAGTATTTGAAATGAAACAATCCTGTCATATTTGTTTGTTGATGCCTTACTCTGGAAATTAGCAAACATTATGTAATCATGATCAAAACATACAATCAAAGTTAATCTGAACTGCTGGTTAAACAAAGTATATAAATAAAGTGACAGTGTACAATCATTGCTAAAGGACTTCTATAAACTTTGTTTTTCACTATTGTATCTATACTGAAAAACTGAATGAATAGCCCAGGCTTTTATTTGCTTCAGTCACTGACTGTATTTTGGCCCTAAACTCTTGCTGGGAAATACTCAAATAGATTATTTAAACCAGTGTGACTATTATTTGTCTAAAAAAATTATACTATTGAATAATATATCAAATCAGGACACATCTTTCTGGATTTATTGATGAATGCTTTGAACAATGCCAATCCCAATTTCCTGAAACCCAAAGTGATGATATGGAACAAGTGTTTGTTTGACTGCACATCATATGTGACTCAGATCTGATCTTTTGATGACAGTGTGAACAGCACAAATCACATGGAATCTGATCTTTCTGATTCTTTGGGCCACTTTCAAAACCCATCGTCAGAAATGATTGGAAACTGAATTTACATTGTGTAAGATGAAGCGCTGCCAGCAGTCTGACACATTCTCCCCTCTAACGCGTTCCTTCCTGCAGATGGCAGCGGAGCGCGAAGGCAGCAGCGGCGGCAGCGGCAGCGGCGGAAGCAGCTCGGGCTCATCAGAGGGAGAGAAGAAAGAAGGCCAGCAGTAGACCTTTTGCACTTGGATGTATCACGTGGTTTCCATGACAACAGAACTGTCAGGGTGGGGCGGGTGGAAGTCTCGAGTGACAAGTTGAAACTTAGTCATTCTCGCCGTAATATATTATTCTACTGTGTTTTGGCAGTAAAATACTCTAGTGAAAAGATAAACGTCAATGTACGCTCCTCCATGTCCTATGATATCCTGTCTGTTTGTAATTTAATTGTCTCATAAACAATGTGTTTATTTTTACAAAGCTGTTAATTGAGGTAGTAAAAATTCTTTCTTTGTCTAAGACATCATGTAGGTTTCATCTTTTCCTCAGCTTGTTTATGGCTCTGATCAGTTTGTCCCAGTTGAGTTCAGAAGCTTGTACCCTGTTTGAGCTCCCCTCATCTACACAGTAGCATATTGTACAGCGCTCTCACCACATATAGCTAACTTGTTTTAATAGTGTGCTCAGCAGCTCTGAGGTGGGAAGTTACTGCACAGGAATATTTAAGGCTCTTTATGTCAGAAGCTTGTCAGTTCTCAGCTGTAGTGAGTGCTCTCTAAAGATTTCTACACGGATGCAGGACTGCAGTAATGAGCTCTTCTCATTTCATCATCTTATTCCTGAAATCTGCTTCTGTTTCTTCTCATGTCCTCTGACATTTTAAACAGGCCTGTTCAGGCCAGGGGACTGCATTCTCCTGCTGACTAATGGGAGGCACAGAATATAAATAAATATAATGTGTGTGTGTGTGAGGATGGAATCAAGCTTCAGTTCATTTCTCATATTTAAAGTGTAAGAATGGAAGGCCTTGACCTGTGAGAAACCCTGTGTTTTAGCTCTTTGCGTCCTCTTTTGTAGCGTTGATCTTGAACAGAGTTCTGACTGTCAAACGTGTGGAGGTGGCGCTGACTCCAGCTGAACTAGAAAGCAGTCGGGTGAATCTGGATGTTGAAATTGCACAATAGAGGATGAGGCCTTAGTTTACTTCTCATTTCAGACAGACAGGTTGGGATGCAACAGAGCAGTACATGCCTGTGGAAACCGTATGAGCCCAGCCCCGTCATTCCCCTCCAGGAGGAAGTTTAGTTGCTGCCATAAACTGCTCTGTGTTATGTGAGTGTTGCTGCTTCCTGCCTGATGGCGATCCTGGGAGCAAAGAGGCAGGAGGCAGCATACTGAACTGAAATAAGGGGGAGGCCTGTTTATGTTGAGGAGTGTGATTCTATTACTGGGTTAAAAAGTGAGGGTCATGATAACTGTTGCTGTCTTTTCTAATAAAAATCTGAAATGTGACACTGTGTGATAATGGCTGATCAGTACATGCAGTAGTTTTTATGACACTAAGAAAGGCACATTCATTTCAGTCTGTCCAAAAGCCAACCTTCTGTTCATTAATGTAGCTATGACAAGAATTCCTGATATCCTGTGCAACCATTCCCTACCTTTCTTTTGTCTGTAATTTGCCACACAAACATCCAGCAGAGGGAAGCAGTGCTTTATGTTTCAGCTTTTTTTTTAACTGCAGAGATTTCCTACAGTACATCAGTGGCTGAATGATGTCGTCCTCAGGTCCTGTGATATTGTGTTGTGGAGTAATGCAGTGGATCAGGTTTATTATAATAGATGGAATAAAGGTTTTTTTTTTAAATTAAGTGCATATACAAATGTGCACTGATTGCTAATGATGCTACTGGTTATGCATACTCTGATAAAATATTCCTCTTTTATAGATGATTTATGGGGCTTTGCCTTCGGCTGTTGCCTTTGTATTAGCTAGTAGCAGCTAAAGAACAGGCTGCAGGTTGGACTCAGACCCAGGCCTCTGCACACTCAGGGGGGTGTCCCCTGATCATCTGAAGTTGATGCAAATTCAGCCAGTTCCAGTGAGTTCTGCGCAACCTTGCAATTTTGTCCAATCACTGCAGTTTTTCTGCAAATTCATTCAATCATTGTAGATTTTCACCAATCATAGCTGTCCTTCGGCCATATGCCACCAAACTACTACTGATTTTAGTCTCACTTAAATCTTTTATGACTTATACAAAAAAGGAACTATTTTTGCAATTTTTACTTTCTCCCAAAATTTCAATGCAAATAAAAAAAAAAAGCCTAAAACATCCCAAACCAGTGAAATCCTGGAGGGACTGCATTGTCTGTACTTTGAAAGAGAGCACTCAATACTGTATCTCTTCTCTGCAGCTGTTTTACAGCAACACTTGAAAGCAACAGACAAAGAAGTTGGAGATGAAAATAGACTTGCACTTGAATGAATCCTTTGGCAGTATGCGGCCGATTGTGCTCTGTAGTAGTACGGTTTACTGACTGGGTTTATTCTACTTAAAGATAAAGAAAGATTTATAATGGGGCCGAGGTACAGTAGCAATCATTTCATTAAGCTTACAGTAAGCTGAATTCCTCATTTAAGAGCTTTTACTTTGTGGACTTGCAACCAAGTTTATATCTCCCTCTTCCTCTTCAGAGGAAGACTGTCTCTGCTCGGCTCCCGTCTCCTCCAGCCGCTAGCAGGAAAACATCACAGTGATTTAACAGCAAGTAAGGCTGGAGCCTAGCAACACACAGCTGTCCCTCCTCTCCACCACTGACTACAGCCGTAAAGCTGGCTCTTAAAGGGACAGTGGGGCTACAGTTACAATGAATCAAATCACTGAGTAAGAAACCACGGGGTTACAGACTCACTGTGATTACCTGTTGTACTTACAGAGTGTTGATTGGGCCTAAAAAAGCAGGTCTGACCCGACCTGAGCCCGACCCGAATTTCTGCATGACATAAATATATAAATAAATCATTTTAACACTTTATATAAGCTAAGCTATGTATAACAACTATATACATTTTGAATATATATAAAAAATCAATCCCAAACCCGAGCTACGGCAGCAGTTTTGGGCCCCAACCCGGCAGGTTGGGTCGGCCAGAGAATCAAAGCTCTAACTCATAGCGAGCAGCACATGCCTCATCTGGAGCGGAAAAAATGCAAATGTATGTTCTCTTGAGTGACAGGACAAGTTTAAACGCGCTGCAGTATGAATGGCACTCGTCTAGCTAGCCACTGTGTCACCTCTTACTGCAGACAGACCTGAGGACAGACAGCCAACAACGTCACTTCACCTCAGATCCCCTCTGCACGTCCCGCTGAACACGGCTGTCAGAGCCACAGGGCTGTGTGTAAATTGCACATGAGTAACTGTGGGAGGGACGGCGCCTGCCAGCACAAAGCCTTATGATGTGCCATCACAAAGCCAGTGGGTGATCCTCTGCTTAGACAGGGGCTTACCAAACTCCCCGCGTCCACTGCACAAAAAACAACTTAAACATCACAAGCCAACACACACAAGGGGCTCAGACTCTGCGACCTCTCCTCCCTTTCCCCATCATGAGAGGGAAGATAAAAAGCTGCCCGCTCTCTCATTATGTTATAGCCAGTCCAGGCAAATGTGAGAAAGGAAGCTCCCACTGACAGCTACAGTTCTATCCATGCACTATGTGCACAATGAAGATGAGAAATGTCTTTGGTCATTGGACCCCATGGCGACATCCTCGTATTTGAAGGTGTTGATGAAGCAGTGATTACTATAGGAAACCTCCGATGGAGTCTAGACACTGGTGGTGGTGGAGGACGAAGAGAATGCTGAAGATCTGGATGCGAAGTGGTCTCTGATGAGCTCAACCTGGACACTGGATATGAAGAACTGGAGGTGAACAGGGTGGAGGATTTCACACTGAAATGGCAGCTGAAAGAGAACAGATGAGCAGTGACTGACTGGAGGACTTTGTGTCTATAGTCAAAGCCTGATTGGTTCAACTGAAAGAGTGAACGCCCAGTGAGCTGATGAAGCAGGAGAGTGAGAGAACAGTGAATGAATGAGACATAAAGATAATCCTTCCGACTGAATTTGTGCTGATCTTCATAGAAAATACAGAAAAAAGCTTGTAAATAACAACATCTCCCCAAAGAATGACAAATAAAAGCTGGGGTTTGATGAAGCAACCGGTCTAAAGCAGTGTTCGTTTTGGCAGCTGATTCTGGTTTCATTTTAGTCTTTGAAGAAAATCTTATTAAAAATTACAGTTACAGTTGTTGTTCTATCATATCCTCAGTAAACCGAGTTACCGTCTGTGTTCCTGCTCACCTAGCATTAGCATTAGCAAAGCTAGCTGTGTTGTCCACTGCATATCAGAAGCTGATTCACTGAAACACTGGAGAAGCTAAAACATCAGATAATGAAGTGAAATTGCTTTAATGCACATCATTAGTTTTTATTCATTGTCAGAATATGAAAACATCATAGTCCTGTTTCAAAGGTTACTGTTTTTTTAGTTCACTTTAGTAGTCTTCTTTGCAACATGCAGCGCTCTCTCCAGGAGCTGTGCAGACCAGAGTAAACACTTTATTCGCCCCCAAAGAAGCAAAACCATATGTGACCAAAACCACTGGCCACAGAGCGGCAATGACGGATTGTGCATAAGCACCTCAAATGGTGTACACAACAGCTGTGCAAAACCCTGAATACACACAGTAACTCTGTCACTGTCAAGAGCCCCACCTTCAGACAGCTTCATGCCACCTGTGCTGCAAACTGCAGACCCGGCTGAGACCGCCTGAATGAGTTCAGGGTGATGATAACACTGTCAAATTACGCTGTCTTCTCATTCATTTCAATGAGATTATTATGTTGGCACAGAACAACACAGCATGTACTTCCACCGGGTACGACTTTATGGCGGTTTGGCTCTGTGATCTGTGTGTATTTAAATCCCACAGAGAACATTTCAGAAGCGGAGCGTCTTCAGAGCCTGTTGCCTGCCCGATGTTGTTTAATTGTGTATTTGGTCATTAAAAATGATACAGAGCGGTGTGCTTCTCAGATTCACAGAGATTCAAATCTCCTCTAATCTGCCTCTGACTGATTGAATACTGGTCTGGTACCACAATGTTGAGATTTCATCCAGAGTCTGCACATGCTATTTATTCATTTTCAAATAAATTTGACCATATTCTCTATGGCGTTTCTGTGTCTGACTTCCTGCCAGTGCTACATGACGCGTGTGGGTTGCAGCTTCCGTCAAAAGTAGACCAGCCGTGGTGTTCTACACAGAGCAGAGTGGAGAGATGCGCTGGGATGCGCCATGCTGCTTCTTTTGGAATTTCATCAGAACAGATTACACCGCATCACTGGGCAAGAAAGCCTGGCAGCATCTTCACAAGAGAGCAAAATCCCCGGCACCCATCATGTGCTCCTTCTCCTGTAGGATCACTGAGAGCAGTCTGACGCTGCATAGCTGCACAGTTTGGGAGCTGCACTGCCTCCAACCGCAAGACCCTGCAGTGCACAGTGGACGCAGCTGGGACGATCACCGCTGCCTCACTCCCCTCCCTCCTGGACATTTACAACACCCATCCAGCCCGCAAAGCCAGCACCATTGCGAGTGACCCCCACCCGTCCCTCACACCGCCTCCTCAGTCTCCCGCCATCTGGGAGAAGATACCTCAAGACTGTAGCAGCGTTATACGTCAGGCTGTCAGGAGGCTGAACTCTCTCCCTTCTGCCTGCAAAAAATCTGGACTGTTACTTACCCACAATGCCAAATTTCCCCAGCCATAAGGACTTTTTATACAAACATATACGCACACACGCCTACACTCAGCGCGAGCCACTTTGTACAAAACACTACAATAATCTGTTGCTAATTACTAAGCCTGTGGATGGAATATTACTTATCTCTATTTGCACTTATTATGACACATTTTGTTCTCGGTCTGCCCCCTCTGACACCCAGCTTAACCTGTTAATATTTAAATTCTTAGCACTTTTTTGTCTTTTTTTCTCATCCTACTATTTTAAACCTTTGTTTTGTTTTAGTAGTCAATGGCAGAATTGACAATAAAGTTGACTTTATTGACTTAAACACCAGTAACATAAAAAATACAGATTGTTTCATGTTCTACTGTCAGGATATAGTGAAAGTTTCAGCAAATATGACAAAAAGTTTTTTATGAAAATGACCTACTGCAGCTGTAATTGGTATATTTAACAACACATTAAAATGCGAGTTTTGTTTGAAGTTTGATGATCACCGGAGGTTGTAGTATATCCCTGTTCATATCTTATCTGTTTAAATTCTAACTTTGTGCCTAATGTGTTGCTTTGCTGTCAAAGCAAACTGCTCCTTTTTTTTAACCCACCATCATATATGATTGACACCTTGGGTGTGTTATTTGCTGTTTACTTCTCAGTGGGCGTCAGAAAGTTATTAGTTACGTTTTTTAAAATAATTTATTGAGTCTGACAGACAAATATGTCAGATTTGATGTGACATTCCAGCAGCTAAACATAACATTGCAGTTTTAGATTTGGTTTGATATTGTGTTCATCTAAAAATATGTGGATGGGAGTCTGTGAGCGTTTACCCTTCAAGCATGTTGCTTCCTGGTTGATTCCTTTATCTTTTTCTGCACTCAGACAAACAGAAAGACAAGAACACAGACTGAAAGGAGCACAGAGGGGTGAAAGCCAGACAGATGAAGTGGCTATGGTTATAACTGGCAAATATGAAGACAGACAGGAGGGCAAACAGGCAAAGTTGGGGGGACAAGTGTTTTCAGTTCACCCAAACATTTCAAACTCTTTCTCTTTTATCTTTGTTAAAATAAAATCTGCAATTGTAAACTGTAAAGTAAATAATTTCCTCTTCAGCCTGTATCTTCCCCTTCGTGAAGTAAGTGGATTTAACTTTTACTCAGTATAGTGAGCCAACTGTGCCAAAAGATTTGCTTAGTACATTTGGCTCCATCATAGATGCCTAAATTGTTTAAATATAAAAAAAACTTTTCTATTGTCTTACCGACACCCATTTATTTTTGTTCTGGGTAATGCCACCTGTATTCCAGAGTTTACTTCTAACTAGGACTACAAAATATGACACAATTTATGCAAACTGTCACTCAAACTGAATATTTTCCTTCACTGATTGGCTGCTATGGCAGATGTAATTGCATCTGGATTTAACATCTGTTAGAAGCAGGTAAAGTGTGAGACTCCATTCTAAGCTGACTAATTCTGTTTTCATGCGGGTCGCCTTCCATGGAGTCCGCCATGTTGAACCGTAGTGCAGAACGGACAAACCGAACACTGGCTGTGTCTCATTCCGCCAACTTGCACACTTCAAACACTTAGTTTTAAGTATATAGTGTAGATAACACAAAAAGTCAGTGCACTGAAAGTACCCGGATGACCCCCTAAAAACGGTCAAAAAATTCAGTGTGGAATGATGGACCCTACTCGCACTGAACGGACGCCATCTTGACTACAAAACGGAAGGGGAGGGGGTGTAATGGTGGTAATACGAGACATTGTTCTGTTGTCTAATGCATCACTTACATGTACCTCACTGACTGAAGCCGACATAATTATTTGGCGAGTTAATTAGCGTTGGCATCGGAGGCGACGTAGTTTCCACATGCGGTGAACTGAGTGGTAAATGAACGTGCAGAAAAATGTTTGCAAAAAGCTGGCATATATTTTTGGCGGGCTGGAAAATCGCGTTCACGTGTGTTGCGTTCGTCGCGTTCGTCCCGCTCATCCCGCTTGTCATTTCCGGTAAGTGTTTTACCACACGTGTTCCTTTTGGGACAATACTAACCATCGGAAGTGGGCACTACAGCAGTAAGTGGTCAGTGCGCATTAGCAGTGTACAGACGGAATGCGGACACAGCCACTGGCTTTTGATAGGGACTTTTGCAACTTCACCACTAGATGACACTAAATCCTACAAACTGGACCTTTAGCAAGTATATACTTGGCTTTACACAGTTGTACGGAAGAGGATAAGTGTCAAATATGACATCTTTTTTTTGTTTGTTGTTTAAAGTAAAAAGAAAAAGTTAATTTTAAACTCAGAACATAAATATATTTTTCACATGTGGCCCTAATCCTCTTCCTTACATTTGCCATGACAACAATTTAGGTTGTTATTGTTGTGCTGCTCCCAAAAATCCAATTAATGCTTATAAGATTGGCAAAATGCTCATGCCAATGTACAAATGGGTGACATATTTAACAAAAAACAAAAAGGACACAAGGGGTCATTGAATGGTTTGATGAGAATGAAAATGCTGTAAATGAATGAACACCTATAGGAGAATGGAGAGGCTTCCAGAGACTATCAGGTTTGTGTTGTTTTTTTTTCTTTAAATTGTCAGCCGTCTGTAGCAGAGTTTGTAAGTTCAAAGACAGGAAAGAGAATTCTAAAATAAAGGAATGGTTGACATGGTTGCCCTTTAATGCCCATGGGCAAGACAGGAACTGAAGGGCTATAAAGAAAGGTGGAGTTGGAAATCAGTGTGGTCACTTGACTTGCCGTGGATAAACAAAGAATACCAAGATCTTTCCTGTCTCTCATTCACTGTGTCCCAGTCTCGGCAATTAAACCACTGTCAGCTCTGCCACTATGACTCATTTCTGTCTTTTGGACTCCAGAGATTAGTGTAGAGCCACAAAAGGCAACTCAGTTCAGAGACAAACAGTGGGAGAAGGTGGCTGCTGTCTGACCACACTACAAATCATCCAAAATGCCAAACCAATCCTGTTTCATTTGCAGCTCATTCTGGCTGACTGAATGCCTTCCAGCTTTAATTCATCTCTAACAAACTTCACACTGGCCTTCAACAACACACACTCCCACATTAATTTATTCTCAAATATTGTCTCTGGCCTATATTTTACATTGGCTGTTGTGTGAGGTGATATTGTTCATAATCTTAAACACTGATTTCTCTGTTTACCATAATGCGATTTAATGGTCTAAAAGCTGGCTTAATTTACATCAGGATTTATTTGGTGCTGCTGGTGGATGATAGTATTTTCAGTTCTTTCTGCTGAACCGGTGTAACATGATGGAAGCACAGAAACAGCCACATATGACTTACACTGTTCTGATCGCCTGACTTTTAAAATGCTTGTTTTCTGAACGGGACGGATCGATCTGTGTAACATGGGCTTATTCATTCGGTAGTTCGGTAGTGCTCTCTCAATAGTTTCAAAGGACTTTATAGATTTGGTACCTTCTGGGCTTCCACAGCTTTCACATATCTGATAATGTTAGGCAAGACCTCTTGTGCCCTTTCAGTTACTGGAGCATTTTCAGTCAGCCAGGCAGGTGAACCATGTAAAATCTGGTATATTCCCTGGAGAAAGCATTCTACTATTCACCCAGTAGCAGCCATTCCCTTCTGAAATGCCTGGATGCCTAGATTTTGAAGGTGCTCCATGTTCGTCGCTTTAAAATGACCAGTTGACATTGGAGCCATCCATTTTGGTAATGCTGCTGTGCTCTTCTTGAATGTTGCTATTAGGTCCAACTTGCTATTAAAAGTAAAGGTGGCTCAGCGTTGTCTAACATCACATTGTTTTAATTGAATCTTCTGAAACTTGAAGAATATACACAGTAGGCCCATAGCTCAGCTATTCAAACACTGAGTTTGTCAATAAAGGATCCTATTAAATATGTATGACTGTTACATTCAAATACATCATACAGACAGAATTGTATTAAATGTTTCCTAAAATAATCAGAAAAACTAAAAATTCAACAAAATTGATCTATTATTGTGTTCACTATCTGGGTTCGTTGTACAGTTTATCAGTTGTTTTCTACTGTTACTGTTACGCATCAGTTCACTCAAGGATAGAAAAGGAGTCCCTTAAGGGAAAAGGTTGGGAACCACTGTAACAATTTATATTTTAGCTTTGACTCTGACACATAGTATGCCATTACTTTTTATTTTCTGTGTTTTGGTCCCTTTTCTTCTAACCATTTACAATTTTTCATCTCACCCTCTGTATAGTTTTCTCTGTCTCTACATTCACATACAATATGCCAGCTCACAGAATCTGACTGTGACATATAAAATAACTTATTTGATGGGGGTGTATTCAAACCTGTAATTCATGCAAAGCTCTGAGAACAAAATGATTGCTTGAGATAAAAAAGAAAATGAATAATGTGTTTAAATGAGTATGTCATTATCTTTCCTCACCGCTGAGCACACCTGGCTGTACAGAAAGCAAAGATGTAGAAAGGTTTTTGCTAGGTTTTATGCTACATTTCAAATGTTCAGAATCCATCACTCAAGTCATGCAAAGCAATTCTTTGTCATAATAATAATAATATTTGTTTTTTAGACTTAAAACCAATGTTACAAAGTGCTTCAAAAACCATAAACTAAAATACAAGTTATAAAATCATCAATTTAAAGAGAACAGACCTGATTATCCAGAGCCTCTGTGCCCTGACTTATCATTAATATAAGCAGCAATATTATAAGACAACATTGCAGACACATTCAATTTTTTTTAAAGTCGCACTCTTCAGTTTAGTGAGAAACATGGGAAACACTGAGGATGATCCTCTGTGGCAGGGTTGACAGTTAACAGCAGTGAACGACTGCTTTGATAATGGGAATGGTGAATATAACAGTTTATCAAGCTTACTTTTACATCTTACAATAATTATTTTAGGAATTATGCATGACTGATGTTTTTTAAATTAATGTTTTAAAAAATCTCACATAACCCATGCTGTCCTCCAAAGTACCCCTAGGGGTACATGTATCCCCGTTTGAGAAACGCTGAGTTGTTCAATACATACCTGAGTGGAGATAGACTGTAAATGACTGTACCAGAGGTCATTAATTCCCCAACATCAAAGGTTTTTCTGACTTTATTCATTTATTAAGCAGAGCTTACTGTGTATTTGTGCTGTGAGTTGGAACAGAGTCACTGCAGTCCCCAAACACCAACACACGCTCTCTCTCTCTCTCACACACACACACACACACACACACACACACACACACACACACACACACACACACACTCATTCACTCGTGAACAGACATGCAAAGGGCAACATTGTCAACCTTTTTCCTCAGATACAGTGAGTGTTGTCAGCAGCTTCAGTGGACACACACACACACACACACACACACACCTACACACACACACGGAGTGAGAGCCTGCGGACAGCCAGGTTAAAACTATGCATTATTGATCCCGCCCATCTTGGATTATTTAGAAGTGGAAGTGGGATAACTGAAAATAAACTGTTCACTTTGTAGCCTGAATTCTTTATGAAGTCTGGTGCTTTGTGCAAATTGAGCTCATACCTGCTAGTCTGGAAAAACAAAGTTCAGGGGAAACTTTGACATTTTTATATTTTACTGTTTTTGTTTTCTTGCTAAGCACCATCGTGGAGATCATTTCACATTTCTCTTCCAGCTATCAAGATGCTACCTTCAAGTGTTGCTGAAATATTGTTATTATGAGCACAGAGCACCAAAAATGAGAAAATAGTACTGGGAAAATGGGAATTTATAACAATCCCCTAGTTCCCAGATCAAAGACTAAGCACATAAAAGCCCTGCCAGTGAGTGCTGGTAACAGCCATGAATACAACAACTTTTGAATAAAAGGGTAAAAATAAAAATAAAAACATGCTGTTTATGTGCATCGCTGCTTCTTCCTGCTGCCACTGCAGCAAAATGCAGCTCTGTGCCCTCGATTTGTAGAATTTAAGAGCTAAAAAATTACTTTACTTACAGAGAAAGATTTTAACGATACTGATAATAGTATATCTTCTTTGCAACATGTATTGATTTCATTCATTCATCATAATGTCTGTGATTGGTGTACATCTGAAGAGAATAAACTTACAGCAGGGATGAGGGGGCAGCAACTGCAGAAGGTATGGCCTAGTCGTGGCTGCGGGGAGTTGGGGTGACCTGTGTAATGTATTTTGGTCAAAATGTTCGGATGGGTTTAAAACCGGGTGCTTGAACTGGATCGGAGCTGGTTCCCTGTTGGTGGAGAAAGCCTATCTGGTCCCTTATCCATCAAATAAGTTCTGGTTTTTGAACCTGTTCCATTCAAGATTCTTGAAACCTTGATGCTATCTAGTGAACCAGCCTGCATTTCCTCCAGTTTTGAGTGGAACAGTTGTAATTAGATGGATTAGAAAATGTGAAATGTTGTTTGTTTTCCAGAGCTTCAGTAACCAGACCTTGTGAAACGTGAGCTTGCTTCAACTGTGTTTCACAAAGGGTGAAGTTCAGCCCAGTTCTCAAAACTGTCACCTTTTTTATCCGACTGGAGCTTGTAGGCCTGGGGCAGCAGATACCATTTTGCCAGTCAAATTTATTTAATTTTTTTTATTTTTTATTTAGTTTTGGTCTCCTTTTGTTGTTAATTACTGTTATTCTGCCACAGTGTCTTGGGATTCTACCATGGTGGTTTTAACCAGAGGTTGAACTTAAACCTTTTGACTTAAATAATTGACTTAAAATACTTACCCTAAGACCTTCCCCTAGACCTAAAAGTTATTTAAAAAAAGTGTAACAATCAGTTTGTCCACCGCACAGGCCCCCCTGGTTTATCTGTACCACAGGCTCGGTTTCAACCATTGTTGTGGGTTCCCTCCCCGACTTGTACTTCACTTACTTACTTGACGTTCACTGAAATATATAGATGACAAATGAGAAGAACATCAAACCATGTAAACCAATTCTAGTAGACGCTCCATATAAAGTATGAACCTGGAAAAGAGCATAATATGGCGTCTATATTATTTGATATTATTACTCCGTTGTTAAAATGGCGTTACGTTTGGTGAAGAGCGCATTATAACTTGTTTAGGTCTCAAAAGTCCAAGTTTAGGACTAGTACTAGACTTGGGACTTGAGTGTGAAGTCACAAAACTTACTTGTTACTTGCAAAACAATAACTTGGTCTTACCTCTGGTTTTAACACCAGCAAATTCAATTTATAATCTCAGAAGCTGGAGCCTACAGATATTCATTACAGGCCACATAAACACAGCTTGTCTTCATTGTTCACATTGCCCAATGATGTAAATTATCTCTGTCCTCTGCATGTTGATGAGTGAGTGAGCTGTCACTGTCCTTTAGTTTGAATGAGCAATATGTACAATTAGCGAACAGCCAGTGCAAATGTATTTCCATCACAATGTGACAAGATCCTGTGGACGACAGATTACAGACTGCAATGCAAAATGTCATGTAAATGTCAAAATCCTGGAGATGAGTTTGTGATGAGAAAGTTGATGCTGGTCAGACATCAACAGACTAATCTGGATGAGAGGAGGAAAGCCCTTCAATTGGAGAGCAGCAGAGGGGCTCAGAGACCACTACTGCTCAGTTAGAATGCAAAAACATTAAACATGTTTGAAAATCAAATCAAATCAAATGTTTTTGGAAGTTAATAATGAGGCCTAGGCGCTTTTTGCACGTTTGTTCGGCGTACCCCATCTCTGGAAGGGGTTTGCATACGCTATTTTTGTTTTCTTGACTTTTTCATTAGCCAAACACAGAAAAGGCTCTGTCGTAATGTTGCCATCATGTCATGTCACACTCCCTCTGTGTTGTTTACCAAGTATTTTTTATGCAGCTTGGACAGGCGCATGTCCTTATTATAAACTGAAAACTATGCCATTGAATTTCAGTTATTAATTCAGATTTATTTTGATCAAACCGAAGTTGGTGATTGTTGGAACAGTGAAAAGAGTTGTTTTTTGTTTCTGTCCAGTTTGAATGGAGTTATGATGTTATGATGATCTGCAGGATAAAATTACAGTTTTTCTCAATGGAGACTGGTAATGAGTGCTACCAATATTAGAGCTGTTTCTGGTTAAACAAATCTCTATCTCTGTAAGGATCCTTTCTATAATGGTGGCAGACAACAATCTGAGCCTGTCAGTGGCCAAAACAACTTTTAATGGGCGTACTTGTCCGTTTCTTGCACATTTGTCCCCAAGGATTAAGATAAGATAAGATATTCATTTATTTATCCCCCTTTGGAGAAATTCAGGTTGACACAGCAGCAATAGGGCAAAGTAGTGCAAAAACAGAGAACAAAGAATATCACAATAAAAATATTACTAATATTAGAAGATATTAGAAGATATAAAACTATAAATTAAAGTATATACACTATGCATTGTTCAGGTAGGACATGGAGTGCAAAATAAAGCAGAAAATTAAACTTGACTAAAACTAAACTAAAACTAGAAACTTTATTGCAGCCAGTTGTCCAGAGCGCTCATTAGTGTTGTTCTTAGATCCAGCAGGCCGCTATTGTCAGTGAAGAAGCCCTGATAAACCAAACGTACAGAGCCAGAGATTATTCTCAGGAGTTGGTGGAGACCAAAAACAGAGCTAAAAGGAGAAAGGACTGTTGTGCCCCTAACCACACGTAACAGTGACATCCCATGGTACTGACCACACCCAGAAGTATACCTCTACATCACTACAGCAATGTCAAGCAAAAACAAGAGAATCAGCTGTTGCTTAGTTGTTTAAGCTTTAATGCACAAATTATTACATGTTGCTGTTTATTAGGGCAAATTGTAGATCCTTTTAACAATATGTATTTTTTTTTTCGTTCTTGAAGGCACAAAGCCAGGGTACATCTGGTATGTATACTTTATTGGCTGATGATGGTGTTCCATGTCTGCATTTGGTGTCCTGTGCACTTTATGTGAAATATTTCAGCTTTTACTCTGCCTCATTTCAAGATTTTGAAACTTGATTTGAGTGAATCATCAGGACTAACTGAATAACAGATGACTGAAAATACTTTTTTAAAGCTCAGTCTTACCTACCTATCAATCACTATAAGGCTGGATGTGAGCAATAATTATTGGGTAAATTCAAAATTAAAAGAAAAATCAAATAAAAGATCATCCAACAGCTACATACTTGAGATATCTGAAAAAGAAAAGAAAAAAACTAATCTCTCTCTCCTGGTACAGTTAAACCATCTTTCACAAACACACATACATACACGCACAACACCTGCTGCATGACTTACCCACTCAAATAGAGGGATCATTATAACATGTCCCTGGGATAGACGTGTGCTCGCTGTTATATATACGTCTGTGTGTGTGTGTATACGTGTGATTGACAGCTCCGCTCTGGCACTCAGCTCAGCTCTCCTGTGACTCTGCCTGCGAATGAACTGTCAGAGAGTTGAAAGGCAGACGGATTCCCAAGGCAAACACTGACTGGAGGGATTCCAGCAGAGAAATCAGTTTGACGACAATTATATTTCATCACCGCCCTTTTTTTATTATCATAATTTTTCGCTTGCCCCCCGAATATATATTGTGTAACCGGTTCCGGTTGTTCCTGCAATTGCCTGCCACTGCTGTCATGTAGCAAGTTTTCATCACTTCCAGCTTTCTTTCATTAACTTTTCCTAAGAGATTTCAGACATATTTTGGAAGGAATGTGCAATTAATCGCTCGCTTTTGATGGGCAGGTCAATACATTTTGCTTACGGCTGTATGTGTGTGAGAGAGAGAGTGATACGGCCAGAGGAGATGTGCAGGTCGATAAAACCAATGCATCTCATGTCAGCACAGACAGAGACACCACAGATTATACTGCGCGTGTATGTATGAGACATCCGCCTGAGTCACAGGGAATTCTGTGAGAACAAACACTGAGTCTTGAGCAGCAGCACTTATCGTTCTCATTCTGGCCTAGAAACTGTCTCCAGGAGGCTGTCCGTCATCGCTCTGCCTCATTAACATAAAACACTTTAAATTATGCAGGAGGTAGTCACTTAATTAGCTCCACTGGTGCCCATGCAGCAGCCCACATCCTTCTCTAAACACGCAGAGGTCACAGACTCTCGCTATCACTTTCTACTTCAGGAGAAGAAACATGCCTGCCTTCCTCTATATCCAACTACATAACTTGACTTCAGTAAATTCTGATCAGCTCACTGAATGTATGAGCATGGCAGCTGATACTGTTGTTGATGGCTCAGTGATGAGTGTTTCCATGTACATACAACACAAGGTTAAACCTAGAGTGTATGGTGTGGCTGAAAAATCCAAACTCATTAAAATAATTTACTGTAATTGTACAGTTCTGTAAATAGACCATGACAGTTCTGACACTGTAGTAAATATTGTCCAATATCTTACTTTCAGGTTCTTCAATTTGAATCATAACAGAGGTTATCTCGGTACACTTTTCAAATAGACTGTACTAGACCGTAATTATTTACAGAAACAAACAATGCCCACCACAAGCAAGCACTTGCCGACAGTGGCACTAGGGGGTCTCTCACATCAAAACAATAACAAAAGACATTGTTTGATGACGTTGTGAAGCAGCGTGGGATCATGGGAGTTGTCTGCACCACCATTGCCATCATTGCAGTCAGCGATACCCAATAAACAGTTTCCTCATTCATTTATGGTCTCTTCTTCCATACAGCATTTTGTAAATTATGATATAATTTTGAGTAAAATGGACAATAAAGCAAGGTACGCTTTAGGGCTACCTTCTGATTCTCAGTGAGTCCGTCCAGCGCACTGCACCAAACTCACATCAACCTGTCAAACTAGGCAGTGTTGATCAAATATGGATCAAGTTTCTGATACTGCGTTGACTATTTCTCAACAAAACAAAAATTCTCTGATGAAAAAGAGATGGTGCTTTAACAAAGTTTAAATTGATTCTATGCACATTTATCAGTACCAGCACTGATTGAATTAAATAATGTTATACAGATATTGATGTAATTTAATAAGATAAAATAGTATAAGATAAGGTTACAGTGAAGTAGTAGCTTCACACTGATTTGTTACTGTCTGTTTGCAGGAGGTTGCATCAATCCCCTTTCATGCCGTCCAAGTTCATACCATTTATCCCGAGGAGATGCTGAGAAGGACTGATCTATTTATATTGCTGATGTTCATCTTTGATCTGCCATGTAGGAAACTTTGATCTGTCATCTCTCTTTGTTATGTCGACAAGTAACTTCCCTGCTCTCTGAGCGGAGAAACGCTCCTCTGTGTCTCACTCGTCCTGGAAGCCTGGGAGGCAAACTTCAGCTTGATTATTGGTCAAGATTCAAAATCAAAGCAAATGTGTTCCTTTGCTCTTTCTTGTCAATCAAAAGTGCAAACCATATCTTAACTTTATATTCCTTGATATTCTGTGCTCAATATCTGAAGGGTTCATCTGCAAAAAGAGATCTATCTAAATAAAGTTTTTTTGTGTGCACTCCAGGGAATACTCATCAAACTGGCGTTGGGTTGTTTTGACAAGATATCTAATTTTTTTTCATTTTCATAAATCACTTGTTTTACTGTGCACTCATGGGAATACCAATCAATCAAGTGTCTAGCTGTTTTTGCAAATGAACTCCTCATTTCAATACAGTAGCCGATAACAGTAAAATCTGCTTCTTGTCAGTCAGTGTGAAATCTTTCTCACGAGATTTCTCTCCCAAATGATGGAAAAATTTCAAAAGGTTAAAAAAGTTGTTACTGGATGTAATTCCAGTCCTATGAGCGTAGCCCTCTAACAGGCTTTTCTAGGTGCTCCTGCCTTGGCACCCTGAGACAGATTTCTACACCCACTGCCCAAGCAGAGGGTAGAAACCACACTGTAAAACACCAGCGCACCCAGTGTTCTTCTCCCTTTTGAACTCAGCAATAGGAACAGAACTGGGACCAGCTGGGCCTGTTGTTAGAGGGCTACGCATGTATTCATAGAACTGGAGTTACATCCAGTAACTTTTTCAGTTTTGTACATGTTATGTCCTCTAATGGGCTTCACTATTGGTAACCACCGGGGGCAAAGGCCCAAGCTGGGCCTGAATCTGTGCATACAGCAACTCAAACCCAACTGCTGAGAGGGCGAAAGGAAGTTAAGCGGCCAGGCCACTGTGCACAACCCGCCTGGGGGTCCCACAGCCTAACCAAATGTCTTAAAGCTTGAGGCCGAATGTGAGTAAATCCGAACTGGATGATGCCCCCACAAACGTTGCATCAAGCACATCTGAGATAAACAACCTTATGCAATATCCCTGAGGTATGACAGCACAACGTAGACATCAGAGACCATTAGGAGGTCAGGGCAATGATTTCCAGCAATGCCCCTGTAGAGTTCAGTTTATGAGGCAATGCTCCTGGTCCCACAGGTGGGGGAGCATTGTGTCATAACCTGTGCAAATCGAACCACATAACCAAGAGCTAGCTGCTGAGTTTTCAGAGGAAACTTCGGTCTGCAGTCCTTCTGCTTCAATCCGTGCTGTGGGCAGATCTTGGATCGGATCCAATGTTTCACAGATGTGTGGCGGTGGCATTACTAAATTTTCTCTGGAAAAAGGGAAAATAATTGTTGTAATGAACACTATAAAGTGGGGCTGGGATCAAATTAAAATAATAATGTCTATAAAACATTGTTGAGCCCCAAAACTAACTTTTAAAACTAATATTCCTGGAGGCCCAAACACACACACACACACACACACACACACACACACACACACACACACACACACACACACACACACAAACACACACACAGTTTAATAAGCACTCATTTGACATTTTGTTCAGCACAAAATCCCCTGAAATTAAAACTAGTAGCGAAAGTAATATGAAGCAGCCACAGGAGTGTGTGTGTTTGTAACAAATGAGGGTGTAAGTTTGTTTGCTATAATTGTGTGTGCGTGTGCCTATGTGTGTTTGAATGCATTTGCTTACTGTAACTCCATGTACTAAGGCAGTGCAGGGTGGCTGCAGCCCAAACGTGGAAATGAATTAAAAGTGGGACTGTATAAACGAGGCATATTCACACACCGAAGCTAATCATTTATAGATGAGAGCGAGGGTGGAGAGGCGAAGAGAGGAGGGAGGAATGAGAAAAGAAGGTGAAGAGGATTCAAAGACACAGAGTATTAGACACAGCAGTAGAACCTCCACCTTTACATGACAGATGTTTTGTCAAAAGAAGAACTTTTAAAACTTAAAAAATGTTTAGAGATTGTTTAATACAACAACAGAGATTCATTTGAATTAGAGTTAACGAGAGGGAATTTGACTGACTTGAATTTAACCTGAGCCAGACCATACAACAATGATAGAAAGCATACAGGCTTAGTGGTATGCTTATTAAAAATTAATTATATACTGTATCTATTTTTTAACACACATATTGGATCAGTACTCGGTATTTATGGAAGCCCATTTCCGCCAATATAATTGGGAAAAAAAGGATTCTTTAGGTCATTATAATGAGAAACTTTCTCAAAATAATGACTTAGTATGTCAATATTTAGTTTGATATTATGTGATTCCCCCAAAACCGCTAAAATCTCACGATTTGTGACGTCTAAAGTAGTCTTCAATGACAGTATCCATTTAGCCTGCCAAACTCTGTCTCATTCACTTGTTTCTGTTGCTTTGGAGCATATGAGGTAACAACACACAGGCCTATTCTAATTTAGACTTCTCATTATATTTAGATACTAAGTCATTATTTTGAGATACTAAGTCATTATTAATATCATTCCCATTGATATTCAGTATTGGGAAGGACAACATGTTATGAGAACAGCTCTAATTTTAAAAGGAGCTAGGTTGTTTCTAGCACTAGCTTTATATTCGCTCTGGTTTTCAGTGTTGGTGCAGTCTGTCAGATCAACATCTCTTCAACGTCAGAATGTTTGCTGGGTAGACAAAGAGTGTTTGGACTTTTGGGTCACTTTGTCCTTTTGCACAGTCGAGCCAGGGACTTACTGAACGGTACAAATCAAAGTCAAGTTGAGTCAGCTTTTTAATGACAGAAAGTTTGTATCCATTCAGTCCATTCAGTGTTTTACTCTTTAAGATAAATTGGATGAAATACATTTTGATTTCATTAGCTCATCATTAGCCAAATGTGATTTAGGAGTGATTATATTTTTGCCTGTAAAGGTTTCTCCTGCTCATGATGGCTACCTAGCATTGAACACTGGGGGCAGTATATCAGAAAATAGAGAGCCTCAGTGGAACGTTTTGCCATGATCTCAGCTAGGCAGTGACCAACTGTCTGAGGGGCAGAGGCGAAACAAACTAAAAAGGGCAACAGCTGCATGCAGTGATGCATTTATAGTGAAACAGTTTCAAACCCTTTTCTAACACATAGGGCCACCTATACACGAAAGTTTAAAGAATGATTTGAACTTTCAGGTGCTGAGATTTTTCAAACCGTAGGTGGATCTCATACTGCCAGAAAATGCAGCTCAGAACAACCCAAATTAAAATAATTTGCAAATTGCAAATTAAATAACTGACAAACACTTAACTATTACTATTTTATAGTTAAAAAAAAAAACTGCACTTCTGTACTTCATTTTGCAGTAACAGTCTGAAACTAAACTGAGAATCTGAGGATGTTTTGGGCCATAACATCCTGCAACTTTAATGGCACAAAAACTTTATTTAACATCACAGCAGCAAAGTCAGCAGCAACAACACTAAAGTGAATTTTCTAAGGCATTAGTGGAGCTAAAGTTGTACTTTACAGGTGTCGATGTTTTAAGATGGCCTAATGTGGACCCCTGTCTACCTCCTGATGTTTCCTCTATGTTGCCTTATAATCAGCTTATAATTTTAAATTCATGTTGGACTCTAGATGACAGCAAACAAGTCTAACCTCGGTGTCCCCAATAGTTCCACTGTTGAATGTTTCTGAAGTCTTCTGACTGCTGTGATTGCTGTGTTTGTCTCCTCAGAGAGTATTTACTTTCAGCCTTGGTCGCGGCTCCAGGTGGAAGGAAAAGGGAAACTTTGAACTTTTAAAAACTTTGTGCAAAGTCAGAGAGGAGCAGAGTGAAGACAAGGCTTCTGACAGAACAAACTAACTACTAATACTCTGTCACTCAGGCAGACAAGCAGCTTGTCATTTTCCTGACAAAGACTGGCAACCATGAGTGCTCTTATTGGGATGATTGTGCTATCTTATATTCACACTGAACTATTGCTATGTTGTCACGTCACGTTCATGTTCGCTATTTTCTGTTTGGAAGAGGTTGTTATGTTACCCTAGCCAGTCAGCATTCACTGCCATTTCTGCCCTGTTGATTTCATTTTTAATCAACACGGAAGCGGTTAGCGGTATATTCAAGGGTTCTTATTTCTGTAAGTCAACTTACAAAAACCTGTACAGCTGTGTCCATCTCTTCTTGCTTGTCATGTTTGTGGCCATTCTTTTAGTTTAGTTAATCCCGCCTTAAATCTCTTATCTCTTATCTTAAGGCTCGGTTGTTTATCTGCCTGGGGCAAATAGACCTCCTTCACCAGACCGATTTAAATGGGTGGAGATGTTGGCAGTGTTTCAGAGGTCTGGGCCAAGAATCCTCTGCCTCATCATTGCACAGAGCAAGCCATTATTTTCAATGGGACCTGCATAAGCAGCTTTACACAACATAATATAGCCCTGATTTTCTGCCACGTTTTGAAACCAGTGTTCAAATCAATGTTCAAGGACTTCTTTCTATAAAGAAGGAGAAAATGATTTTGTGTGTTTTTAGTTAAATATGTAACTTTATGATCCAGCCAGGACTTCAGATAAGATAAAGAAATCCAGAGCACCGACATTACTAGTTCCAAGTCTGTGAAGTAAAGCCGACGCGGAAGTGTCTTGAACATGCATTCTAATGGTTGTTATGGAAGTGATTTAATTATCACTTTCAGAAGACTTAACTCATCAAACCTTGTTTCTATTCTCAGACAGCACACTGGCCTGCTGCTGACCAGAGGTGAACAATGTTCTTTACATGTTGAATAATACATGTCTGATATGTGCCACATGTGTGGCAAAAGTGTGAATCAGGTCACTTTTATAGGGCAGTTTAAATGCAGCCTTAAAGAAAACAGCAGATGTGACAGAACAAGTGTTTATGCCCTCAGCAAAGAAGCTTTTGTAGCTATTTAGATTAAGATTTTACTGACAACTGATACCAAAAGTATTGGCAGTGTCTCTGAAAAATGAATGCGGACAAACATGGAGGAGAGCTCATCTTTGATCTGGATTCACATTTAACAGCTCATAAGGAAATAGTGTATCCCAAATAGTAGGAAAAAGTGAATGAGAATTTATATGAAGAACAGACTATCAATAATTTTTTTGCATGTACTATATCTGTCTACCAACAACATACACATTAAATAACAGACAGACAGCAACTCTACTTCTTCTGCACTTTGGACTTACAAGATTCACAAAAAACAAACAAAAGAAACTAACAAAAAACTTACAGAGAACACCAAACTTGGTTTCTGTGTCGGGGATTTGAACCAGCGACCTTTTGATTCAGTGTTTCAGTCTCTAATGTGACACATTGTGCTGACTCTGTTCATGACAGAAACCATAACTGCCCACTCTGTCTCTGCTGTCAAACATCAGACCAGGTCAGTCTGAGTGTGTGAAAACAACACACACACACACACACACACACACACACACACACACACACACACACACACACACACACACACACACAATGTAATTACCAGTTTGTTTTTGCTAATCTGTAAATGGCTGATTTTGTGAGAAAGTAGTTTTTGCCATTTCTTGCTGTTCTCTGTGTTTTCCCTTTCTCCTATCTCATTATTCTTTTTAAACTATCTATCGATCAATTAGAAGAAAGCTTATTCTTTACTTTCAGTTTTCCTTGTTCTCTCTCCCTTTATAAACTTGTTTTTGCATTATCGCTTTGTCTTTTCCAGCTTTCTTGCCTTTCTTCTTCTGCAGCAAATTTTCTCAAAGCAAGACAAATCAAGATTTTTTGTTTGTTTTAGCCATTCAAGTGGCATGGCCATGGGTTGGTTGAAGGCTTTGGTCAAGAGCAAAATATGTATTTTTAAACTATTGAATTAATTACCATGACATTTTGTACATTCATGGTCCCCACAGGATGCAACCTACAGTCACTCATGACTTTACTTGGACTTGAACCTTTTGACTTGAAAATACCTGATAACTTCCCCAGTTGAGTGTGCAAGGAATCAATTAATTTCCTAACAAATGTTAATGCTTTTAATTACCAGCAAGCTGACACTTAATTCCCCAGATGCACTTTGTTTGAACCAATCCAACAGCTTTTAATCAAGTTGTAGGAGAGAACCATAAAGAATTACATTTTTGCTCATGAGTGGCAGATACCAAAGGTAATTCCAAGCTCATTATGCCGTGTTTAGGACGCAAAACTCAAAGTTTAGGTCTTGGGATTTGTCTTGACTTAGGACTTGACTGCAAATTAGTGCTGAAAAATCAGTTTTATGATATGACAGTGCTATGGTTAAGGCTTTGTTAAGTTTAGGGACAAAAACAACTTGGGTTTAGGAAAAGATAATGGTTTGGGTTCAAATAAGTACTTGGTTAAGGTTAGGGGAGCTTCTTTGTCAAAATAAAATAATAACATGGTTACCATCTGGGAATGATAGTGGTCATACTTAAAAGGAACCAACATTGAGTGTTGGTTGGAAACAGGAAACAAACAGTGGGCTCCATACACCCTGACCTCCTCCCCACATGGACTCTGTCACTCTAAAATGATCTGACTTCCTCCTTTGAAGGAACAATGCTTGCTAGACGGCTTTGTCTAATTCTGTCCTTCTTGAGAGTCTCTTGAGAGTGTCTCAACATTTCAGGAGACTTTGGTCAGCCTGAATGGGGTTCTGACCCCAAACTCCATCTCTGCATTCATGCAGAGTCATCAGTTGCTGCTTTTCACCCAGTGCCCCCCCACTGAACAGGTGCCAGTAAGTGCAACAGCCACAAGGACATGACCCATCTCTGGCTTCCAACCCACAAACAATGCCAACTGTGCTCATTGGAGCGTCTAGCCAAGCTGGAGGCTGCCAGGATCAAGGAATCATGAAAACAGAAGAGAGCATGTGCAGTGACTGGAGAGGAAAAAACTTTAAGAAAGCAGCTCCTGCCTGTGTGCCAGCAGAGGGATGAAATATAACATTTCACCTCCAGGCTGGTGCTCATTCTAAACAGGCTTATGAGCAGAGGCCAGGCATGAACAAATATTAGAGCTGAGAACTAGTACTGTGCTGAATGAAATTGAACATCAAATTAAATTTACATCATCCACCACCTTGAACAGGGTGGGTGCAAACCCCCACCATGCACACAATAAAGGGCTGTTTCAGTGTGAATAGCTCATTTGACAGTATAAGTCTTTGTTTGGTTTAATTGCCTCTCTGTTGGTAAAGGCATGACACATTCTCTGTTTATTTTGGAAAAATGTTTCAATGCTCTTGTTACACACACGGCACTACTAGCTATCCACGTGCTGGCAAAAGAATTTACTTAATACCACTAGTCGATAATGAAACTCAGTGCAGCAGCAGTTCCAGCTGCCAGTGGTCACTCTGTCTTGGTTGTCCCACCAGTCAGTGAGCGTCTGCCTCTCTTTGTAAATTCTGGCTCATTTACAAAACTGCTTTGATGACTCCAACATTGTTAAGTGATCCATAATGACTTCTGTGGGTATATAACGGATAGTCATTTGTAGATCTGAGAGTTTGTTGGACTGTAGTCTAGCTTTGTGTCATAAGCTGCAGTGCTCAAATTTACAGAAGTTGGACCTTCTGTAATGTTGTAGAAATAAACTGAGTGGAATATTCCTTCTCTATCAAACATAGAAAAGGAAACAATTAGATCAGAAGGAGCTTCATGATTATGATGCACATCATGTTATGAAGGTCACTGCGTGCAGGTCCTTTGTGAGGGGGGTGCAAATGATACAATCCCACAGGGCCTCGAAACACTGGCGTCTTTATTCTTTATTTTATTTAACCCAATGTACTTACAGAATAATTTTAGGTCAGTGAGCTTTATTTTCATTAGTATGTCCTGGGTCATCTGTGCACTTATATAGCGCCTTTCTAGTCTACCGACAACTCATTGTGCTTTACACTACATGCCACACTCACACATTTACACGCTGATAGCAAATGTCATCACAAACAGAAACTTACTCATTCATACACTGATGCACAGCATCAGGAGCAATATGGGGTTGAGTATTATTGTGTATTATGTATTCTGTCATTCTAGAAGTGCCGCAGAGAGTGGCAGCTTGACGCAACAGCTCCCGCTCCGCCTCTTATTTTATCGCCTCAAATCTTACTAGTTCTTTATTCCTTCTTAAATAGCACTGTGCTTATTGTTGTAAATAGACCTCCAGTGGTGGTAGTTAATTTTTTATTTTTTTTTAAATGTAAACAATGTGTAGGAATGTGGACACAACAACCACCACACAACAAAACACCTGAGGTTATTCATGTGGAGACTTCCTACGGTATCAGGATTTATGTGTTGCATGCCCGAGGGAGATCCCGGTGGAGTTAAGGAGACGAAGGAGAGGAACCAGAGGAACCAGAGCAGGCACGTTGGTGAGGACCAAAAAGATAGAGAGGCGGTGGAGATACAAGCCATGTCTTCCCCCGGTTGTCATGGGAAACGTACGCTCGCTGAACAAGACGGATGAGCTCTTGGCCCTGGTCAACAGACAGCGAGAGTATCGGGAGTGCAGCATATTATGTCTGACGGAGACATGGCTGAATGACATTACACCAGACTGTTCAGTGGAACTAGCCGGCTTTTCACTAGTTCGGGTTGACAGGAAGAAACAGAGCGGTAAAAGTCTGGAGGAGGGCTCACTGTCTTTGTGAACTCTAAATGGTGTAACCCTGGACATGTTGTCAAGAAGGCAGAAATCTGCACGCCTGACATTGAACTGCTGGCCATAGGGTTAAGGCCATACTATCTGCCCCGTGAGTTTATGGCCACTATTGTCATCCCTGTTTACATTCCTCCATCGGCAGTAGCGGTGCACGCCTGTGACGACAGTAACACCACCCCCCTCATCTGCCCTAAACCCCACTCTACTCACTCCCTTTTCCCACCCCCCATCCTCTCCATTTGATGGATGATGTCATCATCTACCTGCTTCACAGAGCTTATACCCACCTGGAGAAGTCACAGACCAACGTGATGATCATGTTCTTCGACTTTTCCAGTGCCCTGGCAGAAAAGCTCTCTGTGATGCAGGTCGATCAGGACCTACCTCACTGACAGACCACAATACGTCTGACAGCTGCTTGTCAAATGTGGTAACCAGCAGCACTGGTACACCCCAAGGAACTGTTCTGTCACCGTTCCTGTTCACCCTCTACACCTCTGACTTCTGCTTCAAGTTAACCTTAAGCATGGGATTCAGCTACCCAACCATATCTGGGTGTTGGCTGATGGCAAGACCAGGGGCAGGCGTGATCGCCGGTGTGGATCATTTTTATTTTATATTACCTTTACTTAACCAGATTGATTAGGTTAATTGAGAACCAATTCTGGTTTACAATGACATAATAATTCTGTGCGGGAGACACACGAGGGCAGGAACTGAAACAATAGGACAGGTTAGTGTATCGAAATGAAACAGGAAACACAGCGGAATAATTATGGGATGATACAGTAACAATTTAGAAAAGTCAGCAGTAACGCTCAAAAACATAATTTTGCAGAACAGTGTGTGTACTGCTGTTTTGATTGTGGGGTGTGCACACAGTGTGTGTTTGCATGTTTGAAACAATGTTTTCTTATTGTATTTTGATTATTATTTATTATTGTATAGCAGACAGAGGCTTGCTGATGATGTTGCATTCACGTGGTGTGTGAACATCTGTACATTTTAGATATGTTAGACTGTTGAATCAACTGCAGAACAACACAGTATTTATCATCAAAACATCACAACAAGCAAACATGATCACTGTCAAAAAGGTTATTGAGCCTCTTCCATCAAAAAGGCCACTGTAAATTTAGCCAAAATGGTCAATAGAAACATCTCAAACGAATCCTGCAGCATATTGCACTTTGCCATCATCCTTCTGTATGTGTAGAATATGCCAAAGCCCCATTTTTGCCTAAAATATAGCTAAATGTCCAAAGAAGAACCATCTTTCAATCCCTACACAGTTTGATAGTCAGAAGATTTATTCTGGGTGGAATATCACTCTCAGGCTCATGTTGCACTGTCTGCAGTGTGATTAAATGTCTTCTGTCTGGGACATTTCCTCCTCTCTCAGCTTGGTCATCCATACATCTGTCTGTCTGCCCTGTCGTCTGCTCTCCTGCTGATACTCGCTGTGTGTCTCTGTCTCTTCCTCTGCCCGTCTGCCCATCTCTCTCAGGACTGAATGGTGACAAGTTGAGATGTTGAAATTGTCAGACGAAGATGTCCTTAAAGACAGACTGACAACACACTGTTGGGCATTGAACACATCAGTCAAAGTCAGACAGATTGTCATTCTTTTGACAATCAATCTGTGCATGATTGTTAACTGGCAAATGAATGCTTTTAAATATATCCATGTGGTTCAGCAAGGTGACAGTGTAAACATTATAACAGGCCTAAATTTCCTGCTTTATTTCTGGTGTGTGTGTGTGTGTGTGTGTGTGTGTGTGTGTGTGTGTGTGTGTGTGTGTGTGTGTGTGTGTGTGTGTGTGTGTGTGTGTGTGTGTGTGTGTGTGTGTGTGTGTATACAGGGGCAGACAATCCCCACTTGAGGAAATCTTGTTTTCGATGACAGGCTCTCCCTATGTGGCACCCTCTCAATCTTTCCTCCTCCTTTCTGACAATCATAATTTTGAAAAAACATGCTCAACCCAGTAGCTACTGATTTTCTGATCAGATTTTTATTATTTATTTTAAAGATTCCCTCAAGACATGTATTACAAAATATACAAATAGTCTACTTGGATTAATAATGTGTCTCTTATGTGTTTTTTACACAAAAAAGAATAATTTACACGAAACTTGTTAATTTAACTCAAAAATTGGTAAAACTGATTACTTTGGGAGTTTAGTAGAACTAACTAAATTTTGTAAGTTACAAAGGCCTTCTTGATCAAGTCACTTTAGTCATTGTCAAGTGACACTGGCTTAATTTTGAATTTTGTATTTGTATTGTGAAAAAAACCTTAATAAAAGGACTTAATGAAGAATGTTTTTCAACTTACAAAATTGAGTTTGTGTTGTCCATGTAGTCCATTACAACAAATTTTCTTTTTAAATAACTTATTGCCCTACAGTGTGTAGGAAAAAGAACAACAACTGACTTTTGACTGGTGGGGGAACTCAACATGTTCATTGGGTTTCTTTGCACATATTCCAAGCTAAATTAGGCCACCTCATCATTACAGTCTTAGAAGACCCACCCACACTGGTGCATGCAGTTATTCTGCTTGGTTAGATCTGTTTTCAGGTTGAAAGTGGGTTATGCTCGGAATTACTCATCCAATCTGAAGTCAAATCAGCCAGTGGGGTAAGCCAGTTTTGCTTGGCTAGAAAACTAGCATAAAACTGAAAGACTGTAATGGGCCTTAGATAGATAGACTTTCTTAAAATAAGTATTTTGTCACCTTATTGAGCTTAATCAAATAATTTGTATCTCAATCTAAGATTAATAATTAAAATACGACACAATTTCTTCGAATAGCATATACAGCATAAAAATAAGTGACTTTGTCTTAAATGAATGTTCTTCTGCTGGGATATTATGCAAACCATTGTTGGAACTGGTTGCTGGTTAAATCGAGCTCAATATTAGCTGTAATATCTTATTAAGACACATTTAGATTTATTTTCATGAAACCAGATTACTTTTCTAATGCAACACATGCTTGCATGCTTGAGATTATTTTTTCATTTTAGATAAAAATTAAGACTCATTTCCCAGAAACAAGGCTTTTTTACTGTCTAGAGATTACTTTTTTGCAGTGAGGAAATGAATGTCAATCAAGCACAACACGTCCACACAAAATACCTGAAAAACCCTGTGTAGGAGCACCAAGGGCATGCAGAGCCTTTAAAGTTTTCATCACATCTTACCACATTTTCATGGTTGGCATTTTTTTCAGCAATAGCCATTCAATGTGTCCTGTTATTACCTCTCAGTAGATATAATTGTTTCATTGTAAGATTTAAATTGCCCACAAGGGGTTCGCAGGATCGATGGTTTCAGGATAGTGCGTGTCGTAAGTCTGTACAGATATGAAGGCCCTTTGAGGCAAATTTGTGGCTGTTTAAATAAAACTGACTTGAAATATTTGCACAAGTTACACTAGAGGGGTACCTACAGTGTCATACTTTGAAACAGAAGGCCTCTGAGCAAGCTGTAGTATCTGATGACTTGGGAGGAGTAATAGAAATATAACTAGTCTGCATAGAACAATAATGTGTTTCTGGTGTGTGTTTTCTGCGCAAAAAAGTATAATTTCCATATTAAAATCCTTAAAGAGTTCTCCTTCTACCACATTCAAAATTCCAGAATCTCTGAATAAACTACCTGGCTGCTCGTTGTAGCTTCAAACTTACTATAAAGGCATGGAAGTGGATTTCTTTAAGCAGAGTTTAAGCCTGTGTAAAGGAATGGCAGTAAATGAGTTCAGTGGATGTCATCACTCTGTCTCTTTCTCCCTCATGCACCTTCTTCTCTCCTTCATCTTCACCCTTGAAACTAAATCAATGTGTGATGCTGATCCGTTCCGAGCTGCAAAGCAGAATCATAAACAGCAGAGATGATTCTCCTTCCTGAACGGCAGATAAATGCATCACCTTGTAAAATCAACCAGGCCCACTGACATTTGCACACACCTTTTACAGAAGCAACAGAAAGTCAAATCTAAATGTTTCAAGGAAAATACAGAAATGCAAATAGAGAGTGGAAAATGATCCACTAGGGAGTAATTTAACATTAAATGAATACTTTTTCAGAATGGAGAGATGTGTGAATAAATTCAGAGGACTGAAAACAGCACTCAGTCTCCATTTAGTGATCACTCAGTGGTTTAGATTTATTACTTTGTATTATATTCCTCCTCCCGGACCACCTTTTCCCCTCCACAGTTAATTCTAATCCAGACAGTGAAAATGCCAATCTGTTTAGAGCTGCCATTTTTATCTGCAAAGAAGGATCATAAAACTATGATATCCACACAGATAATATTCTGTTGTCTGGGTCCCAAAACACAGCCAAGCTGTTAGACGGCAGCTGGCTCAGAATTAGAACAGATAGAGGGGGAACTTCCCTGTCTAGAATATAAAGTATCATTGATGTTGTCTTGGAAATAAGCTCTGTTGTAAAGGTGGAAAGTCTTTGCCAAGTCTGACTGGAGTATGACAGGGTGGTCCAAGGAGTCCAGAGAGGTGTTGGCAACTATCTGCCCTGCTGAAATGCCCTTGAACAACATCGTAGGTTACTTCCTGCTGTGAAGGTATTGTACTGTAGCTGATCCTGACCTCTGAAAAGATTACTGAATTCTTCTAATGAACACAAAGTCTGACACACATAATGTGTGGGCATATAATAAATGTGAATATTAGGTCCACAAACTTCTTGAAGCTGCAGTAGGTAACTTTTATAAAAATAACTTTTTGTCATATTTGCTGAAACTTTCACTATATCCTGACTGTAGTGCATGAGCGATAATTAAAAAATCTGGTTCCTCTGGCTTCTCCTAGTGCTCCTAATGGGATTTGCAAGAATCCACCAGTCCTGAACAAAAAACAACCAATCAGAGCAGAGTCCCAAGTCCCAAAGTATGTGTATTTGACAACCTGGGAATGAGACTCAACACTCAACTATCTATTTTTTCTAACTGAGTACCACTTGTGTCTGTATCTGACCACCTGGGAATGAGAACAGGCAAAAGTGCAAAGGAGAATCTTTGGTTACCGCGAAACTCCCAAAAAACGTGAATGGCCCTATCTACAGCCAGTGTTTGGTTTGTCCATTCTGGGCTACTGTAGAAACATGGGGGACTCCATGGATGGCAACTCTGTAGATACGAAAACAAAACAAGTCTTATTTTCAGTGATTACACACTAATGAAAACATAGCTATGAAGATTATATTCCATTTCTGACAATAGATCCTCCAAAATGTTACACACTAGAGCCTTTAAGTATAAACTTAATAAATGAGTCCAGATCTGTCATAAAAGTAGTGTATAGTCCAGTTTGGGACTGTCTTAGACACTGTGTGATAGACAGTCCTGGATGGTTTGCAAAGAAAAGGTTGAGCAAGCACTGTGTTGCTCTTTATCAGGGTTGGAAGTTAATCAGACGTACATTGCCAAACCAACCTGTTAGTCTTCAATGTTCAGGGGTTTTCTATTGTACAACTAAAAAATACAGTTTGAAAGCAGAAATCTCCCCTTTCTGTAGCTGGCCCAAGTTTTTTTTTCCAGTGTGCTTTCCCTTGAGGTCAGTAGCCGAATAAGCACCCATTGTGGTCTTCCCCACATAAGCCCATTCAAGCTTGGCGCACCAGAAAGAGGAGATGTTTTCTTGCAGTCTACAAATTAGTTTTACCCATATTTTTGAGGAGTTTTTACAAGAAAGAAAACTTCCATGGTGAGGACTTAGTGGTTGGTTTGGTAAACTCATGTCGAGTTAACTTCAACACCTCTGATAAAGAGTTTTTCTGAGCTTTTCCACGAGAAGCATCTTAGATTGTCTCATAAAGTGAATGAGGCAGTCTCAAATGGGGGTACTTCTGCCTCAGCTTCCTTGCCCATTCTTGGCTTCTGTTGCCCATTTCAGCAGCTGCCTTCTTCTGCTGATGAGAAGGGCAGCTTACTCTTGACTGATTTTGGATGACGTTAGATGAAGTTTTGCCGGTGGCAGGCGGTTTTCAGCCAAACGGCTGACACACTCTCGCTTCTCGTTACAGAAATTCAGTCCAACTCCAGTCCCACCATCTTCAGCCACCATTTTCTACTGACTCCCTTCAGATGGACAATCCGGTCGTCGCTTTCTTTCGCTCGATGTACCCACGCAACGTTACGACCTAAATGATATCAAAAACGCCATGCTTATGAGTCGATTCGAAGTCTCGTTGGGGGCTCTCTACAAGAGATACAAAGAGACAGCCTCCCCCACTCAGAGTCTCACAACCCACTCGGTTCCCTCTTACATTGCACCGAACCCCTCCATCCATTCAGACCTTCATTCCTCAACCCTACCTCCATCCCTCAACCCTCGACCTTACCCTCATCCCTAATACCTCATCCCTCAACCCTCATTTCTCATCCCTAACTGGAATTGTTAGTGAATCCTTGATTACTCATTAGTTGTGTATATATGCTCTGCTCCCATTGCTGCTGTTGTTGAGTCTCTGCCTACTTCCTGCATCCATAGTCAGGGTCCATAGACCAGTCTTGCATTGACTGAATGCTTGCTGTTACTGAGGTCCCTTCTCGAATATTATCTAGATAGAAATAAAGTCCAGTGGGATCGTCCTTAGCTCACAAATAACAAAAAAACACTTTTCTCTTCACACTTTTTGATAATAATTTTAGTGGTCCGTCTCCTGTGTTCCTGAAATTCTTCAAAATTAGTCTGAATTTTGAGCTGAAGCCGGTAACCACATCAGATACACCACACAGCTGGCACAAGGCTGTGAATGTCTGGGATTTCATTCTACCTGTTCGTGTGGTGCACAGGGTTTCGGTTTAGTTATTTTATTTTTAGTGCTGTCAAACGATTAAAATATTTAATCGCGATTAATCACATTAATGTCATAGGTAACTCGTGTAGTGAACCACAGTGAGGTGTTGTGAATGCAACCCTGGTAGTCCAGCAAAACTCCTCCCCTAGCTCCTCCCCCTGCCCAGGTGCAGTATAAAAGGCCTCAGCTGGCTCAGTTTAGCCTCTTGCTGGTCCCTGGTGGTGGTTGCCTGCTGAAGGTGGTGAGTAGGCTCCCCATTTTGTTTTGTGACCATGTGTTTCCTGGTGGTTTATAGTTGTCCCCCCAACTAACATGTGCCTTTTTGTGTTTTAGGCTCACCTGCTGCTATTCTGTTTTGTGTTTTTGTCAGGTTTGCCTTTTCTTTTAGTTTAAGTTTATTTTGAAGTCTATTTCTACTTTGCTTGAGTAGGTCTTGAGATTGTGTAATTGTCAATGGGGTTGTTTTTTGTTAACTTTTGATTCTTTGTTTCAGGAGTGCCTTTTCGTTTGTTTCCTTGCTTTTTGGTGCCACCTGGGTGTCCTCAGGTGGGCTGCTAGACACAGTGGTGGAACCTCACTCCTGTTGCATACAAGTAGGCACTGGGGCTCTTTAAGTGAGGCCCCCCCAAGACTACTGAGATGGGGTACTTTACCAGTCTGCCCCAATGAGGCCCCAGCCCACTGACTTGAGTTTATCATATGTATTTCATTAGTCTTAGCACTGTTTTATAGTTGGTTTCTTTTAGATCATTTTTGTAATAAAAACATTTGTTCTGTTTTACCTACTGTCTCTGCCTCATCAGTTTTGAACCTGTGCCCTTTGAAAGAATTTGGTTTTCATATCCTAGGGTCTAAGTCCCCAGGTGGTGTTGTCGGTCCCTAAGTTAGTTCCTTCTCTTGGTTATCTTTAGTCCCCCGCCCCCCGTATTTACAAATACATTCCACTGCTCGCAATTAATCACAAATTTTTATCTATTCTAAATGTCCCTTGATTTCTTTGTCAAATATATTTTTGTTCTCATTTTAATGCTCTTATCAACATGGAAAAGTGGATTGGCTTGCTTTGTGCAAATGTTTTATTGAAAACAACATTGGCATATACTGTAGTGTTCAATTTCACACTAACATTCTCTCGTGGAGCAAATAATCTCTCACACAATGTAACACTGTCAATCAAAAGGGTGAAAAAAATACTTTGTCACACAAACAGCCCCTTCAACAGCCCTTTCTAAGGGATCAAACAGGGTGATATAAAATTACAAAGTGCAAATGTAAGGTAAACTAGGGCTCAGCCTATAGTGCAGTTAAACCATGGCTTAATACTTTCCTCAAGTTTGCTTTGAACATAGCAGTCAGGCTACTGCTCTTTATTCACCAGAGGCTCAACCCAGCCTCATTTCAGAAAGAATGAACAGTAACGGTTACCAATAAATGGTAAGCCTACTACTTTGCTTTGAGCCAGATACTCAAACAGACAAGCCTGACATTTCCAGACAACAAGGAATCCATCCATTTCGGAGTCTCTCACTCGCCATCTGCTCAAAATGTAACGTCTACTGCTCTTACACAAGTGTGCGGCGTGCCTGTTTCCAGTCTTGCTAGATCCGGTGTGGCGGTGTAGTTTTTCTAACGTTACTAGTTGTTGCAACAGCATGTGGAAAAACTACAAAGTGTGCTAGGCGTTAATCTTGCGATGAAAAAATTGGCGCCGTTAAAATGGGTTTGCGCTAATGCCGCTAATAACGTGTTAAACTGACAGCACTATTTTGTGAAACACACTAGAAAATCCTAAAGTCAGTAAGACGCTTCCTGTCTTTTTCTTTATTCCTGAGCCTACCAGACTCTGTAAGCTTTTGTTCATTGATCTGGGCAAAATCTACATTGGACATTGTCATCATGCTAACATCAGCATTTAGCTCAAACTGCTGGGCCTAAGCAAGCGAAGCTGTAGCAAGTCATATACAAAGACATGTGCCCATTTCACTAAATATTAAGGGATCACTTTGAGTGTAACTTCCCTTACTCCCTGTGAGGATTAATCACATCTTAACAATTAATCAGCATTTCTGGTTGCAGTTGGTTCTTACCATAAAACACAAAGATCTATTGCAGACTATTATAAATAGACTTGCACAAACAGACTTGCTGCAAAGTTAAGATGAATGGTAGTGCCCTTTCTATTCTAATCTATTTAAATGCTGGTGTCTGGTAGGGCAGCTGGAGACAGATAAATAGGCAGAGAGGCCACCATCAGCTAAATCTAGAGAAAAATGATGAGAGAGAGAGAGAGAGAGAAAATGTAAAGCGTTAAGAACAGGGGTAGAATGGATTGACAGGGGGGACAAAATGGACAGAATCAAACAACAAAAGGAAAGAAGAAGGAAAAATTAAAGCTATATATTCAGTGGCTTTTTATTGCAGTCACACCCAATGTACACCAGTGTGTTATATGAGATTAGTGCTCCAAAAGCAGGAGCAGAGATGGACAAATAAATAACATTTAGCAGGTCAAAGGTGAGAATAACATGACACCCTGTCAGCAAATGTGTGTGGGCCTTCATTTGAGGCCATGAAACCACTGCTCTGTTTCTGATCTGATAAGGATTTATTCCTGTTTCTTTTCTTTCTTTGGCACTATGAACTGAGCATGTGTGGATACAGATCACAATGCTGCCTGAAATATTCTTATTCCACACACACAAGCACACGTGCAGTGGCAACAGTCCCGGGAAAAAAAAGTGTCTGCAGGCGATCGTACATCCACTTGATGTGTTGTTATGAGTGAGTGTGACAGAGTGAGGTCCAGCCACAAAACAGTGAAGCCATACAAAGTTTATGGGCCATGCAATGGCCCTGCTGTCAGATCTAATGGAAAACTGTAGCACAATGCTGGAGAGGAAGTGGTTCTGAGTGCTGAGGCCAGTGTCCGCTGGCTGCTGTTCTTTTAAGCACATGCAGGTTGTGGATGTAATGTCTAGCAGCAGTGTTGTAGGGTGGCTGACAAAGCAAGTGTCAACAGTGGTCATTTGGGAGAAAGGTCAACACTTCCCCTATAACTGTCTTTTTATTGAGGTGCCCTTAAGCACAGCAATCTCCAGTGGAGCTGCAGTGACCACCAGCAGACTGGTTTTCATCTCCCAGTGTGAATGTGTGAACACCTGCATATAAACAGGTTCTCACTGTAGAAGTTTTTTTTTCCTGGTGTATAAGAGTAAGAGTTAAAGCTGCAGAAGGTAATATTTGTAAAAAATATACTTCATATTTGCTGAGCACTAGGAGCCAGAGGAACCAGATTTTTTCACAGATTATCTGTCTCATGTACTACTGTCAGGTTATACTGAAAGTTTCAGCAAATATATCAAATAGTTATTTTTATAAAAAAAAATAATAAAATACTGAGTGCTGCAGGAATGAGTCCTAAAAGCCAGAAATGAGTTATCCGTTTACACCTTCGGTTCCCTCTCCTCAACAGGTTTTTTGAAAGGGTAAATGCCTAAAATAAGGTCTGTTGTTAACACAAGCTTTGAGATTTTCACATTTTGTTCTACGACATAAAAAACATCAGTAAATTCCCCATCCCTGAATTCTAAAGCTTTTAATTATCTTTAAATAAGATCGTCCCTAACAAGTGGCTAAATGAGACTACAGAGGTTGTCGGGAAATTAGGGTTCTTCTACTCACATACATAGCTCTTAATGGTATAGCGCCATTTACATCTCAGCCTTTTTAAGCCTGTATCAGCCAACAAGAGCCCTTAGGTCAGCTGATTCTGGTATTTTAACTGTTCCTAAAGTACAAAACGAGCGGAGAAACTGCTTTTAGCTACTCCACGCCTGCAATGTGAAATACCCTGCCAGTAACCATAGATATGGAAGCTCTCCTGCCACTTTTCAAAGTCAACAGAAGACCTACTTGTTCAGGCTTTTAGTTTAATTTAGTTATGTCGCTTTCTGCTGTCATTTCCTTTTTTAATGGATGGAATGAATGGATGATGGATGGATTTTACTCTATTTTTGTGAGGTCAAGTCAAGTCAAGTCAGCTTTATTGTCAAAATATGAAATTGCAGTCCTCTCGGACCCACGGTGCAAACAGGCAATAGTAAATCAATTTTCTATGAATAGAAAAGACATAAAATAAACAATCAACAATTTTAAGTGACATAACATAAACAATCAAAAAGACATAAAATAAACAATCAACAATTTAAAAGACATAAAATAAACAATCAACAATCAACAAGACATAAAATAAACAATCAACAATTTAACAGACATAAAATAAACAATCAACAAGACATAAAATAAACAATCAACAATTTAACAGACATAAAATAAACAATCAACAAGACATAAAATAAACAATCAACAATTTAACGGACATAAAATAAACAACAATTAAGAATTAAGGCACTTGGGTATTTTCTAGTTTGTGGCAGGGGGCAGAGGGGGGAGGGGGGGGCAGTGGTGGGAGTGATGGTAGAGCAGAGAGGGAGTTGAGTCTCCTGACAGCCTGGTGGAAGAAACTGTCCTTGAGCCGGCTGGTTTTGGCCCGGAGACTCCGCAGTCTCCTCCCTGATGGTAGCACAGGCTGAAGAGGCTGTGAGATGGGTGTGTGGGGTCACCTGCAATCCTGATGGCCTTGCTGGTGAGGCGGGTGTTATAAATGTCCAGAAGGGGGGGGAGAGAGACACCAATGATCCTTTCAGCTGCTCTCACTATGCGCTGCAGAGTCTTGCGGCAGGAAACGGTGCAGGCGCCGTACCATATGGTGATGCAGATTGTCAGGATGCTCTCGATGGTGCTTCTGTAGAAGGTGTGCATGATGGGGGGCGGGGCTCCTGCTCTTCTCAGTTTGCGGAGAAAGTACAGCCGCTGTTGGGCTTTTTTGGCCAGTGATGCAGTGTTGTGGCTCCAGGACAGAGCCACAAGAGATGTGCACACCCAGGAACTTGGTGCTGCTCACCCTCTCCACTGCAGCACCGTCGATGGTTAGTGGAGCATGCTGGGTGTGCACTCTCCTGAAGTCCACAACAATCTCCTTCGTCTTCTCCACATTCAGGTGGAGATTGTTGCCCTTGCACCACGTGGCCAGTCTGCTCACCTCACTCCTGTAGTTTGTCTCATCGCCGTTGTTGATGGGACCCACCACAGTTGTGTCGTCTGCAAACGCAATGAAGAGGTTGGAGCTGAATGATGGTGTGCAGTCGTGGGTCAACAGAGTGAAGAGGAGGGGGCTCAGCACACATCCTTGGGGGGCCCCTGTGTTCAGTGTGATGGTGCTGGAGGTGTTGCTGCCTGTGGTCTCCCCGTCAGGAAGTCCAACAGCCAGTTGCACAGGGAGGTGTTGAGCCCCAGCTGGTCCAGTTTGTGGATGAGCTGCTGGGGGATGATTGTGTTGAATGCTGAGCTGAAGTCGATGAACAGCATTCTGATGTAGGTGTATGTGCATATGCATGTATATGGTAAATGGTAAATAGACCTGTACTTGTATAGCGCCTTTCTACTCTTCCGACCACTCAAAGTGCTTTCACACTACATGCCACAGTTACCCTTTCACACACATTCACTCAGTGATGGCAAAGCCCATCAAACAGAAACTAACTTATTCATTCTCATTCACACATCAATGACGCAGCATTAGACTATATAAATATACATTATACAAATATACAAATACATAATAGTATATAAACAAAAGGGACTTATCTACTCACCAGTCCCCCTTTACAGCCTCGTTGTGTTTATACTTGTGCTCTTGCAAACTAGTCTAACTCAAACTTTTAAAGGTTTAATTACAAGTTGGAAGTTTAGTGGTGGTGATGTTGAAGTCACGTGACTGTGGTGCAGTTTGTTTATAGCCTAACATTAGCTTTTTACTTCTGGTGATCACATTTACACTTCAAAAATCATAAAAATGCAGTTCATTTGTGAATATTATCTTTCTGAACAGTATAATAAGTATCATACACCTTTATTCAAATGCAAAAAATCCACACAAGCTGCCTAAAGAGTATTTGAATTATATGTGAATGTAATTTCAACATATAAATAAATGAATACATTTATGAAAGGTTTATAAAAATATACAAAATTAGAATACATACATTTCAAACAATGACAACTTTTAAGATACAGAGGATGGTAGATTATGTACGGGTTTGTGGAAAACTATAAAGAATAGCAAAGCATAAAGCAGGAAAATGAATGAAAAAAAGGAGCAACAGATCAATGGAAAAGCATTTCCCATGGAAGACCTTGATTTCAACCAGGGCCCAACACAAAATGAAAATAAATACTTGCAAACATCCATGCTCTCTCTCTCTCTCTCTTGGCTGTAAGAATGGCATTGAGGATTTGAGTGGACGTAAATTTCATTGTGATAAATAGCAGCATTGATTCAGCCCATCGTTACCATTCTTCTTTATGGTTCTGATCATTTATTGTTATTTGCTATGAGGGAAGGGCTGCCTCCACTAAACACCGCCATCCTTCTATATTTACTGCATCAGGGTTGGGACACACACGCCATTCATTCAATCCCTTACTCATTCATCGGTCTCCAGATACCTTTGTTTCCCTCTAACCATCATTTCTGTTTTGCAGTCTAGTTGGTCTCCACCGAGTCCAGCAATATATGGTTGTTTTTTGAAGTAACTTTAAAGCAAAACCACTGAAGCGCGATTGTTCTGAAATGCACCTAGAACGGGCACTGACATTAGCTGATCAATCAATTTGCAATTGTATGCTTGGCTGCCAAAACTCATCTCATTGGCAATAGCAAAAGCATTATTTTTTCTGTCCTGGTCTTGACTCTCATTTGGACTCTGACTTGACTTGGACTCAAACCTCTTTTGACTTGGTCTTGACTAGTCCTAGTCTTGGACTCGACAAAGGTGGGCTTGAACCAGAGGTGTGGACTCGAGTCATATGACTTGGACTCGAGTCAGACTCGAGTCATGAATTTGATGACTTTAGACTCGACTTGACAAAATGTAAAGAGACTTGCAACTCGACTTGGACTTTAACATCAGTAACTTGTGACTTCACTTGGACTTGAGCCTTTTGACTTGAAAAGACTTGCTACTTTCCCCAAAACCCAAAGATTAAAAAGTATGTTGACGTGGACCGCTCTATCTCTCTCTCTGTGTATATGTGTGCATCTGTGTGTGTGTGCTGTCGGCAAAACATCCAATCAAATTAGATCCACGTTGTTTTGATCCGACAGCATCCATCCAATCAAATTGCAGGACAACCAATGAAGAGGACCTGTCAAACAACGCGCCAGTTGGCAAAAATGATACCAAAGATAGTTTCGTTCGGGTATAAAAACTACGAGGTGGTCAACAAAAAATGAATTGCAGTATGCAAAACATGCTGGTTGAAGATTACAGACGGAGACGCAACAACTTCCAACTTCGTTCGACATTTGAAGTTGCACAAAGAACGGTAAGTTCTGAATGAAAGCTAACGCTAGCTTATCGGCTAAGTAACTTTGCTAGCTGTATAGTTAAATCAGTGAGACTGTAAACTCACGTTACATCGCAAACATGGCAATCTGCGTCCACTGCGGGTTCACTCCCTTGCTCATACTTTTGTTATAAAGTCATAGTTCGGGATTTTTGAAGCAGGGTTGTATGAAGTAGTCAGTGTATCACATACAGTAGTTGTTGTTACATGTTTTGCCAGAATTGATCCTGCAAGAGGCTGTAGAGACTGAGCAACCTGTGCCTCTGGTTGATGAAGAAGAGCAAGAGGACCTTAGAGAAGGAGAAGGGCTGTTTGCTGCATACCATAAGAGGCAGAAAAGGATGTTGGGACCACTCCAGCACTACAGCTAAGTCACTACCTTGACATAGCCGAAGGACAGAACGCCCTTTTGTTCTGGGCATTGAACATGAAGACTCTTCCTTCACTCTTCCGAGTGGCCATCAGAGTCTTGGCGGTGCCTGCCTCCAGTGCTCCAGTGGAGCGAGTTTTCAGCCATGGTGGCATCATACTACGTCCCCATCGTGCACAAATGACTGACAGACTTTTGGCTAATTTGATCATTTGCAAATGCAATGCAGCATGGGGCCCTGACATAGAAAAAGCACAACCCTGTTCATTGTTATGTTCATGTATTTGTTACATACACTAAGATATAATAAAAATATATTTGACTAGACAGATCTTAGAAGGGAGATATGTTGACATATTTAAATCAATCATTAATGGACCTATTATGAACAGACATGTTATCTAGAAATATCTAGATGATAGATATTCTGATTCTGAGATATAATGATTCTTCTTCTAATTGTGTTCTCAAGAATATTCATTAATGAGGGCATACACATTTCTTCTCTCAGTTTCATACATATTCACTGAAGAGTTACAGCTTACTTAGACTGTGCCATATATTACAGAATCAAAAATCATCAAATTGATATATCATATCAGTTTATATCTATATATGTCTATATAAGTCAATATAACATCATATCTTGATGATCACCTGTGACCAATCACTGAGCACAATGTAATCTTGTACCCAGAACTACAAATGCTCCTCTACCTCCTGTCAGTTCTCCTCTGTTTTCTCAGCAGACTATTTACATTATTAGATCAGTTTCCTCTGCTTTGCCTGCCCTGCTGCTTTCATTCACTCCCAATCTAAAGCCAGCCTCTGTCAGAGCGTTGCCTTAAGGCACATTACAGCTATTTATGAAGGAATCAGCAGCTGTCCTTTTCTGTATCCAACAAACTTACTTATTGCTCAAGGGATTCACACCAACTACCTTTCTGATCATGAGCTGTCTGCAGAGCTCCTAGCTGCCCCTTGAATTTGTAACTGCTGGCCAAGTGACCTGCTGGCTTTGTTCCCATTGTTGAGAGTAAGACTATCACACATACACACACACACACACACACACACACACACACAGAAACACAAACACATGCTGAATGCATGCACCTGCTTTGCCTGAAGTACTCTAGAGAATCACACGCAGGATCACGATATAGGTCAGTCACAGTAATTTTACTGTCTATGGTATATTCATACTTTGCACGTGACGTCACAACTACTAGCTGGCGGGCAAGAACATCGTTCTCCAGCAACGAAACCCAGTAAACTAATCAAGGATTACCAGGAAGTCGCCAGTTTTACTATACAAAAGTATATATATACATATATATATATATATATCTATCATATGTACATGATTTAATATGATATGATGAGAAGAAGAATACATGTTAGAGTACACACGTTACTGTTGTACTGCGTCATGTTAACGTTACTTACTTACAGTTACTTTGCATACATAACGTTACTATGGTACAGTTATTACTACTACATTAACGTTACAACCTAACAGATTACTAACAGGATTAAAGGCATTTCGCTGCTCCAGCTGCTCTTGTCTGTTGTCTGATGCTATGTGGAGTGGATGAGCAGGTAGGCTACAATGTCTGACATCCTGTTAGCCATATATGATACAGTCTAGTTGGCATAAGGTTTTTTTAAACTAACGTTACTTATCAAGCTGTTATTGGCCGGCAGGCAGAGTGTACATATTCAGATGAAGACTTCATCACACGACGGAACAGATGTCACTTTGTGTATAGCTACAAACATGCAGACATTAGCAACCGTTAGCGGGTAACGTTAGCTGGCTAACTAGTAACACTCCCGTTAGCTTTGATTATGAAGATATTCCTGTTCTTCACCTCCCATACGACAGCGTTGTTAACCCTCCACTCTTGAAGAAAAGATAGCTATCCATACTTTGGTAGGCTTTCATTTTTTGTGCGGTGTAAGGTGACGGATATATGTTTCTTGCCCGCCAGGTAACCATGGTAACCACGTGACTGCAAAGTATGAATAGAGTTTTTATAATTTTTTAAATTTTTATTTCACACATAAATCTTTATTTGATTTGGTGTAAATTCCTATTGGAGTTAAATTCAGATCTAGACAGGCAGGAGCCAGTGTGTTGTAATATATATGTAACATGTTATAATTTGTTTCCACCAAAGGCAAATACAATTATTTGTGCGAGTAGATTACATACAAAGTCCATGCACAAATGCGAAAAAACACTAACTCATGCAAGTTGAAAATATTGGACAATGAGCAAAAAAACACTTGTATCTGGCTGCGTTCACCCACAGCTCTATGATACTACTCATATTTGTACAGAGACCGGACAAAAAAGGAGATTGCTCGGAGAAAATTAAGAGAGGAAGTTGGACTACCTTACAGTACTGAAAATATGTGTCTGATACTTGATTCCATCTATCAGTTTTTCTTTACTATGAATTAAGTTAACCGTTAATCTGTTTATGTTAAGCTCATAGAACTGTTGTAAACCAGATTTAAGGATCAATACTAAATGCGAGGCACATATTCTTTTTTCTTATAAGCACTGTGAATTCTTGCAAATGCCATTAGGAGCAGTAGGAGGAGCCAGAGTAACCTGATTTAATTTTTTTAAAATTCTTTTTTAAAAATATTATCTATCTGGTGTACTACTGTCGGGATATAGTGAAAGTGTCAGCAAATATGATTTTTTATAAATATTACCTACTGCAGCTTTAAAGCTCTGAACCACAGACCAAACCTCAATTAATGAAAACTTAATTATTCTTATGTGGCCTATTCATCGAGTAAATGAGAAGAAACTGTGACATGCAGAGTGAGGTTGAAATATGGTAAACGGTAAATGCACTTGTATAGTGCCTTTCTAGTCTTCCGACCACTCAAAGCGCTTTTACACTACGTGCCACATTCACACAGTGATGGCAAAGTCCATCGAACAGAAACTAACAGTCACAAACATTCACACACCGATGCACAGCATCAGGAGCAATTCGGGGTTCAGTATCTTGCTCAAGGATGCTTTGTCATGTGGCACCAGGAGCTGGGGATTGAACCCACAACACAACCTTCTGATTAGGGAACGACCCGCTCTGCCTCTGAGCCACAGTGGCCCCTATATGTATATATATATATATATATATATATATGTGTGTGTATGTAAGTATAGTCTGACAGAAGCAGGAGAAGGGGACATACTGAGGACAATAATATTATCTGGCTACAGGCCTCACACCTGTGAACACTAGAACAGATGTGTGTAACATAACAAACCAATTACACACAAACATCAGCTGAAGATTAACTAACAGCTCACTCAAGAGTGATTGGATACGATTTTGTTGTATCATGACTTCAAAATAGGCATCTGTGTTGTGGACAGAATGCGCAAATGCCATGAGACACTATGCAAATGCGGATAAACACACATCAGCCACAAGGGGGCAGTGCCACATCAGATATCTTCTTTCAGTCTGTGTTTGTGCTTATGCACCCTCTGTATGGTGTGTGTGTATGTGTGTGTGTGTGTGTGTGTGTGTATGAGAAGAGAGACTCGATTCAAGAAAATGAACTCGGCTTCTGTTGAATTTCAGCTTTAATAAATAATCATTAAAAGATCTTTCACCTCCTGTACAAGGACTAAACCGGTGTTTTAGCTAATCTAATAAAATTAATATAAACTAATCTAATACACTATCATACAGCTTAATCTAATGCACTATATTAAAATGTAATATAAACTATATAATAAAGCAAAATGTGTTATTAACCAGGTAATTTACACAACCTCTACAGTGTAAAACAGAGCAGAACCTTTAGATCTCCATCTCGTTGGCCACTAATTAAGTCTGCTTTCTCTTTGCATTGACTGAGGCTTCACTTGATGCCAGTGTTTATTTAGCTTTTATGCAGCTTTCTCTGAACCATTGATTAGTACAGAACAGCAGAAGTGATGTGCCAAAAAAGCAGCAAAAGTTTTTGTGCTCACTGGAGAGAGTCTGGAGAATCTATCACGTCTGCACCAAATGCATGGTGGTTTTTGCAAATCATTTCGGGGGGTCCGTAATTAGCAATGCCACTGTAAGTCAAACAGGGGACAAAATGCTTTCATAGTCAAAGAAAAAGCAAAACAAATGAAAACAGGTTCAATCAGTTCTGCTCGTCTGAGGAGCTGTATGAGTGTATGATTTTACAGTGGGCACACAGAGGTGAGTGAAATACAGCTCAGGCTACAGAAATGGAAGCAGCAGAACATTAGCAGAAGCACACAGACATGGTAAAAGTGCATTAGTAATATTAAGAGGAACAGTTGTAGCAGCAGCAGTAGTTATATATATATATATATATAGCAATTCTGCTTTACCAAAGGTTGCCAGTGCTTGACAGACTCTCTTAGCCCTGTGTTTTGTCTCTCAGCTATAACTCGGGGGGCGTTTTCAGACTTTTTTGACTGGGGTGGCATGAAGTATGTATCTCAGCTTTCCAGTCATTCTGAATTTACGCAATTCCAATACTGTTTAGATATCCAAGTATGCAGATATATTCAAATACACCTTTATATTACTACTTATATTACTACAAAAACATTTTTGGTTTTGCCCTCAAACTGCATGGGATTAGCATAAAGTGGGCCTGTCTGCAAAGGGGAGACTTGTGGGTACCTTTAGAACGCATTTCTATTTAGATATCTGAAGGTCAGAAGTCAAAGGACCCCTTTGAAAATGGCCATGCCAGTTTTTCCATCGACAAAATTTACCGACATGCTAGCATGACGTTGATACCAATGGATGTGTTAGGTCATCTAGTTTCTTATGATACCAGTATCTTCACTCTAGCTTTAAAGCAGAGTCAGCTACAGCCGAGGTGAAGAGGTGATGATAATGGGGTGGCCAATCAGTGGTCAGTGCCACCCCATTTGCTACTTATATTTTAATGCCTTTCTTTATCATCTGTGAAGTGAAACCATCTGTTTTCACACAGTCAGAGAAAGTAAAAGTGTGCAACCTGCTCATAGTTCAGTTATAATATCCCAGCGCACCATGGACCGTCTCTCCTGCCGGTCAGACAGATTGGAGTGGCTTCTACCCACCCTAATTCCAGATCTGACTTTTAAGACATTGTCTGCAGTTTAAAACGGCATGTGAAAACGGCTTAGAAGAAAGAAAAAGAATATGGGGGAGTGAGGTGTGTATTTTTATCATGGTTTGCATTATTTTGACAGTAGAGAACAGCATGTGACTTATACTACAACTTAATCTTATGAGTTAATTGAACATTCAGTTAGAAGTTTTGAAATAGTTCTAAATGTGATAACCAGACACATTAAGTTGACCTGGCCTCAAACTGCTAAACTATAATTACACTACACAATTTATGTAATTACAGTGATCAACTAAACAAAGGTTTCTGCTCACCATCCAGACTACCGGTGTTTGCCATTTTTCACAAAGGTGTTTGTGTCCTGAAGAGACAACGAGGTGCCAATGAACACAGATTTTTACATTTTGGACTCTCTGTTGCGTGTTTTGTGGAGATGTGTGACAAGATTCCTACACATGGGATTGGTCTGTCACCATGCACGAAATGACTCTCAGCTTGGAGGTGAAGCAAGGACACGAGGCAGTCGGTTGCTGCAATGTTTTTTGATAGGACGGATGTCATTCTGGGTAGTGGTTGTGTCCTCCCCCTGCTCCCCCTCCTGTGGTTCTGAGCCCTCTTCCATGTAATGTGGCTTGATATGTGGGTGATATTTTTTTTAAGCAGGTTGTGCTGGGATGTGAGTGATGAGCCGTATTAACCCTGTCCCTGAAGGTGGTGATCGAACCATTTACACTTTCCCTGTCTGATTAGCCTGCATCCCGTGACCTGGAACAACAAGCTGATCCATGGTGGAGTTGTTGGAGAAGGGTCTGCTGGCTCCGGAGGTGAAAAGCACTTTTGGTTGTTACCTTCAATGTGTGCCAGCTAACAGGCTTAACAAACCAGAGCATGGAGCCTGTTTATGATTCCAGTCATTAGCTATAACTTTTAGGGTGAAGGTTGGAACAGCAAGTATTTTGGAACACATGCCCTGTCTAACCTTGGTTTTGGTGCCATACCATATCATCATAAACACGTGGCCTCAATGGTTTCATGGCCAAGATCAGACATTCGTCAATCCCATAATGTATAAAGTGAGCAATATTTAATGAACTGATTTAATGGGTTTTTTTTTTTTTCATTTTGGGAAACAGGCCTTAATGCTTTCCTTCTGACTGTTAGATGAGAAGATTGATTTCACTCTCATGTTAATGAGCAGTGCCTGAATTGGACCAAAAAAGGTGCCAGTACCCTAATTCACCCTAACCCTAAACACAATATAACCCTAATTCTTTTCCTGTCTTTGATCCTTTTTAACAAGGACATTTCAGTGCTGCTTTCTTAGCTGTAAGCTAGGTATGTGTTAACGAAGCATATTTACTTAAGTACTGTGGTTAAAGACCAGCGTGTAGGACTCACTGGCTTCTGTCTGGTAGTTGTTGAGACGTTTCACAAAAAGAACACAAACGTGAACCCTCCCCTTTAGGTCTTAAAAACACACAGTGTGTGGGATTAGGTGGTATCTAACAATGAAGCCGCACATTGCAACCAGCTGATACCACTCAGCCTTTCAAGCATGTAGGAGAAACTACAGTGTTTACAAAAGGCCCTATCTAGAGACCGTGTTTGGTTTGTCCCTTCTTGGGTACTGTAGAAACATGGCGGTAGAAGAGGACCTGCCTAGCTCAGGCTTACAGCTCATTTTAAAGAAACAAAAATACAATGATTCATATTTCCAGGTGAACATACACTAATAAATATTATACACTAATTATTATTATTATATTCCATACCTGCCAATAGTTATAAAGATCTCAAATGATTGATTTGTAAGTGAATTGTCCTTATTTTGGTTCTGAGACTTTTCATTTGGAAACTGAAAACAATATTGCTCAGGCTAACTGTGGCACTTGTGTACATAAAACAGTGCACATCAGCACTTACATATTATAACAACTGACTTCTTTGTAACACAAAACAGGGTATTAAAAAACATATTTAATGAAATGTAATTGACCTAATGAAAGTGTGACCTCTTAACCCAACTTTATTTTCTAGAATGTTGTTATGAGAAAGGAGAAGATCAGGGCAGAATGCAGACAAAGACCAAGCATGGGCAATGAGAATGGAGCTGTTTTCAGCCATCCATTGCAGTGCACAGTTGACATCCATTGCCTACATTTGGTGCCAAAGCAGGAAGTAGCGTGCCCTTTATGTTTTTTCTCTCACCGTCGACAAATCAAGGATGTTTTTCTAAATAATCAAAGCCATGTTTGTCCTTATCTAGGTAGTAGGAATAAAATCTTCTAGTATCAATCATCTGTCTGGCAATAGGGAGTGCCATTTCAGACTGCAGTGGGATCATGAATGCAGAGGGCATCCTTCAATTAAGGTTCTTGTGCAGGGACTCATAGTCACCAAGTGCACTCTGCTGAGGTGTGCCAAAGGAGTCATAAAGGGGCCTAAGCACCAAGCTGGGAGAATGCCCTTAAGATTAGGTCCTGCCTGCAGAGCTGCATGGGCTAAAAAAAAGCTTGGGCATTTCTGTGTGCCCAAGCTAATACGATAAAAGGCTTGTCAGATGAAAAGAAAAAGGACACTACTGGTTTCTCCAAGATTTCTCAGGAGTAACCCTACCCTCAGTGTGAGCAGGGCAGAAACACTTTCTAAAGCCTGAGTTGCTTTTAATCCTCTTGTCCAAAAGTGAGTCACATCTCAGAGTTTTTTTTTTTTTTACTGAGATGCAAACCTTCATCATGATACAACTTGCAGGACAGATGTGTGCTTCATATTCAAGGTAGGTCACTGTTTTTACAAATCCTAGATAGAAAGTGAGAGGAGACAGCAACGTTTCATGTGTGCGTTGGGTCAGCAGGAGTGTGTGGACTACTGCTGGTCATATTTATTCCATACAAAGGCTGACAAGGTGAGCCTGACTAGTACCAGACAACAATCTGATCAGTGTTAGATAATGAATAATAAATGACTTGTGGGGGAAACAGTTCTCAAACTCCCTGCCCAGTCATTTCTTGTGTGCAGTTCCATCATATTTCATGCTCATAAGGAAGAGCAATGAGTACCTGTGACAAGGTTGTGTTTACTCAAGAGAACAATTGGAGAGAACCTTCATAAAGTCTAGGACAGTGAGGTCAAAGTAACTTAGTACTTGAAACCCTCGCGTGCATTGGAATGATCCTATAATGAACTGATCTGGCCCGAGGAGGCTAGACGTTTTGATTGCTGAGATGAGGATTTGTGGCATGGAAGCAGGGATCAGCCTCACTGGTGTTATACAGTACAGCATTCCACCCTGTGAGCAGCTCACAGCAGTAACAGGTCCAAAGGGGCCCTGTGGGGATAAAATACAAAAGTTCTGTTTACTGTAAGTGTTTCTCACCAACGGCCATTATGTGTGTCCTAACAAATGGGTTGAATGCATAAAACATTTGCAAAACTGTTTTGTTTACGTTCATGCAGTCTTCTTCTTCACTGCCTTTGTTGGTGCTTTGCTGTTTTTCTTGGCACATTACCGCCACCTGCAGATCAGTTGAAAAATGTAGTCAGTAACCTAATCCAAGTATCACAATATTAAAGCTGCAGTCGGTAGGTAAAAATACCTTTTTGTCATAATTGCTGAAACTTTCACTATATTCTGACAGAAGTACACGAGACAGATACTCTGTGAAATGTTTCTCTGGCTCCTCCTAGTGCTCCTAATGGTATCTGCAAGAAAAGAGAAGAAAAAATCTGATCTGCAAAACATATTTGAGCCTCTATAGTGCTAATAATTTCAAGCTAGCAGGGTTTGTGGTGAAAGTAAACAAATCTGTTCATGCACTGTTAAATTCTCTATTTTTTTTCTATTTGCTTTGAATAAATTGATTACTTGTCTGACTTATTCTCTGAGTTTTCTTTTATCATACGACATATATCGCAAGACAAGATATCATGAGTAATCTTTAAGGACCTCCTTTAACTTTATTAAATACTGAATGAGCTTTGGCTAATAAACTTGCTCTCTTTAATTATTTATTCACTCATTACTTGAAAAGAAAGGGGAAAAAAGCAAAGCTTAGTTACTGAAAGTTACTGAAAAATACAATAAACTAAACCAATCATATTACAGTATGTATCCAACTTGCCAAAGTTCCTATAAAAAAAAGAGGAAAATGTAGAAATAAAGAGCATGTAAGATTTAGGATTTATTTAGGATTTAGTACCTATCTAGTTAGGGGAAACTACAGGGAAAACTGCAAAAGGCCCTCTCTCGAGCCAGTATTTGATTCGCCATTCATCCATTCTACATGGTGGTTCAACATGCCAGACTGCGTAGAAAAGGACCCGCTCACTCTGTAGCTAAAAACGGCTCTTTCTAAGGTAATGAAAACAGAAAGATTCCTATTTGACGTCTGTAGTTCAGAGGTAGACCACTAATTGGAGGGTTGTTGGTTCGATCCCCAACTCCTCTCGCTGCATGTCGAAGTATCCTTGAGCAAGATACTGAACCACGAACTGTTGTGAATGAATGAGTTAGTTTCTGTTTGATGGACGTCTGTCGTGTAAAAGCGCTTTGAGTGGTCAAACTAGAAAGGTGCTATACAAGTACAGTCCATTTATTTTCAGATGATTATACACAAACCAGCTCGGCAATAACAGCCAGCTCTTTCAGCTCCCAAAAGACTCATCATTTAGTACCACTGTTGGCTTTTATAATTCAGCTAAATTTAGCCTATAACCAAATGTAGCAATATTTTGACCTATGATTGGTATGCCCATATACTGTATCACTCAAATTATTCAATGTACTTACCTAATTTCCAGAATACCATAATTTGGTATTATGCTTGGTAAAAAAAACCTTAAACATTGTATGTATTAAACTATGTTTTGTATCTAACTAGCACAACATACAAAAATCTCAGCATGCGGGGTGCAAGGTAGCTCACCTTGTAGAGTCCTTACTACAGCGGCATGGGTTCAATTCCAGCCAGTGGCCCTTTGCTGTTTGTTATCCCCCCTTCTATCTCTCTACCACATTTCCTGTCTATCTTCACCTGTGCTATCAAAATAAAGGCATAAAAATCCCAAAACAAAAAACAAAAAAAGTCACTTAAAGGAGTCAACTCATTCAAGAATGACAAGGTTCAAGGTTTAAGGTTACTTTATTTGTACCCATAGGAAGATTTGGTTTGCAATAGAAGACACACAGGTATTCCTCTTGACAAAAACAACAGACAAACATGATATATAAAGGATAATGACGGTTCCAGGTTCTAAAAATGAGGACTCACAAAGATAGAACAATAAGAAACACTAAAATAAAGAACCACGAGAATGAATAAGGTAAAAATGCAGATCACTTACAGGATGTAGGTGGATTTAAAGAAAGCAAGACAAGTGGAATGCAGTGCACGTGAGGGCTCTGGATGACTTTGACCTATATGTTCCATGTGTCACAGTGTATCACACAACTAGATGTCAAAATGCACGTTCAAATGTGTCAGTTTTTTTCTCCAACAGCGTCTGGCCATTTCTAAATGTCAAAGTGTTCTCCAGAATTCAGGAAATAGAAATAAAAGTAGGTAGAAGTGGCATTCACTGTCCATACATGAGTGGAAATTAGTACAGAAAAGAGTGACAATTTTAGAAATCTCTCTGACATTTTCTCTTTGTTTCCTTCAGGGAAACCAGAGTGACAGTTCTGGGAAGTGTAAATAAAAAAATATATCCGAATGAAATTTTTAATGAATGCTTTTACATGAAAATAAGAGCCTGTTGTTCCGCTGAATGCCAACACAACAGACTATCATAAGACCTGTAGCCGTTCAGCAATTTAAGCAGTTAAAATAATAAATGAAAAATTTGAAAATGCCACACTCAAATCATCACTTATAATAACAAAGCCTGTTTATTATAGAAGGGAGCAATGGAAGGCGGGATGTACTGTCATACATTACATTTCAAAGGCTATATATGTAATGATGTGTGTGTGTAATTTGAGCTGAAATAGGATTTTCCTTCTCTGGAGGAATTGCTGTAACTGAAGAACACCTTAAAACAGTTTTTTTTTCACTCCCAATTAGGGAGTGACCAGTCAGCTCCTTTCTCTCCGCTCCCCTTCCTGCTTGACCAGCCTGCAAAATAATGCTGCTGCTGAGGCTTTTAAAATGCTCATTTGATTTATTTGTTGGTTTTAAACAGGTGGTTGGTTGTGTGAAGCCTTCCCAGGTCAGCTGGGACCTTACTGGAGAATCTAAAATGACTGTGGTAATCTGAGTGTGAATGTGTTTGTGTGTATACTTTAAAGTGGAAAATGTATGATTTTAAGTTTTCTTACAAGTATTCTTTCAGTAAAATACCAGTTTAATCGTTTTTATACAGAGTATACTTTGTACTTTCATAAACTGAAAAATGGGCTATTCAGTGTATGAATGTGCGGGAATGGGGTGAGTTTGGCATGTAGTGTACAGAGCATTGAGTGGTCGAAAGACTAGAAAGTCCTATATAAGTACAATCCATTTACCATTTACCATTTATATACCGATACACTGATGGTTCCTCCCCTTTGTCCAGACAGCCTACTCTCCAATTTCTATTCAACATGTTCTGCGATTCTTGACACTGTTGCCCCTTTTCGGCAAAAAACTACCAAAACCAAGTCAGATCCCTGGTTAAATTATCACACCCGTCTGCTCAGACAACAATGCAGACAGACTGAACGGCGGTGGAAAAAGGATAAATTGCATGTATCCCTGGGCTGGTTAAGGGACAGTTTGGCTGCCTATCAGAGAGCTCTAAAGGAAGCCAAGTCCAAATATTTGTCCTCCATTATAGCTAACAGCTCTCATCATCCAAGACTGCTATTTAATACTATTGATTCTGTCGTTAATCCACGCCCTGTCCTGTCTGATGCCTCCACTGCAACCTGTGAAGAGTTTGTGTTTTTTTTCACTGATAAAGTGGCATCTGTCAGGCAGAATATCTGTAATATGAATATGTCTCTTGATGATGTCTGTGCTCCTCCGGCACAGACTGCTGTCTTCGAGCGGTTTGAGACCATTTCTCTGTCTTCTTTTACTAAGGTGGTTAGTCGCATGAAACCCACGAACTGTCCCTTAGATATTATTCCAGCCAAGTTTTTGAAGGAGGTTCTGAGTTCTGTTGGGTCAAGTCTGCTTGTTTTTATAAACACTTGTCTTAGCTCAGGGTCTGTTCCAGCTGCCTTCAAACACGCTATGGTTAGGCCCCTTCTAAAGAAACCGCATCTTGACCCCTCTGTGCTCTCCAATTTTAGACCTGTCTCCCACTTGCCTTTTCTTTCTAAGGTTTTAGAAAAAGTTGTTTTTATTCAATTACAGACATTTTTGGAGATCAATTCTATTCTTGATAAAATTTTAGTCTGGTTTTAGATCCCGACATAGCACCGAGTCAGCACTGTTAAAGGTGCACAATGATATTGCCTTGTCTGTGGATGCTGGGAATCCTGCTGTGCTGGTGCTGCTGGACCTCACAGCAGCCTTTGATACAGTTGACCATGCAGTCCTTGTATCTCGCCTAGAGCAGCACGTTGGCATCCGTGGCACCGTTCTCCAGTGGTTTAGGTCATACCTGGCAAACAGGAGTTTCTCTGTCTTGATTGGTGACCACTGCTCCTCAAATGCATCGCTGCCCTGTGGGGTGCCACAGGGATCTATTCTCGGCCCTATTCTGTTTTCATTGTATATGCTACCTCTGGGATCAATTCTAAAAAAACACAACCTGTCTTTTCACTTTTATGCCGATGATTTGCAGATATATTTGCCCATGACACCAAACGAAAACACTGCACTTACTAAGCTGCTGGACTGCATCACAGATATAAAACAGTGGCTGTCACAGAACTTTTTGCACTTAAATGACAGCAAAACTGAATGCATTTTGTTTGGTTCACCAGCTATGTCGAATGTTCTCACCACAAATTCTGGCACTCTGGCCCCCCTTTTTAAATCACATGTCAAAAATCTTGGGGTAACATTTGATACTGGGCTCAAATTTGACAAACAGATTAGCTCTGTTGACAGCACGAGCTTTTTTCAGCTCTGTCTTTTGGCCAAAGTGAAGTCTTTTCTCAGTCGGCAGGATATGAGAAGGCAATCCATGCTTTCATCAGCTCAAGACTGGACTACTGCAATGCCCTTTACGTTGGCCTCAGTCAGTCCTCAATTTCTCGTCTCCAACTTGTGCAGAACGCTGCTGCCCGATTTTTAACTAGCACGTCCAGACGCGAACACATTACCCCTGTGCTGTCGTCACTCCACTGGCTTCCAGTCCGTTTTAGAATTGATTTTAAACTTTTGTTGTTTATTTTTAACACCATTAATGGCTTGGCCCCCTCTTTCTTGTCAGAGATTTTAACTTTTCGCAATTGTGGCAGAGCCCTGCGCTCTTCGGGTCAGCTTCTGTTAGAGGTCCCTAGGTCGAGACTTAAACAGTGGGGCGATCGTTCTTTTGCCGTCGCTGCTCCTAGACTGTGGAACAAACTGCCCCCTGACATTCGCACCACTACTGATCTCGGCCTTTTTAAATCGCAGCTTAAGACCCACTTTTTAGATTAGCATTTAATTCTGACTAGGACAGTACTGTCTCTTAGGTGTACTCTTTTTATCTGCTCCTCTCTATGCATTTCTGGAAGGCTTTTAATACCCTGCAGTGCTGCAGCACTACAGCACTTTTAATTGTATTTGTATATTATATATGTGTTATGTATTGTTTCATGGCTTTGTTGTAAAGCACTTTGGGTACCTTTCGGCTATTGTAAAGGGCTATACAAATAAACTTGATTTGATTTGATCAGTCATAACATTGTGAGCACTGTCCAGTGGAGTGAATAACATCTCATTATAATCATCAGATTATCTGGTTCATTCATCATGGCATCTGTCAGTGGGTGGGATATATTAGGCAGCATTTTGTACTCAGTACCTATCAAAAGTGCTCCAAGAAAGGATAAAAACTGGAGACAGGGTCATGGGCGTACAATGCTCATTGATGCACGTGGGGAGTGACCCAACAGACGAGCTACTGTAGCTCAAACTGGTGAAACAGTTAATGCTGGTTCTGATAGAAAGGGGTCAGAACACACAGTGCAGAGCAGTTTGTTGGTATGGGGCTGCAGAACATTCTGACCACCAGGGTGCCCAGATGCTCACAATGTTATGGCTGATAAGTTTATAACTTCAGTTAATTAATTAGATTAATAAGTATTTTTGTTGTAGTTGCCATCTTTGTTTCTGCCAGTGGTGACATCACAAGAATGGTTGCTTACTATGAATGCTAGCACAACGCTGTACTTAAGAACAGGCTGCTCTAAAGTACATTGTTGTGTTAGTGTTCGTTTGATGAGATTGAAAGTCACAACTGCCCATTCCTATGAGTCATAAGAGAAAATACAATGATGAGACCAGTTCCCATGGAGATGCACAATAGCGGCTAAAGTGAAAGGATGGCTGAACCTTCAACCTCATAGAAAGAAGTTGTGGTTGCCAGGGTGGGTACAGCTTTGTGGACCAATGAACTGATGGACCAATTGCCATGAACAGCTGTCCTGTCATGACCAACCTCTCCACAAAATCTTGTGCAAATCTCTGAATCTTTAAGTTATGCCCATTTTGATAGGCCACTCCAATTGTCCTTTTTCAGACATTTTGCCATTGGCATAAACACAAACACACACCTTCACACACAAACAAAAACACACACACACTTGTCCTTCATGTCAAATATTATCCTCCTAGGGCAAAAACGGGTGCCGCCAAAGGATGGGGAAAGACAGAGCGAGCTATGGAGCTGCCGGTTACAGCTATTAACATAGTGACAAAGACACTAACTAAATGCACGATTCAGCATAATCCCACTTGTATAAGGATCAGTGATGATGTGGACCATCTTGTGTAAAATAAATCATAATAAAAACCGCTTGATCTGCAGCTTCTTTAACAAATCCACATGCTAAATGAAAGCATTGAATAATATAATCACTGCAAAGCCAACTCCTATGCATCACTATGGAGTTTTGGAGCAATGTGTTGCACAGCACTTGGGATATATATGACAAGGAGCTCTGGAACAGTTCTGGAGTTCCTGAGATAACTTCTGTTATGAATTGGGGCTATACAAATAAAATTGAATTGTATTGATTTGGAGGCTTACTGGAGGCTTAAGACACTTTATATTGGCTCTTCCTTTCATTTGTGACCATAAGTAGGTTTAGGTAAGGATAACTGACAGCCTTTACAGCCACCTTTGCTGCACTGCCTTTACTCTACATAAAACTGATTTGTAGCTACTCTGGCTCCTCTTCCTGGTCAGAAATGCACACCTAGAGCTTTGTGGGGGCTGTGAGATTGAAACTCAGAGCCTACCACAGCTGCCTTTGGCTCCAATGAGTTTTGTTTTACTCCAAATCTCACAGCCAGAACTCTCACTGACCTCCTGGTGCTACATGGTGGCTATTAATTGGGGTAAGGGTGAGGGTCAAATGTTAGTTTTGGCCAGGGGTGTTTGGAAAGAGTCATCGAATGTAGAACTGCAAAAAAGTGTGTGTATTTGAAGTAAAACTGTTTAAAATCACTGAAAGTTTGTGAGGTATGTAAAGAAGAAAGACAATTATGAATCACACTGGTGTATCTGTATGTGTCTGCGTAGGAGGGAAGTGCGTGAGTGTGTGGAGTCGAGCAAGAACCTTGCCAAAAGGCAGGTTAAAGACACTATCTGATTAGATCTGACTAGACTGCCTCACTGATTTACACACACACACACACACACACACACACACACACACACACACACAAGCAAAAGCCACATATGTCCACAGCCTAAGCACTTACAGTACACAGTAATACTGCTGTTTTTGAATGTGAATGGATAACAGAGGAAGTGGAACAGAACAGAATACACCCAGAACAGCCACTGCTTTATTTATAGATTGAAATAAACCTTTATTTATTGTAATCTGGTAAGTGGAACGACTTTGACAAATGTTGCCATTTTCAAAGTATGTGTGTATGTGTGTGTGTATGTGTACGTCCGAAGTAATTTGCAAATTGGTTCCAATCAGGCAGATTGCAGTAAGCAGGTGGCCATCTGGAGAGAACCAGTCAACACAGAAACCCCCATCACCGTCACTGCTGGGAGACCTTTTGTCCATGAACATATCACAACACACCAAACCCTTACTCAACGCTCTATCACCGAGGCAACCATCCTCCTGAAGAAGAACTCTAGGAGCTCATTACACACCAGCCAATGTCTTAACCTTGTAACAGTGTTTACAGATCTATGCAAACAAAAAAAAAAAAAAAAAAAAAAAGAGAACAGCCTGCAAAAACAGACACAGAGGCCCCAGACATCCAATCATCCACAGATTAGGGGTTCTCCAGGGTCTGGCTGTGGATGATGTGGAGGTGTATATGTGGAAGGCCGGAAAGGCAATGATAGGTAAGGTGCCTCCTCCCCAAGGGTAGCCCAACATAGTCACGATCACTCCCACTACACTTTAAAAACAATCCTTACTCTTTTGTAGGTAGAAGAAGGTAGGAAAGTGAGTAATGGACAGTACATAAAGTATTCTTTTCAAATGTAAGGTTTGCATTTGAAATCTCATGTTTAATGAAAACCTCAAAGTTCGTCAACACATAAACTCCTGGATCATTTTAAAGCATTTTTATTTGATGACATATTATCACCCGATAAAGTTGTTGTGTCCAATTGTCTTTATAACAAAGCAGTGTCTAGCTGGAGTCATTAGCCCTGCACACAAATGTATGGCAAATTTCAACCACATTTTGAGTAAATCTGCAAAAGAAAATGCAAATGAATGCTTGTTTCCACAAACCTTTTTTATGTGAATATTCTGAGATAAGAAGTAGCTGGTGGTGCCCAGAAAATCAGAATAGGGTGCAACCAGATGATGTAATTGAAGGGTGCGAGTCAAACCCCCATTTTTGTTTTGTTTTAAAAACATACATACAAATGAACAGGATAACAAATACTATACAGTGCAGGGAGAGGCAGAAAACCCATGTGGGCTTATTTGAAGCCTCCACCTAGTAAAAATTTCACACTGACTATGAATAAGTACCTCATCCAAGCCCACTTCAAAACATCTGAACTATCCCTTTTTATACATTTTGTTAATAATACTCCTGTACTTTTAATGAAGTTACATTTTGACTACTACCACCAGTAGGCCAACATTTCCATATGCTCACTTGAAAATATCAAAATCTAACATGCAGATTGGCATGAAATTTACTGAGCAAATTAAAGATCCACAAATGACCCTGTGGCCTTTCCTGCAGCACCAAACTGAATATCTACCAATGAGACTCAGTGAATGATAAACAACACTTTCTCTCTCTGTCTGCACGCAGTGTTGACAGCTGCACTTGACTGCCCATGCAGCCGGACCAGTGGCTGAATGAAGAATCAGCTACCAGTCCTCTGCACTGAATACAAAATGAGGTAGCAGTGTGTGTGTGTTGTTGTTCAGAAGGGAACAAGGAGTGTTTCACACAAGGAGTGGAATAAGACATTATGTGAAGTCTGACTGTATCTGTCAGTGTCATTGTCTGTGTCTGTGTGTGTGTGTACACATGTGCTGTCAGGCAGTTAGTAAAATAATATGTATGCATATATATGCGTGTTTAAGTACGTGTGTGTGTATTAGGGCTGTAAAGATTCACAGATAAGAGTCAGAAATTGGTTTTAACCTTATAGATGCAAATAGATGGTACATAAACAAACGTCCGACAACGCAGACACAATTTACAGTGCATAATCAAATCTGAAATCTTAAGTCTGAAACAGAGTCCTGCACTAGGTGTTGACTTGACCGGTAATGTGGATACATGAATATTACCTGTCTCGGAGCACTGTGCTACGTGCCACATTCACCCTTTCACACAGCATCAGGAGCAATTTGGGGTTCAGTATCTTGCTCAAGGATACTTTGACATGTGGCAGGAGGAGCCGGGGATTGAACCAACAACCTTCCAATTAGGGTATCGAACCAACAACCTTGCGATTAGGGGACGACCTGCTCTGCTTCTGCACCACAGCCACCCAGTAAGCTGTAAAGTTTGCCAGGAGATCAGATAGTTTCAATTGAGTAAACTGACACAGGGTTTGATCAACATCAGCCGTGTGGAAGCAGTAGCAGCGTACTGAGTATCACAGTTGGTAACTGATTCAGCCAAATGGCCAGTTATGATTTTTATTAATTTTTCTACATGTTACTCTTATAACTGCGCAAGAAAAAATATGACTGTGTGTGTAGCACGGGTCATGGGTTGGATCGCGTGTCTTGTATTACCATTGGTATTTGATAAAATATATGTATTTAAAGTTAAGCAATGTCACTTCTAGGCTTCTAGACATGTATTAGGTCGCCTTAGAAGAGAGAGATGCACACCGCTAGTGTGTATATCAGTGGGTTTGTGTTTCATAAACACTCAGCTCCATCTCTCGTGTATAAGGGTGATCAAATAATCAATAATTATCCATCTGAAGGCCAATTATATGCTTTTTTTGTGTGAAATGACCAGACACTCAAATTATTTAAGACCATTCAGGAATCAATAACAGATGTCTGGGTTAGAGTTAGATTTCAACTTTTAATTTATGATCCCATATTAACTCTGAAACATACAAATGTTTGCAAAATGACAGTAAACACTACAGTGGTTGTCTATGGGAAGACTTTAGCTTTAATTTATTGTGGAACACCTTGATCAGATTCCAAATGTCATGTTAATATTTTGATCATTAACATCAGAGTGTGTATTTGGTATTATCTTGGGTAATGCAGGCATGCTCAGTATTTCAGAGAATGTTACAGACAAAGACAGCGTTATAACACCTTATCTAAATTAGATCCAGGTATCTTGTATTGCTCGAAACCCCCCTTTTCCGAGGCTTTCTGCTCCCTGACAAGAATACATTTCTGGATGCGTGACATATTTTAGGAAATAGTAATAAGTTGTCAAAAAGGTCCAGTATGCAACTTGTACAGTGGGATGTAGAAACTTGAAGCCAGCAGTGCACATCCACTGAGAATGGACTTTACAGTGAAGGAGGAGACATCTTGTGTCCAGTCAAAAACCTTAGGAATGAACAACATTTGCATATTCAGAGATTCTGGAAGTTCTAATGCGGTAGAAGGAGGATATGTTGTTTTAAGGATTTAACTGATGATCATAAAAGTTTTCTTGCATCACAGCAGCTCAATTTGCAACATCACAGAAAAGACAGCAAGAAAAAGAGAAACATAGATCTACATTTAGCATACACAGAAGACAATATTCAAGGCCCTTCAATGTGTATTTGATCTGGAATTAAGTGCCACATTTGATTTTGGGATTTACTGGTGCACAAGGAGTGCTTCAGGCTGACTTTGTTGAATTATGGAACCCTATGTCTCCAGTGTGATGGCAGCAACTTGTATTCACTGTTGGGGTCAGAGACAATGTTGTTCGCCATGGTAAACTGATTCATAGTGTTTCTCAAGGGGTTTGCCTACAATCTTTGAGCTGATTTTTTATTGGGGTAGCAGTTTTGACTTTAAAGTAGTGGACAAACATCTGTACCATGTTGTATCACAATACTGTAGAACACTCATAATCACAGGAGTAAAAAACAAAAGAAGAATTTGGCTACTTGCCCGGAAAGACCTAAGGCAGCGGAGGAAGTTAATTCTTGGAAATTACACTTTTATTTGTGGACAAACATATCAGACACACATTATTGTTCCAAGCAGACTATTTAACTTACTTAACTCAGTCCCTACATGGTATACTTTTTGTTTTGGACTGCTATTTGTGGTGGCTTGTTTAAAAATTGGAATAGTTTGTTTTAGTGATGAACAATAAAGGTCTGTTCTAATGTTAAAGCTGCTCTGATCAATATTTTTACAGAAACAATGGATGAAATATCTATGTTTCATGTTAAAAGGGGATGCTCACAGACAATTAGCACTAACTCCACATTCCCCCTCAGCTCTACGGAGCATTTGAACATCTTTTAGCTTATTGTTTTGGTTTTAAGGCCCAAAACTGTTGGGGTTCACTCTCACTACTCACTGCTCTCATTAGCAGTGCTTCCTGCAGCGGCAGCAAAAAAACCTTAGAGACTAGCTGTTGAACATAGTGGAGGATTTAGCAGCTAAAGAGACTGAGCTAAAGGAGGGTGAATATTGGAATTTAATTTGTCAGGTGGCACAGCCCCAAGTGAATGCTAATGTTTCTCTGTGTCTCTGTATGTTGAAAATATCAACTTTATGAGGTGACAGTATGTCATTATTGTGTTTTACATCTTGTTGTAAGATAATGGTTTGACCAGAAAATGAAATCTGGACTTCTCCTGAAAGATCAAACTCATCAAAAACCCAAAAGGTGGGCATGGTGGCCAAGTGGTAAGGCGTTGGTCTTGTAAACCAAAGATCATGGGTTCAATCCCCATTCATGCCTTTACAGCACTTCCATATTGAGTGAGTTGTTGCCACATTGACTAATCTGAATCCTATGCATGTTTTGCTTGGGTTTCACACTTCCATTTACTTGTGACATGTCTCTGGTACTACAGCACAAATGTTCTAATAAACTGGCAACCAAATATATATTGTGGTGTGTCTGGTATATGAGTCATGAGATTACATTAATTTTTATTTGCCTACTCAAAATACAACACATCTTTCAGCATCTTTCTGCCTCTGCTACTTTTTTGGCTGGTTACAGATACATGTGAGCAAATATCGATCACTGTTTCTATGGAGCTCTTGAAAATGTGTGAAATCTTGTTTGGTGTTTTTTGTTCTGAAATATTTCTACCTCTAGCACTTTTACTTTTGGCTCAAAGGAATCTGTGTGGAACATGGAACAAGGCTCCCCTCTGCTTAAAAGACACCTTGAAGTAATGCCATGGAAGGGATGTAAAGACAGATCTACAAATATTGCTCCAAACCTCTTACATAGCCCACACAAGAAACATGTTTTATCATGGACAGAGTCTTCAAGCATGTTCACTGACAGAAGCTCAGTTTGGATTTTGGGGGGAAATTATGGGGCTTGGATGTTTGAATTGTTGCTGACTGATCAAATAAATTCATAACCACCCTTTTCTCCCACATGGAAGTATAAATTGGGATACATTTTGTCATTTGCACAGTTAGAAGTAACCACTTATAAATATAGTGGAGTGCCATATTTATCTCTGAAATGCAAAGAAGCATAAATATGAAGTAGAATAAAATAGCCATTTTTAAGTACAGTACTATTGCTCAAAATTGTACTTGAGGAAATGTAGTTCCACTTTATTTATCCCTAAGTATTTTTTCAGGTATCTGTATTTTACTTTTAAAGTCAAGAATGTGTTTTACTTTTGCCACAAGTTGTTCTGGAGGCTGGGGGTGGAACAACACCTAGCTAAGACACTTTATTTGTATGTACACAGTTCATACTGAACATAGTATCAGACCTTAACATTCTAGAGTAAGTATTATTTTATTGTTACACAATATATAGATCGAAAGGCACATAATGACATATATATAAGAACTGTGTTTTTGCTACCTTAGAATGAGAAGGTGTTTTTGTGTATTATGTAATATAAATAAAAATGGACTTTTAATGCAAATATTTGCCTTAAGGGGCTTTACAATCTGTACAACACTGACACACTCTACCCTTAGTAATAGTAATCACAGTATATAAAGATTTTGATTCCAAATTACAAAGTGAAGAATATGGATCCAGGAGGGCATGTGGGCAGATAGGTAAGAGGTAAAAGCACAGCAATTACAGATAGGAGAGACAAACACACAGAGGGAGAGAGAGACAAGATAGCATGCAAATTAGGGTGAGAGGGAGGAGAGGAGAGGAGTGGAGACGAGAGGCTGAATCTCCTGGATGACGGTGATCCGAATCCAAACGTCTGGATAAGGCACCGACTGCCAGGAGAGAGAGAGAGGTTCCAGAACGGCTGATGGTCCAGCACAGAGGAGCCTGAGTGAAAAGAGAGGAGAAGGGGGAGAAAAGGAGAGGGAAGAGGGGGAGAGAGCTTGGCAGCTTGTGGGAAACTAAATCAACAGAAGGTTAGAGAAATGTAGTGGTTATCAGAAAGTTTGTTTGTTGAGTTCTCTTTGGCTTGACAAACACTGACCATGAGTACCAAAGTTAATAGATTGATTGATACTGAGACTGACCCGCTGGAAGGATAGTGGTGATAGGTAGAGATATTAAAGGATGAGCACTAATTGAAAGTTATAGCAAAAAGCAGTTGGAAAGAAGATGAAACACAGACTCAGTCTGTCTGATGTCAACCTTCCCACACAGGGGCCCTGCAGCCAGCTGACTTCTTTTTAACTGTGGAGAGCACAGGGGAGAGCACAGGGGATCTAAGGTAATGGTAAAATGACTGCATTTATGTAGCTTTAAACTAGAGTACAACATTTCCCCATTCATACACTGATGAGAGAGACCAACTGCTCATCAGAAAGAGTAACTAATGGCCATTGTCACACACACACACACACACACACACACACACACACACCGATGGCACAGCCAATTTGTGGGAGCAAATTTGAGGTTCACTATCTTGCCCAAGCACACTTCAACATGTGGACTCTAAGTCACAGCTGCCCTGTAATGAGATTGGACAGATGTGAAATCACCTTAACATCTGATCTGACATGGACAGGGACCGAAGAAGTGAAGCCAAGCACAAAAGTAACAAAAACTGCAGTTCCTCTACTGGCCACTTGAGACTTTCTTTAGCAGTAAGTCAATCTCCATAAGGCCCCATATTAAAATGTCCAACTTTACAGTTGGGTGGCATCACAGATGGCTGTTTTTGGTAACCACACTCCACCTCTTTGCCCATGTTTGGATTATCCAGGAAGCGGTGGGGACTGCCAAGATGGCGACAACCATGGTCGACCACACTGAGCTTCACAATGGCTCTTCAGGAACCTATGGGGGATGTCACACAGAATATGTCCATTTTAATTATACAGTCTATAACTAAAGCTAAAAGTGGTGTAATATGGTCAAATTTTCTAGCTGCATTATTCTAAACCAGTTGAAGACTTTTAGTGCTGGCAACAGGCAGACCAGACAACACAACATTACAGAATCAAGTCTGGATGAAACAAAGGTGTGAATTAATCTCTGCATTATGGACATGGACAGCAAAGTTGAAAATCAAACATAAAACTAAATGTGCCTTTAGTATCACACAGCACATAGTTAACCCTTTAAGCGCCAAAGTCGCAAAATTGCGACTGGACGCGGTACTGAATCAAACAGCTGTTTTCTCCTAATAGAGTGTTATATCTCATTCATACTCCCCTCCACTAGTTGGCAGACATCCCGTACTTAGACCTTAGCTCAGAAAAACGTCATGCTTCAATGCAAAATGTTCGAGGAAATCCCATCCAAACTTGACTTTTTTGTCAAAAGCGACTAGCGTCAAATCTAGCGACTTTTACTGGTCTTATTGGAGACTTTTGTGGTGTTTGGAGGCTCTGATGTGAAAGCACGTATCACTCTGCAGTGTGCTCAACGAGCAGCGGGTGCTGCCGTGAGTCCCTCCCCCGTCCAAAAGCACTCACAGGCGGTCAGTCTCACAGTAGCCCCGCGCAGCAGTCCCAGCCTGCAGACAGAGCAGAGAGGAGACACACACCACTCCGCGTCCAGGCTGCAAATGAATCACGCATGCGCCACCGTTCTTGCCCTGGCATACAGAGCGGGGTGTAAATGTAAAAGTTTCTTCACTCTCACACAAAATAATTATGCAAATTAGGAGACTTTTAGGACAGAAAATAGCTACTGAGGAGTTGTTGGGTGAGAAATCGGAGATAGTGTGCCACGAAGCTATTTATGCTGAAGTGGTATTGCTGGATTTAGGAGTTATTGAGAGAAAATGGCAAGCAAAAAGTTGACGCTTCGGGAAGTGATGGGTCTCCTATTCGCTGATCCTGATCCTGATTCTGAAGGGGAAAATCCACCTTTGGGAGATGATGATCGGTCGATTAGCGAGTGTGCTAGTAGAAGTAGCGGGGTTGGTGAGAATAGCGCTGGGACCAGCGGTGTTAGCGTTCACTCTTTTTACAGCGCCGGTCACGGTGCGTCCCTGTGCGTCTGTGCGTCTGTGCGACGCAGCAGTGTTCACCAAGCACAAAACACACACAAGTCCAACTCTTCTCCCAACATTAGTGGGGATAGCAGGGGGAGACGTGGGCGAAGTGTACGTAGAAGGGCTGGTGGGTGTCGTAGAGGCAGCAGGGGGGTAGTGATGATGAGTCTGTCAACCCTTTGCAAAATGGAAGGGGGGGCAGGGGAACACGAAGTCGCAGTGTCCATAGGAGAGGTGGACGTGGTAGAGGCAACAGGGGAAGGCAGAACAGGGCTGGAAATGATGACGATGATGATGGTAATGGTGGCTGGGCTAACTTGAGAGATGAGGAAGTATATCAGGAATGGATAAAGTCCTTTGATGAGCAAGTTGGATATCGTGGTGACAGAGAGCTTAGCACTGATTCAAGGCCTATAGATTTTTTGTCCCTCTTTCTGACTGATGATTTCTGTCACATTACAATGGAGACAAATCGGTATGCTCATCAGTATTTAGGCTCTCATGAACTAATGCCAAGTTCACGGTTTCATGAATGGTATGATGTCACTGTCCCTGAAATGAAAGCCTTCCTGTCACTCCATTTGAGCATGGGCCTGGTACATAAATCAGAGATCGAGGATTATTGGGCAGAATTTTGGCCAACTTTTACACCAGGATTTGGGAAAGTGATGTCTAGGAACAGATTTGAAATGAACCTGTCTTTCTTCCACTTTGCCAATAATGAGGAGTATGTTGAGAGGGGCCAGCCAGGTTATGATAGACTGTTCAAGGTGCGCCCAATAATTGACCTGATCATTCCACGCTTCTCAGCTGTCTATGGCCCACGCAAACAACTGTCACTGGATGAAATGACCATAGCTTTCAAGGGAAAGTGCACCTTGAAAATGTATAATCCGAACAAACCGGACAAATATGGTTATAAGGCATTTGTTTTGAGTGAAGCCAAGTCAGGATACGTTCTGCAGTGGTCTTTGTACACTGGACAGCATGGTGATGAGGTCACTGATTTAGGTGCCACCCATGTTCTAGTTCGGCAGCTGATGGCCCAGCACATAGGGAAAGGGCATGAGTTGTACATGGATAGCTACTACACGTCACCAGCTGTAGCAACTGAGTTGGCAAATGTTGAAACTGGTTTGTGTGGGACAGTCAGTAGCCAAAGGCGAGGTATGCCAAAGGCCCTGAGAAAGACCGAGTTGCCCTTGGCCAGAGGAGATGACCCAGTGTTCATGAGGCGTGGCAAAATGTTGGCGTGTGCGTGGCATGACGTAAAGCCTTTCCATTTGTTGTCCACTCTTCATGGGAACTCGTGTGTCCGGAAACGGATCAGGTCCAAACATACAGACAGTGGGTTTAGGGATGTAAACAGACCTGTGTGTGTGGATAGGTAAAATTCATTCATGGGGGGAGTAGACACTGCTGATCAGAGGATGAAAACCTACCTCTTTCCACATCGGTCAAAGAAATGGTACAATCGTATAGTGAACGCCATTCTGAGCATAAGTATGGTCAATGCCCATATCATTTACAGCAGCATGACTGCCGGTCCACACAAGCCACTGAGGGCCTTTGTGCAGGACATCATCACTGCTTTGCCTGAGGGCTTCTCCAAGAGAGAAAATAAAGTATGGGGAAGGCGTTCAGCAGAGGGGGAGAAATGCCACAGAGGCTTACCGAACGCCACTGGCACCGTGACACTGGCGATCGTCCAGACTGCATAGTTTGCTCCGATCGTACCCGTCCTAAAGGTCGTCATCAGACACAGTACAGGTGCAATCAGTGTGGGGTAGGCCTGTGTGCTGTGCCATGTAATGAGAGGTTCCACACTCTGACAAACTATAAACAGTGTCATCTGGATAGATAGGCACACATTAGGCCTCTGTAGGCACAAAAAAAAAAAAAAATCATAAAAAACGCCTACTGTTTACATGAGTTTTGTGGTGTAGTAATAGTTCTAGTTTATGACTGTTGGCTTACAATTTACTTTTTCCTTGTTCATTTGGTTTGGGACAACATAACAAATAGATGGAGGGGGGTGAATCTGATGAAATAAGTTCAACTCTCTTTCAAAATATCAGGTATTTCATGAAAATTACATAATCCAATATGGCCGCCGCCATATGACGTCATAATATGCAAATTAGACGGGAAAATTTACTCCCTAGATAAACTTTAGGTCATTCTCAATATTTGTCTCATTTACACTTTGTCTCTATCTCAAAGCACTTTCAAGCCAGAGCCCTCTGAAATTTAGATGTCAAAATCCAGTATTTTTAAAAATAAAAGCCGGCGCCTAAAGGGTTAATACTACACATAACTATATGTAAATGGTTACATTTATAGAGCACTTTTCTACCTTAACGGATAAAGCGCTTTACAGCACTGCCTCTCATTCACCCATCCACACACCGATGGCAGCCGAGGTGCCGTGCCCATCGGGAGCCACTTGGCATACAGTGTCTTGCTCAAGAACACTCACATTGACAGGAGGAGCCAGCGATCGTACCGCTAACCCTGGAAGTAATGGACAAACTGCTCTTCCTCCTGAGCCACAGCCCCCCAACCCCCGCGTGGCATACCCAGCCTCATAACGAGTCCTGTGTCTGTAGTGCAGGGGGAGGATGTTGACTCTCAGTGACCACGTGTCTGTTTTTATTTCTGTGTTTTATAAAATGGTGTACTCCCTGTTGACATTCCCTTCCCCCTGCTTCCCTACATGTCTGACCCTTTCACTGTCCTGTTACTGTGCAAGTCTGTGTGTGTCAGAGAGAAAGCGAGAGAGAGAGTGGTTGTGTGTAACCCAGGACAAAGATGATGGAGTTACAAAAGAGCACCTAGGAGATCAAAGTAATTCATTTTGCACCAACAGAGGACAATGAGAGGGTGAAAGTGTGTGCGTGTGTGTGACTGGAATCTTGGTCCAACAAAAGTTTCTGGGGATTTCAGGGTAATGCATCAAAGAGACTGTGAAACACACACACACATACACAAACACACAATGTTTGGCATTAACTAGGCTTGACTAAGCTCTGAAAACAATGTGTCATGGGAGCTGAGCTGGAACATGCTTTTGCAGCATTCAGAAGTTGCATCAGCTCATCTGTCTGTCTGTTTGTGTGTGTGTGTGTGTGTGTGTGTGTGTGTGTGTGTGTGTGTGTGTGTGTGTGTGTGTCCAAGGGATGTCTCAGTCAAACTGCAACAAAAATTCACCCTTGTCTGTATGTGATTTATAAGATAAAGTAAAAAAGGAGTGTGAGGAGGGAATATTAAGATTCACTCCCAAGTCAAACTGAATATAACATACATTTGTGCCAAGAAATCAATATCTATGTTCTGAGAGATTTCTCTACAAAATCCACTGTAACACTTCTGAACCAATGTTCATGGAATTTGGTTTGTTAAAAATGTGAGAAACTGAACCTGATACTGGTTAGCCTGAACTTCCACTGGGACATGCAGGCTGCAATCTACGAACAGGCAAAAACAGGTGTAAATTATTTTGAATTTTAGCTTTAGTTTCTATAAAAATGTAGATTGCTATACATATTATACTGATCTGCCTGGCAGCTTGTTTTTGTGAAATGTGAACTTTGTTTACAGGAAAACATAATTCATCTGGTGAAATAATTCCCCCACAGTTTTTCTTGCCAGTGTCCTGGTTAGACAGTAATTTGTAGCTACCATGTGTTAATACTTCATGCACCAACTCACACACACTAGTATACGTGTATTCATTGTTTTCATTCTGTCTTATAAAGTGCTGGTCTGACGAGCAGTGGCTGTTTGTTTTTTTATCAGTGCGTGTTGCATATGACTGCAGCAAGTTGTGACTGACTGTTCGTTGGCATAGAGCTGATCAGATCCGCCCACAGTGGAATTCCTACAAGTACCCAGTATCAGGTTCAGTTTCTCACGTTTATAACAAAACAATCAATGGAATGACACCGGGACCTCCCAAGTGCAACCATACGGAAGATGATTAGGGCTCAGTGAGTCTTGAGAGTCGGGACAAAACCAATTTTAAAAAACAATTTTTTTAAATGCACACTATATTAATTACAATTATATGTTTCTGCAGAGAAAGGTCTTAGCTATTTAAACATGTAAAGGAACAGGTTCTAAATAAAAATTATTATTATTATTTTAACAAATAAACATGTTTCCCTTCAGAACTGGATTTGTGTCAACTCTGTCTGACACACTAAAAAGTATACAATTTTAATTCTTCCAATCCAACAAGAATCAAAGGTTCTGAAGTATGTTGTAATAGTGTTTACTTACTCTGATATGTAATAAAATACAATATATAAACTTAAGTTGTGATTTCACACTATTCTAAAAAACCCAGATTTCTAAATATTTGCATTTTCAAACTTTGTTTTTAACTTCAATATTGTAAAAACAAATTCCTTAAATAAATAAGACATAAGAGGATGTAGATCAGACGGTCCTTTATTACAAAAACAACATAAACTGAAGGAAGAATTTTTTTCCCCCCAAAAAACCAAAAACATACATCTGACGCTGTTGACGAAGATCTGACGGTGTTGACAAAAAATGTGTGTGCATTGCTGATTATTGAACAAATGTGCTTTTTAAACACTACTACTAAAACTACTCCTTGTTATTAGAGTATTGAACTTACTGTAAAGCAAACTATAATAAACATATTGCACATACACCGTTTCCAACTATTATAAATTACACAGTTTCCAACTATTATATACAAATCAAAAAAACAATAAGGGAAACCAGGGGCCCTCCTCCCCCTCTGTTTTTATCTACCTCCCCTACACCACTTCCTGCTCTCCTCTTTCTCATCCACCTCTTCTCCTCTTCCTTTCCTCCTTTGTCAGTAGTCATTTACTTGGTCTTCATCATGATTTTCTTTTTTAAAGTGGCGTGTGTGTGTGTGTGTGTGTGTGTGTGTGTGTGTGTGTCTGTAGCTTAAAATCAGGTTCAATTAGCTAACTTAAGATTTCATTTTTGTCTAACCTGCGCTTATGCCTTGAGCAACAGGCTTTATGAAGTCCATCACATCAGGGGCTATGCTGTAGATCTCTCGTGTTCTTAATTGGACTGGTGATGCATTTCCCATTAGTTTCACTATGATGTCTTCAACTGGGCAGAAACAGACATCCTTCGTGAGAAGCTTAGGCTGATACTTTGCTGTTGGACCATGGAGATGCAGAAACTCCACTTTCACATCTTGATGCTCAGTATCCACAGCAATGGTCTTGGCTAGCCACCAGTGGTCATCATATACTAGTGCTAGCCAGTCTCCATTATTAAGGCTGCTAACAGTCGTTACTGTCACAATACCCTCAGGACCTTTCAGAGGCTCCTCATCCAACTCCTCCTCCATCACATCTTCCATTTCCATATCCTCTTCCATGTCCCCTCCCATCTCTTTTTCCATCTTCTCCCACAACATGGCCAAAGGTCTTTTCTTCCCTGCCCTCCTTGTATCACTCTGCTGTTCCTCTGGGTAGCCATGGAAATTGAAGGTAGCTGGGCAGAAGCACTGACAAACCAACATCTTGCTGCAAAAGCAGGATAGTTGTCTGTGGTGGATCTTGTTCTCATGTGGGATGACCTGGTCTTCAGACTGTTTGAGACCTTTTCAAAGAATGTGTGTCCATCTGCCACATCATTTCCTCTCAGGACCAGGTTGTCAGCTGTTCTTTTCACTGTTCCGCCGATGCCGTCTGGTGCGCCCTTACCATGGGAAGTGGGGAAGAAGTTCCATGTTGCTCTTTCAAACCCCAGTGTAGGGGGGATACAAGACAGAAGGAAAAAATTCTTCTTGTTCTTATATTGTTTACTTGGACCATCAGACCAAAAGTGCACGGTGGTAACCTGTGGATATCTCGTTTTGATATCTTTTAGGACTGGATCCATGTGTGTCCAGATTGCTGCAGCATCCTGTCTCTTTGACTCTGAAAGTGTGCAAAACCCTGCCTTTCCACCCTTAATGTAATACATTCCGGTATGTAGCGTTATCTGTGGCAGATTTTGTCCAAAATGGCAGGCCTGTACTTCAGATTGATACTTGCATCTCCAGGATTCTGAAAAGTCAACGTGAACAATTGCTGTACTTTCTTCACAAGTCTCAATTGTGTTTCTGTATGCTTTTGACTGGTTTTGCACTAAACACACATGTGTTGTGGTTTCATTTCTGAGTATTTGCTCATAGAGTTTGATGAGCTCTGAAAGACTGCCACTGTGTTGGACGAGTTTAGTGTTGATGTGGATTCCATTGACTGTGTCTTCTTGAACTCTCTCCCACTGCTTCCACTGAACATGGATTTTGTCTTGCTCTTGGGTTGTAACTGTACCTTTGTTTATACATCGTGAGTAGGTGCGAAGAAGGCAGGCCTCACTTGCTGGAGAGCAACAAACTAATTGAAAACTGTCATCCAGTTTGTTTGACTTCACAACACCAGACGCTCTAAGGACCTCGAGCATTAAGTATGCATTTTCATGCTTTTGACACAGACATGTCTTCCGATCAGATGCTTTTGGTGCTGTAATATAGAATGGCTTCAGAGTACAGAAAGAAGAATAGCTCAGCTTCACAGTGGGCTTCCTAATGAGGAAATCAGTGTGGAGGTTGATCATGGAGTCGGCCAGGATCATTCTCTGCTGCTTCATCTTATTCCTAGTGATGGTGTCAGTCTTATCAGTGGTCACGTGTGCAGAGTTCAGGAAGAAATCCTTAACAGTCTCTGTTATACCCTTTAGGAATGTTGCCTTTTTCTTTGTCTGTTTCTTTCCTCTCATTAACTTGTAGGTTATCCCAAACTGGTGGATTTGGTGAAGGAGACGATACTTTTTGAGAATCTTGCCTGATGACACACTTAGTGCTGGTTCCTGACGCTGTGGCCCAGGAGTTTGTTTGTTTTTCTTCAGCTCTCTTCTGAGGATGTTGTGGAATAGAAGGGCTCTCTTGATTTTGGGATTCCTAATTTTGCTTCCTGATAGCATCTTCTTTGTTTCTGTGCCTGGGGAGTCAAGTGGTGTTTTATTTGTAGCCTTTCTTCTTCGACATATTTTTTTTCTCAGTTTGTTTCGTTGCTTTGTTACCTTCTTAAGCTTCTCTTTCAAAGTTTTTATTTCTCTTGAATGCCTTTTTCTCATTTTACTTCTCTCCCTTTCCTGTCTGAGAGACTGTCTTCTGTGTCTGGCATTGTATTCTTGAATATTCTGATCTTGTGGACTATCTGGAGGGGTGTATGCCTCCAGCACTGCATCTTCATTGGATCTTTTCTGTCTGGACCTTTTCTGTGCCTCTCTCCAATACCTTCTCCAATTCCTCTTTGCCATGTCTCCCATCTTGTCTATTTGTATTATTTTTTTTGTCTTTAACTCTCTTCTTCCACATTTGTCTTTCCTTCTCTTGCATAGCATATTTGCTCTCTTGGTCACTGTTTAATTTGTCTGTTCTCTTTCGTTGGTACTCTCTGCTTCTTCTCCTTTGCTCCTCAACTGACAATTTCTGTCTAGCCATGCTTTCCTAAAATACAAATTGAAATAATGAAAAATGTACTTGAATAAGACTATAGAATCAGATTTTTATTTACTTGACATGATTGATTGATGGATGGATGGATGGATGGATGGATGGATGTAAAATCCTCAAGGTGCGGTATGTATTTTCATAACCAGATGTTGTGAAAATCTACACACTGTCTTCTCATCTCTCTCTCTATCTCTCTGTCTCTACATATATAAATATATATATATTAAAGTACTGGGAAAGTTACACGTTACACAATAATAAGCAGACCACTGCCTGTCCATTCTCTACAAGTCAGATGTGTATGGTTAAATAATGTAATGCATGCTATGTATGTACATTTATGTGAAAATAAAACCCTGAAATAACATTTTAACCCTTTACTGTATTCACAAATAATATTATATTAGCACATTAAGAGGTTATTGGTGGATTCGTCAACTCCGTCAGCTTACAGATCAACTCCGTCAGACAGAACCTGATGGATTTGATGTTTGACGGTGTTGATGTAAGGGCATGTATTTTCCCGCCAAAACATGTATTGTACACTGCAGCTAGCTAGTTTTTCCTCAGTTGCTAGCTGTCCCAATAACCTCACTAAAATGCTTAAATTCAATCCACTATGGTTTAAAAAAATATCTTAACAGAAAGATGGTATTGACATGGTCCAGCTGTGACCATAGGAATATTGACATTGTTTGTCTAAAATGTAAAACGTACCAGAGCATGTGTGGTAGTGTTGCATTCACCACAGGCAGGGAGATGTAAAGGGGTCCTCAGGGATATAGCTGACCATGCAATTTCCTGATTTAATGAGGCTTATGAAAAAATCTGACGGAGTTGACACAACTTTGATAGGCAGATTTTTATGGAAAATATTGTTTGACGTTCACTTCATGCATTGTTTTTTATATTTATACCCCTTATTTTTTATTTGATATATATGTTTTCACAATTGTAGAGCTTTTTTAAAGTTTTTTGGGATGGTTAATATTGTGACCTCTTGCTGAGGACAAGTGCAATAACATGGACCTTCTAACCACAGACCATACATTTAAACAAAATTTCCCCAAAAAGATAAAAAAGTATATTCTAAAAATCACATAGGTATATACAATTCCTTTAGATTTAACTTTGTAAGTATGTCAATCATGATGAATTTCTTCATTTTTGATATAAATTAGACTTTTCTATGTAGGACATGTTTTGTCCCAACATCTCTCAGTTCTCAGTTTAAAGTAAAAAAAAGACAGAATTCTAACTTTTATTTTTCTTATACTAAAATATAATTTTCACATTTGGCCCTAATCCTCTTCTGTACAACAACCCAAACAAGATCCCAAACAAAACCAAATCTAAAGTAGTTTTGGTGCCTAAACCTAACCAAACCTTACTTTTGTCACACCAGCGTAACATACTTAAGGTCATGTTATGAGGATGTGTTACTCCCAAATGTCCAAAATGGATTTATCCTCTTGAAGAATTGAACGTTTTGCACAGTTTTGCCATGGATTCATTATAGCTTATATCCCCTGAGAAGTGAGGAGAAAGAGCCCAACAGTGCCTCCAAATCCCCATGTCTCTTAGATTGCTGTTGATGTGTTGAAAGCTTAGTTGACAGTTAAGTTTCAAAATGTGAACAGTGCCTTGGAAGGACATTTGGGGAATCTGTCACACTTCCTCCTTCACTATTCAGGACACAAAAATATGAACAGTGACACCTCATAAAAACCTTTGACATTTTGCGACAAGTTTGAGATGTGACTCTCCACATCCACTTTTGTGTTGTTGCACTGACAACATAGTGTTTGTGTGTGTATAGGTGTGTGTGTGTGTGTAGGGGTGTGTGTGTGTGTGTGTGTGTGTGATTTGTCTGTTTGTTTATGCTCAACCAAATGTGTCGACCTGAGAACATCACTGCTTGAAAATCTCAGATAACTTCTGCATGCTTGTGTGTGTGTGTGTGTGTGTGTGTGTGTGTGTGTGTGTGTGTGTGTGTGTGTGTGTGTTTGTGTGTGCTCTGGGCCAGCTCATGCTCCAGTACATTTGGGTTACATCATCACACATCAAAACGAAAGCATCTCAAAGAGGAGGAGAGAGAAAGAGTGAGGGAGTATACTTTTGATCAAGGATGGCCTCAACTGTATGTCCTGGAGTTGAACTGTGCAGGTCTGTAGTCTGTACGTCTGGAGGCTCGTCCACACAGACAAAAAGAGTGAAAAGTGCACAAGTACGTGTAATATTCCAATACTTTGTTTTTAAGGGCGTAACCATGGTATAGACAATGGGGTGTCCAAATGTGAGTCCTCAAGCAGATTTTTTATCAGTGGATTTCCCACAGTTCCAGGATATTTATAAAAATTTGCACAAAGAACGTAGTTTTGAACCTACAAATCCACCTTGTGTTTTTGAGTCTCGATCGTCAAATACAGATGCTTTGGGACCCTGGGAATGAGACTCAACAATCAACTGACTCCAAAGTGTCTTTCTATCTTTCTCGACTCTGACTGGTTGTTTTCATTAAGGCCCGGTGGATTCTTGTAAATGTCATTAGGAGCACTAGGAGGAGCCAGAAGAACCTCATTGTTTCACAGATTATCTGTCTCATGGATAGAGTGAAAGTTTCAGCAAACATATTATTTTTTACTGCAGCTTTAATGTTGTATAACTTTTAAAATGTTTTTATCATTGTTTGTCTGGTAAAGCACTTTGTAACTTTGTTTTGAAAAGAACTATATCAGTAAAGTTTATTGTTATAGACTAAAACAAAATCAAAAATGATCCCAACAGCTCCACTATAAAGAACATTATAAATCTGGCATCATAATATGAAAGGGATATTTTATGGCATTCTGGTTATAGTTTTGCTGTGAAAGCTGTGTCCCTCATAAATGCATCATTGAATGTCTGTGGTTCATTTTTGTATGGAAAGTCTTGCATACCATAATACTACTTTAAACTGTGTTTGTATGTGTAGGTGTGAGCACTCCAACACTGATACTGTAGCTTTCTCTCTCTGATGTGAAACTCTTGTTGACCTGTGTACAGGCTGTTTTCACTGCAGCAGTTGGACCGACACTTGAATACAACAGTGAGTTCAAAGGCTTCAAAAGAAACAAAAGATCTGACTTTAACTCTTTGTAATAAATATCTTCTATCTCACCACATCTTATTCCGTTTTTTTCCCCTAGCGCTCCGTCTTCCATGATTGTTTCGTGGGCAAAGAGATATTGAAAAGCCCAGAAGCTGCTCTTCCTATTATTGATTTTTTGTCATGTTGGCAATCGTGGAGTTCACGCTCATTTTACTGTAGGGCCCACTATCTGTCGCTTTAGTTAAGAATATAAGCCAATGGGCTAAAAGATGGCACTCAGTAACATAACAGTAATAACAATGGGCTTTGACGTGATTTAAAGGATAAGAGAGCTCAACTAAAATATGAGGTCCTGGAACAGCGCACTTACACTGCTGTTGCCCTTTGCTGATGTTGTCTCAGCAGTGGAGTGGCAGCGAGGCTGCAGGCTTGAAGGCTTGCAGAGTGTGGAGAAATGTCAGGGTTTTTTCTCTGTTCTGCACTCCAGAAATCCCTCTCATCTCTCTCAAGCCCTGACAACAGTGATGTAGTCTGGAAATAAATGGTGGGTAAACCATCAATATGACCAAAAACCCATTGCAAATGATCTTAAAGGAGTGTTTTGTGAATGTATTTGAATAAGTGAGAGAAAGCATGTATGTAAGTGTGTGTGTGTAAAGACACATGCAATATTTGTGTGGGTGTCCATGTATCTGTTAGACCATGATTCTGTCTGTGCTTGTGTTCGTCTATCCATGTGTGATTGTGTGTGTGCGCTTTTGGTAAGTAGCAGTTAAGTTGATGTGTGGCACCCATGGCTAAGTAGTAGAGTCTGACCTAGATAGACCGGAGCTGGACAGGATCGGTCATGTGTGTCTATATAGATACATTCAGTATGTGTGTGTGTGTGTGTGTGTGTGTGTGTGTGTGTGTGTGGATGTGGTAATTGGTGAAGTAGTTGAAGTGTGGTAAGGAGGGCTGAGCTACCCTCTGACCTCTATAAACGGAGAAATGTGGGATCATAGATCACAATAAAATATCAAACATATTCAGCTAATGCACATCTTGTACTGAGACATATGGAGGGATCAGATATTCATGGTCCCAGAGGATTAACCCCAACGACTTTGGTGATCTCTTAGTACCACTTACTTTTTGTAATTCTTGTAGCTTTTCATCTAGCACCACCATCAGCTGTAAAACTAATGACATTCCTGTCAGCCTCAGCTATACTTAACTTTGTCTTTACTACTAATTATATTATCTTATACACCACCATGTTATTGTTACATTGACTTGCTTTATATTCTACTTATATTCTACTATATATCTATATTACAGACAAAACTGAGTTACATCATATATTAGTCTAGTGTTTGCTGTGCATTACAGAAAAACATGTGACCAGATATACATGTAATTTTTTTTGTGAAAACGTGGTGCCATGATTTCCACTTGCAGCATGTGGTAGCATCTTTCTGACATGTGGTCACATGAAAACATGGAAAATTCATATATGTGTTTTTCAAAGACTTGTTGACTCTGCTGTGATTGATACAGTAGTAGCATCAAAAAGCAGTATACTGTATACTGTATTTATTTATTTTATTTTCTACACTTACCTGTCATTGTGCTACTGCAGCAACCAGATTCTCCTGCTGGGGATCAGTAACAGTTTATCTTTTCTTAATTAGCCTATATTAGAATGCTAACACATTAAAGTGGAAAACATGGTAAATATTAAACCTGCTAAACATCAGCATACTAACATTGTAATTGTGAGCATGGTAGCAAGCCTGTGTTAGCATTTAGGGTGCTACCACCAGGTCACAGTCACCTTTCAAGCTGACGTCGATCAGTATTACATATATGAGTATAGTAAACAACATCACAACAGGAAGGAAGTTGTAAAGTAGAAAATTCCACCTCTTGCTTTGATTGGCTGCCTGGGCCAACTGTGACATTGATGAGTGATGCGACTTCACGCCTTGCACTGACAAGTAGTAATTCATTATTATCTTAACTTTTATACGCATTAAAATACACACTAAAAACAGCTACAAAAATGTGAAAGAAGAGCACACATCTGGCGCAGTGCACCATATAAAAAACAAGGGTTTTGCAGGTGATGCGTTTTTAGTGATGCCTCTCTGCGTGATCGGGCAGCGTAAGGATTTGAGCGACTTTGACAAGGGCCAGATTCTGATAGCTAGATGACTGGGTCAGAGCATCTTCAAACCTGCAGCTCTTGTGGAGTGTTCCCGGTCTGCAGAGGTCAGAACCTATCAAAAGTGGTCAAAGGAAGGAAAAGAACTGGAGACAGGGCCATGGGGGGCCAAGGCTCATTGATACACGTGGGGAGTGAAGGCTGGCCCGTGTGGTCCGATCCAACAGACGAGCTACTGTAGCTCAAACTGCTGAAACAGTTAATGCTGGTTCTGATAGAAAGGTGTCAGAACACACAGTGCAGAGCAGTTTGTTGGGGCTGCACAACATTCTGACCACCAGGGTGCCCAGGTGGTCAGAATGTTTCTGACATGCTGTTTCCAATCTTTTCCTGTCTCAATGATCTAGTATGTGTCATTAATCCAACTGTCGCAAATTGTACTATTGAGTTAGCTACCACCTCTCCTCCTACTTATCTAGTATGTCTCTCGACCAATGCTGAAGGTTTGCATGGTATACAGAGCCTGTACATACAGACACACTTGTACAGTGAACTTTGGGAGAGCAGGCAGGGATGCACAAACATTGTGCAGATAAGTTACACAAGAGCCTAAGCCTATGACAGCAGTGCAGGTATTGACTCTCAGTGATGACTGTGTGTTGATGGTTGCCAAGCATGATCAATACAAAGGAAAACTCAGAGGTATCCTGCAGATAAAACCAAATAAAAGGCCATGATGCCACTGTGCATATTACATTTATCTTTCTATTCGTGTTTTAGTTGAATTCTATTTAACGTCAGTGAGTAATGATGTTAAATAATCAGGATCTCAGCAAGTTTGACTAAAATAATTGTGACTATGGTTTTTGCCATAATCAAGGAGCCCTATTTTAAGTTTAAACCTTGTTTTACTGAACCAACACAAACTTTTTGTTGGTTTTGGTCTTTTTATTGGATTTGATGACATTAAGGAAACCATAGAATAACTATAGGATAATGCTTAACCTTTCATTCAATACCATTTACCACTTGATAGATTGGCCAAGTGTGCTGTGTGCAGTTTTACAAAGATAGATAGATAGATAGATAGATAGATAGATAGATAGATAGATAGATAGATAGATAGATAGATAGATAGATAGATAGATAGATAGATACTTTATTTATCCTGAGGAAAATTCAAGTGTCCAGTACCATACAAAACATACATTACATACATTAAACATACAATTAAACATACATTAAACTAAAATAAAAAATAAAATAAAATAAATTTATAACACAGTAGCTACAGTAAACAGGGCAAACAGTAAACAGTGCAATGGAGTGGAGTGCAAATGGAGGTAGAAATTGTCCATTGTCTATTGTCTATCGTCCTCCCTGCCTTTACTGAGAGCTGTTGTACAGTCTGATGGCCAGAGGGACGAAAGAGTTTTTGAGTCTGTTGGTGGAGCTGGATTGGGACAACAGTCTGTCACTGAACACATTCCTCTGCCTGGTGAAGGTGTTGTGCAGAGGATGGTTGGCGTTGTTCAGTATGGACAGCAGTTTGTCCAGGGTCCTTTGTTCTGCCACTGTCACCAGAAGGGAAGTAATAATATGACTGAGATACTGAAAAAATGCTGGCAGATGATATAACAGATGGTAAAGCATGAGCATTCTGCTTGTGGTATCCTCATAGTGGGATCTTATCACACTTTGTGGTATCATTATATTCTATAACATTTTGAAGGACCTTCTGCTACACTGTGCCTCTGCATTTTATGGTTGACTTTATCATGTAACTATAATACATATGATAATACAAATATTATTTGTATTTTATAAAGTATATACTGTATGGTTTCATAAGGCTTTTGTTCTTGTCCCTGATTTCCCTCTCTCTCTGTCTTGCACCATTTTTCATCATTATATTTGTGTCCAACTCTTCCCACGCCCTCCTTTATTTTCCTCTGTGACTCCAGTGTTCCCTCTCTGTGTCTCTTCCTCCATCTCCCTCTCTGTCCCCCTGACAGTTTGTTTAAAGCATACTTCAAACCAGTCCAAGCCTTTTGACCATGGCAGTTTGCACTTGCATGTGTGTGTGAGCAGAGGGAACAGTTTCTTTCATCTTTAAATAGGCAGGCCAATTTTTGGGTCCCTTCTGTCTTGGTTTCTAGTTGGATCTGCGTCTAACTTTCTCTATAACTATCTCTCACATCTTTGACTTTCATCCCTCTTTCTCCTCCCTGTTTTATTTGCTTTCTTTCATTTCTTTCCTGTCTTTGTTCTGCCAAGTCCTTCCCCTCTTTCTCTCCTCATCTACCCAAACCTTTTTTATCCTTTCCTTTCAGTCTCTTTCAATAACTTCCACTTTCAGTTTACTCCTGCTGTGTTCAAATAAACTTGATTGAAACAAACATCCTTTTATTCCTTAAGTTGTTTTTCTTTGCTTTCATTTCCAGTGTCATTAACCACCAAGCAGCAGCTGCTTTCATATTAATAGGGACTTGATTGATGGACACACACACATTTCCAGTGTTTCCTACCTGCCAGCCACACAGCTGATCACTGATCACTGCAGGGAGGATGGATCAACTGGTTCATTGGTTCGTTTGACTGTCATGCACCAAATCACAAATGCCCCTGATCGAGAAAGCTCTTGGAACTGATGCATCTGAACCCTGTCAGCATTCTGAAAAATCCCCAGCACTAACACATATAATACACATGAGGAAAAAGTTGAACACTACAGAGAGGTGGAGTTCTAATTAAGTAAATGCTAATTCACTTCACTTGGAGACCAGTTTATAAAAACTAAACAAACAGCTGCAGACAACCTAACTGTGATATAAATTTAAGGCACAGATTGTTCTGGATGTCTGATTAAAAAACAAACAAAAAACAATTAAGGACTTTCCCTTCCCGATCCCCAAACCAAAAACGAACACGGGTTTACCAAACAAGTGAAGTCATTTATTTACAACCGTGAACAGAAGAGTGCAAAAATCAGCAACAAACTTCAGGCTGAACCCAGGCCAAAACAACAAACAAAACAGATCTAACTCCTTCAAACAAAATGCTGACTTATTAACCTAATCTTAGTTAACATAAGAGTAAAACAAAAGACATTTTCTAACCCTAACTCCCTAACCTAATGGAAAAACAGGAGAAAACAGCACAAAAGAAAATGGCAGTTCACCCCTCACCAACTATATATCACCATAAGAAATATAGACTAATAATATTTATAACACTCACCAATCTTTGCCAACAATGTTCATACAACTATATCACACTCTCAAGCTTTTTTAACGGACCGAGGACAGAATGATGCTGCTGCTAGGTTTTCTGCAGCCCAACTGCTGTGAGGCCAGACGTTTAAAACACAGCGGATGTTGCAGATGTCACAGGCGGAACCAACCAGCAGCAGACACTCCGCCAGCCGAGCCCACGTAGTTAGCCAGTCAGGAAGAGACCGTCAGAGATCCCTAGCGAGACAGGCTGCACACACCTGTAGAAAAATAGGGACAAAACACAGAGGCACACCACAGAAGAAACAGCACAAAACAATAATACGGCCAGGGCCGTAGCAATGTCTGACAACACGAGCTTGAAGAGAATTCAAATAAGTTCTCTACATTTCGCTTGATCTGTTTCTTACCAAGTATTGCTCAAGAAGAAGTCTCAATAATGTCAGAATGTTCTGCAGCCCCATACCAACAGACTGTGATGCACTGTGTGTTCTGACACCTTTCCATCAGAACCAGCATTAACTGTTTCAGCAGTTTGAGCTACAGTAGCTCGTCTGTTGGATTTGACCACACAGACCAGCCTTCGCTCCCCATGTGCATCAGTGAGCTTTGGCTGCCCATGACCCTGTCTCTGGTTCACCGCTTTTCCTTCCTTGGAGCACTTTTGATAGGTACTGACCACTGCAGACCGGGAACACTCCACAAGAGCTGCAGGTTTGGAGATGCTCTGACCCAGTCGTCTACCCATCACAATGTGGCCCTTGTCAAAGTCGCTCAGATCCTCACGCTGCCCATTTTTCCTGTTTCTAACACATCAACTTTGAGGGCAAAATGTTCAAGTTTCCAGAACCAGAGGTTTGCGTAGAGGTGAGCCCACTCAACCTCCCACACCAGCCTTGGTTTCTTCCACACCAGAGAGGTGACATTCAATTTGGCTCCATGTTGGTCAGGCTGTGCTCTATAGGCCCAAGCTCAAGCTCCCCTCCCAGGTCTGGCTCCAGGAGGGTACCCAAGTTTCTCTTTTTCCGGGTGAGGTGATGCCTCTGCTTCTATTCATACATATATATGGCACTGTAAATTAAATGTCAATTTCTCTTTTTCATGGACATTATATAAAGGACGATACAAATGTAGGCTTTCCATGAAATGTTGTACATTCATGTTCCCCAGAGTGATCCCCCTGACTTTTCATCTGGGGTAGGGGTCTCCAGCGTGGTGCCTGGTAGCCCGCATGTGGCCTATGAGGTGAGAGAGCATGTTCTGTAATCTCAATCTTAAAAAACCCCATTTAATAGTATCTGAGTTGATACTGTTTTCATAATCTATCAGTTCATTTGTCTACTTTGATTAGGTGAGCTGAGTAAATTGACTCACAGTTTATATCATTTCCCAGATCCTTCTATGTTAATACCATGAACGGAGAAAATAATTACTTCCACACCTTAAAAATGACACACCCAATAATTGAAGGTAAAAAACACGTTATTTGTGGCTGCAAAGAGAGTGTTGACTATTAAATGCAGGGGAAATGACAGGTGTTTTTGCTCTTTTTGACCATGGCAGCTCATTAATTGCTGTTTAATTCTGTTCAGGCTGACTGTAGGCTATTTTGGATCAGATCTAATTATAATGTTTGGCTTGGATTTGACCGTCCTTGGGTCCCTTTTAGATTTTTAGAATTAATGCATGTTGAGTTTGGGTAGGTTTTCCAGGCGGTACTATTCTGATCAGGTCTAACATTATTGACTCATGAAGACCTCTGCTTTGGTGTTTGATTATTAATGCGATCAACTCACACTAAAGGTTGGCTGCTAAATAGCCAGTGGGGACTCAAAAAGGATAACCTATGCTGGTAACACTTTATAATGAGTACACGCTATTAAGTGCATGCAGAAATGTACAGTACAATGAAGAGTAAAACATTTATAACTGTGATTATAAACCACATAGTAATGACTATTTACAGCAGAATCATGCTTTATAAATGATGAATTCAGTATTTACTAATCCATAACTAATGTGCTTATCAATGATGAATAAAACATTTTTAACTGTGTTTATAAACTACATACTAATGTGTATTCATGCGTTATAAATGATGAATTCAGTATTTATTCATGATTAACTAATGCTTAATAGTGTGTACTCAATATAAAGTGTTACCCATATGCCTGGTTGAAAGGAGGTGAAATATGTGACCTGTGTATACATTTGAACATCGATTTAAATTGATTTTTTTTTTGCTTGGGTATATATTATATTGCACCAAACCTTTTAAAGTGTGTATAACAGAGAAGGGAGAAGAGCCCTGGCAGTCAGCGATTACAACAGCAGTGCCAGATGCACCAGCTGAGCCAGGCCCATCCACATAGCCAGTCAGTTTGACAGGCAATCCCCGGAGCTGGCCAGCAGAGACAGACAGGGCAGCAGATGCAGACAGACAGGAGCTAGCCCACACATAGCGGGCAACCGTGACTGTATGACAAGCAGCACTGGGATAATAGTCCTTTCAGTGCTAGTCTCCTTTTACTGAAGGAATACTTTGCAGAGGCAATGAAGATGAGGACTCATCACTCATCATAAACTTGCTCAGGTGCTTGGGTCTAGGCTTCTGAAGTAGAAGATGACAGGATTAACGAGGAAAGGGACAGAGTTGCTTCCGGCTGAAATGCATTGTTAAATGACAGAGCACTTTCATACACACAGGAGACAGGCCAGGGTTCGTATGCAATTAAGGGGCAGGGATGTCCTTTCTGCCTTGAAAACAGCTCATCAACTAGATTAAGTAGGCTGAGAACAAACACTTTTACTTTTTTGTAATTAAATCAAAAGCATGTGATTAAGTCATCATTTTAAAAATAATACTGTTTGTGGAGTCTGTCAGAGAAGTTAGATTCACTTTACTGTAACCCTCAGTACTAGTACAGTAAATGTGAGCAGTGACAAAAACATGTAGTAATATTGGTCTGTTTTTTTGTTTGCAACATGGAACCCTGGGGTATGCAGTTGCCTCCATCCAGGTAGGTACTTCTATACAACAGAACAACAGAAAGGACCACCTGTACAACCACTTCAAGTTGTGGATCCCAAAGCCAATAAGTATGTCTGGTTGCATATTGTACTGTATCCAAACTGGAAGCGTACAAACTCCAGCGGATGGAGCATGAAAAATTATCCAGATATACCACAGCGACAACCTTTTGTCATCCTTGCTTGTATATAGTTGGACGATTTTATTACTCCCCAGTAGTTCCTTGATTTCCTTCCAAACTGTGTCTTTTTTGAGGATGTCCTTCTAAAAAGCTTGCTGTAGATCATAGGATGTGCCGCTACTCAAGCTCATAAATTATTCCCTTGGCCTTTCTGGCAGAAAGCAGACTTCTTCCATGTGCCGAAATTGACTAGACTTGCATCGTCCAGCCATCGTGCCTCCAAACTTCGTGTTAACAGGTTTGAGATGGAGCAGTCGTGCATAACTTTGCAACATGTCACTCAGCTTGTTTGCTTTTGCTGTTGGAAAACAATCTGATGTTTGCTCAACTGCACTGCTTCCAGTTAGGAAGGGATGTCACACTGAGGCTATCTTAATACAATACTCTATTACTAATACAGATATAAAGACAGCTGGCAACAATGGCGTTTGCCAATGTGCATAGCTCTCTAAACTTACATGAAGACTGCATGCATCCTTAAACAGGACTTCACTTTGCATTATCCATCTAATCAGCTATGATAGGTTTGGATTGACAAAGCAAGAATAATGATAATTCTGGACTGACTTGCGTGACAACTCAACGAAGGCAGTAGCCAGAGTGCGACTGAGACACACTCATTTTTCTCTGCCTCAGTTCCCACTCTGCTGTTGTCTTTGAGCATTGACTTTCCAGTGGAAACCAGTTACAAGTTGATGTAATGTAAGATCAATCTATTTTCTTTCTTTAGTGGGTTGTTTAAGTTTTGGAGCTTGTAGAGGTGGTGGTGTTAGAGCATTGGATACTTTGCTGCAGTACCACACCCCTGGATGACATAATGGCAGACTGTGCTTTCCTCTGATAACTGAATAACACCAGTGTATCATACTGATAGCTTCAACTTTACATATTAAACGACTAAACGACAAAATGCCTAGAGTAAAACACCCCAAGAAAGAGGCCGCTGCTAAAGCCTCGAACCCAGCTGAAACCTCTTACGCAAATGAGGAATCTTCAGACAAGGAGACTACAGACCTATTTGCTGTCATGGCCGCAATTGCAAGCAGCAAAAGCAGGATTTTGGCACGGATAGACTCAAGTACAGCTGACTTGAACACAGAGATAGACTCGCTCCGGGAGGACGTGGTGAAACAGGAGACCCGCCTGAGCGAGCTGGAGTCCGGCCTAAATGCACACTCGGATAAAACGGCTACTATTGTAAACGAGGTCGCCATGTTAAAAGCGGAAGTCACCTCACTATGCCAGAAAGTGGAAGAAATCGAGTGGGGACAGCGCCGACTTAGTGCACGTCTGGTCGGAATAAAAAGGTTTTGAATCGTGTTAGGGACAGCAGCCCACTGCGAGTATCGCTAAACAACTACAGGAGCTGTTGGGTCTTAACTTCATCCCAACCCTGGATGCAGCATATCGCGGCACTCGACGTGCTAATGAGGGAGGCCCTCCCAGAGTCATCGTGATCAGATTCCACTACCTACGGGAACGGGATAAGGTCTTCCGTAAAGCGGCCCGCTCGGCACCACTGACCCTGCAGGGCAAGAGAGTGAGCATTTTTCCAGACTAGACTGTGGCGGTGGCGAAGAACAGAGCGGCCTTCGCCGAAGCTAAGCGTCTACTCCGGACCTGCCAGACTGTCAAGTTTGGTGTCCAGTTCCCCGCAGTGCTCGGCATCACCAACTCGACTGGTCAGGAGAGACGGTTTGAGGGTCAGCGGCAGCGGTGGAATATATTAAAAAGAGCTTGAAGCCCAAGGACACTGTAAGTTGATTTAACCAACTGGACAACGGAGACTAGTTGTTGATAACGAACTGGTGAGTCCGATGTGAAAGAACTAAACGAAAGGCTTTATTTTTTCACCTATTTGCTTATCCACTTTACTTTTTTACAGTGCCCATAACAATGAGGCTCTCAGGTAATATTGACATTTTATATTTTATGGACGCTTAATGCCTGGTGTTTAAGCCACAAGACATAGACTCTATTCCTCTCTCCTATTTTATTCTTTTTTTGTGTATGAATGCAGCCTATGTGGTTATGTGTGTATACATTATGCATACCATTTGAATATGGCGGCTAATGTGTAAAACGTAAACACCATAATAGCTGTAGGTACTAGGATTAGTGCCACATGAATATAACATAATCCTTCTCAGTTGTTTTTATTTTATAGCTATTTATTTTTTGCTAAATTTAAAACTTGAGACCCTCAGGGAATCTTGCCACTTGAATCCACTATGAATATTTGAAACTCAACGCCTGCTATATAGAGTGGCTTTTTCTTTTCTTAAGTATATCTGAGTGGGTATTTATAACATTTTGAGACTTTTAATTTCTATTAGACATACAGATATAGCAGAGGGAGTTTTGTTAACATTAAGTACCTGGAGAACGATTTAAAGGAGAGGAGCTGGTCATATAGAGGTACCTTGGTTTCTGTTGTTGGCTACATGTAAATCATTTTTATTCTAAGTTCAATCCAATTTGTATATATCAGGGTTCGCCCCGGTTGGAGCCTGTTAGGAGGATGGGTTAGATGGTTATCTGCAGCCTAATGCTAGAAGAGATGTGTGCGATCTCGACAGGTTCAGTAGATCAGTATAGGGATATAAGGCTCGGTTTTAGTTTTAGTTTTATAGTTAGACAGGGACTTTTTCTCCCTGACTTATTTTTCTCATGTATCCTAGAAGCACAATGTCTGATACACAAAAGTCAGGCTATATTCGTTTTTTGAGTTGGAACATGAAGGGAATCCATAATCCAGTGAAGCGAAGTAGGGTGTTTGCGCATATGAAAACATTAAACAGTGATATCATGTTTCTACAGGATCCTCACCCATGATCAAGTGAATGCACAAAGCTAAAGAAAGCTTGGATAGGGCAATTATTTTGTTCAAAAAATGAGCACGTGGTACAGCGATTTTGATTAGAAAAGGCATCCCATTCATCCCATCACAGACTGTGTGTGACTCCAGGGGTGGATATGTTATAGTGAGTGGCAATTTATACAGTACCCAAGTAACATAAGCTAATGTATACAGACCTAATTGGGACGACCCACTTTTTTTTACTAACATTACCAGATCTCAATAACAATCAGTTGATACTGGGGGGCGATTTCAACAGTGTTTTACTTCCAAAACTAGACAGATCAAATCCAAGACCAAACAGTAAGATTTCAAACTCAGGTGCAGTTATCCAATCACTTATGGACACACGCACTTTTTGACCCATGGAGGAGAAACAATCCAGCTACTAGGCAATACTCCTTCTTCTCCCCAGTTCACCACTCTTTTTCCAGGATCGACTTCTTCCTTGTTGACAGCAGAAGTCTCCCGATGGTCAAGGATAGCCAGTATAATAGCATTTCATTTCATTTCTGACACCTGATATGCCACTCACCACTTTGTGGGAGGCTCTCAAGGCCTATCTCAGGGGCCAGATAATATCTTGTACAGCCTATGAGAGAAGGAAACGCAAACAACGCTTGAGCGACCTATCTTACAGCATAGCGGAGGTGGACCGTAAATATGCTGACGCGCCAACGCCCGAGCTCTACAGAGAAGAATTATTGTTAAAAACTGAATTCGATAACCTCTCTATTAAACAGACTGAACTGTTATTTTTTAAATCCAAACAAACATTTTAAAGCTTTTAGCCCACCAAATTCGACAGTCCGCAGCTGTAAGCACTATACCTGAAATCCGAACAGAGCTGGGGGAGAAAACCACTAACCCTAATACAATTAATGATGAGTTTAAACAATTCTATATGACCCTCTAAAGGTCGGAGCCACCAGATGACCCATCAGATATTACTACATTCTTAGAGGGGCTGACCATTCCAACGATAACCCCAGAGGACAGTTTACAGATAGATATAGAGATTACTGCGGGTGAAGTAACGCAGGCAATTAAATCAATGCAGAGCGGTAAGGCTGGGGGGCCTGATGGGTTTTCAATTGAGATATACAAGGAATTTGCTGATAAGCTAGCACCGATACTTAGCCAGTTGTATCAGGACATTTTTGAACAACATAAATTGCCACAAACCATGACTCAGGCCATAATTTCAGTGCTCCTCAAAAAAGACAAAGACCCTTTATTATGCAGCTCATACCGCCCAATAAGCCTTTTAAACTGTGACTATAAAATTCTCACAAAAATATTAGCCACCCGTATAGACAGTATAATGAAAGTAAATAAATTAAAGTAACAGTCATCGATCCAGACCAAACAGGCTTCATCCCAGGTAGACAGTCGTTTTATAATATGCGCAGATTATTCAATATCCTATACACCCTGCACTCAGCATCAAGGGAGCACACAGAAGTGGTGATCTCCTTGGATGCTGAAAAAGCATTTGATTGTGTAGAATGGCGGTACCTGTTTGCCGTCCTAGAAAATTTTGGCTTTGGATCATCATTCTTGACCTGGATCAAAATAATATATGATGCACCCACTGCAGCTGTGGGGACCAATAGCAATAATTCTATTTCCCCCTTTACAGGTCTTGTAGACAGGGCTGTGGCCTCTCCCCATATCTGTTCGATCTAGTGGTCAAACCCCTAGCTATAGCCCTTAGAGCAGAAGAGGGTATTACCGGTATCTCCCGTGGTGGCAAAGTCTATTAAATGGCGCTATACGCGGATGACCTGCTTTTGTATATATCCAACCCGACAGTATCGATACCAAAACTATTATTTATGCTAGAAAACTTTAGACACCTCTCAGGCTACAAATTGAACTACTCAAAGAGCCTGCTTTTTTCCAATTGGCCGTACAAATGGAGATTATTCAAAATTTCTGTTCAAAATAGAACGCAATATGTTTACATATCTAGGAATTAAAGTTACCCATGAGATGGAGAATTTGGAGAAACACAACTTTAAGCCATTAGTAGAACAAACAAAACAAGATCTTGGGAAATGGTCAACATTACCGATCTCATTAGCAGGTCGCATTAATATAGTTAAAATGACAGTCCTACCTAGATTTCTTTATGTGTTTCAGATGATCCCCATATTTATCCCCATGAAAATATTTAAACAGCTAGATAGACTAATCTCTTCATTTATATGGAACAATTCTAATCCTAGGATGAAAAGAACTTACCTGGAGGTTCCTAAAGATGCTGGTGGGTTAGGATCACCTAATTTTCTTTGGTATTATTGGGCTGGTAACAGTAAAATTATTTTATTGGATTTACACATATGAGAGTAAGCAGGGTCCAGACTGGGTTCATTTGGAACTATTATCCAACCCTCTATCAACAATCACATCATCGTTACCACACAACTGTAGTATACAGTTCACAAACCCGGTTGTTAAAGCCTCACTTAGGATATGGTTAAAGTTTAGAAGACATTTTGATTTAAAGCAGTATAGCAGCCATTTCCCAATAGCAAATAACCAATTCTTTCTTCCATCTGGGTTCGACAATGCATTTCAATATTTCAATGTTTATTTTGTTTGAATCACTCAAAAATGATATACCCAGATCGCATTATTTTAGGTTTCTTCAGATACGTAGCTTTACCAGAGAAAAGTTTTCCTCGTTTCCTTTCCTACCACCTAGGAATCATTTAGATGTAATTCTAGAACTGGATCCTTATGAGAAGAAACATGTATCTGTTATTTACAATATGATAGGGGACTCAAAACCAATCCCATGGGATAAAACTAAAATTGCACGGGAGAAAGATTTGGGGGTTGAGCTTTTAGATGATATGTAGCAAAATTTTCTAAAACGTATTCATACCTCGTCATTGTGTATACACCATGGTTTAATTCAATTTAAAGTGCTCCATCGCCTGCACTATTAAAGGGATAAACTGTCCAAACTTTTTCCCACTGTAGATCTTGACTGTCTGAGGTGCAGCTATGTACCCGCCACAATAGGACATATGTTTTGGTCATGCACCTCCCTCAACGACTATTGGAAACAGATATTTGATGTATTATCCAAAATCTGTGGTCAGACTATAACACCTGACTGTCACACAGCCATCTTTGCCGTACCACCCAGAGGCTGCAAAGTCTCAAATTTACAAGCAAATGCTTTGGCATTTGCTTTCCTGCTTGCACGCAGACTAATACTTTTTAATTGGAAATCAAATACAACCCCGTCATTTTTGCAGTGGTTGAGGGAGGTACTATCTTTTCTACCTTTGGAGAAACTGAGACACAAGATATATAAAGCCTGCAAAAACTTCACTCTGGCCTGGAGTCCCTTTATAGAATTCGTAGAAGGATTCCCCTTTCAATGATATATCTTAACACTAGTTGTATTGAATAGTTACAACTACTTTATAACATGCTCAAAATGTCAATTTCACCCAATTCTTGTCTGACTTTTTCTGTATTTGTTTTTGTATTTTCTTGTTTATTTAATTAAATTTTTGTTTAAGAGCCTCAGGGGGTGGGGGGATAGATTTCTTTTCATGTCTTTGTCTATAAGTTGTATGTTTATTAATGAAAGACTGCAAAATAAAGTAAAAACTATTTTTTTTTTTTTTTTTTTTTACTTAAGCAAAGATGTTGCAAATGATGCAATCCTGAGTTAATCCCAAATTGTATTTGATGAACATTTGTTCGGGCCATCACATATTTAAATTCTATACCACTGCATGGATGTGAATCTTACAATCCCTAATGGCTATGAATAGCGAAGTGCTTTAATGTTTACTGATTGAAAATACAAGGCTTTTATGCACTCCTTTCCACCTTTAGCAGTGGTTCAAGATACAAACTGCTTGATGTGCACTGGAGTAAAAGCCCTGTTCTCGGGTGCCCGGTTAGCTCAGTGGGTAGAGCTGGCGACCCATGTACCGAGGCTGACTCCTGGCTGCAGTGGCCCAGGCTCTGAATCCGACCTGCGGCCCCTTCCTGCGTGTCATCCCCTCTCTGCCCCCCTTTCCTGTCTGTCTTCAGCTATCACTATCGATTAAAGGCAATACAAGCCCCCCCAAAAATACTTTAAAAAGCCCTATTCTCTCATCTCCACTTCCTTAGTCCAGCTAAAGTGTGAGAGAGAGTCCATAGAACTTCACTGTAATCTATTATACATCGATAGGAAGAACAGTACATCAGATGATTGTGTAATGTGAAAAGGTTCCGTCTCCATTACTGACTGTCTCACTGCTATGTGCCCAACATGAAAGAACAGAGATGTTGTCAGGGCTCCAGAGTGCGACCAATTTGGTCACACATGCGACCAAAATTTGCGACTAATAATTTTTCTAGGTCGCACTGGTGCACCTGCCAAAACATGACACTAAGCGCACTCTCCGTGTTCCCGTGAACGAACATAACACAGTAAATCATATCGTGTTCTAGACCAATAAGCGACAGAGGTCAGTCTTCTCTGTTTAAAATTAAATTTTTCATTAGGAAAACCAAGCCTACAACCGGCCCTACTACTATAATCCCATCTATCCCCACTACTGAGAGTTCATCCCGTCAAGACACGGAGCCCTCGGTCCCTGGTGAGATACCAAGCCCCGGTCCTTCGGCGACAGCATCAGACTCAGAACCAGAGGAGGAGACAACCGAGTCTGGGATAGAGCCTGGCTCTGAGACCCAATTTAAAAAGGCCAAAATATATTCCTTCAGACAGGACTGGCTGAAACAATTTCCCTGGCTGAGGTACAACAAAGGACGTAACGCAATGCACTGCGTGTACTGTCAGTAGTGCAGTCAGAATATGGCCGGAAATAGTGCATTCCTGAGCGGGTCAACAACGTTTTGTATCGAAACTTTAAAAAAACATAACATGTCTAAAAAACACACGATATGCTGTGACAAGTGTGTAGAGAAAGTGGCCCCTCTCCCAGCTGCATTTCAGCGGCAGGTAGTAGTAATCATTATTATTATCATTAATAATTATTGTACTTGAAATGTTTGAGTTTGAAATGTTCAATTTCAGTTCAGTAAAGCACTTTATTTTTCTTTTTATATATAATTGTGCTTCAAATAAAGACAAGCATTTCTCTACACCTTATTCTTGTTTAAAAATCATTCACATTATATGAAAGTTATGGAGAGCAATAAAAAGGTGACCTTATGGCGTTAAAGGCAACGCAATAAAAAAAAAGGTTAGGTGCACCAGTGCAACCAATGCAAACAGTTAGTCTGGAGCCCTGGATGTGAAGTGATTGTTGAAGTAAGTTGCATTAAAGTAAGCCTATAGAAAATTACAGGTGATGAAAACTTGGGTTTCATTTTTGTAGCTTGAGCCATTAGTTACAATAAAATTGTATTTACCAAAATGTAATTGCTTACATCTTGGAACACAACAACATTGCTAAAAGTAGGTTCAACAGCACAACAAGCACAAGTTATCAGATGATCATACAGATATAAAACAGGGTAACACTGAACGGTAATATAAAAACTCAAACTGTCAAAACATTGTGTACAAAAGTCAACGTTTTATGTTGTTTCTACTAAAATGTATTTCATCAATTAAAAAATATGTCAAATATGTTCAAATATGTTATAGACAATTACAAAATAAGTTTTCACCCCAGTTCTCTTCACTAAAGTTTCTTGCTCAGCCCTATGTTCCCACAGCCATAAGTTCCCACAGCCCTATGTTCCCACATTTCTAAGATCTTTTTCAAAATTAGGCCCTATGTCCCCACATTAAACCCAACCTATTATCCAGTAGCAATGGACTACAGATGGAATCTGGTGCGCCCATCTCTTTGTTTATTGCAAACATTTAATGTAAGTGCACATTGTCCTTTTAAATAAACAAACTAAACTAAGTAGCACAGAGGCCTCGCATTGACCAGCTTCCCGTCAGATCAGTCAAATGAAGCGCAGCAACTGGAGGCAAACCATAGTTTGCAGTGCATCAATACCTCTGAAAAGCCGGGTTGGCATAGAGAAGGGCTGCTCTTGGGATGCTTGGAGTCACTTTCCACCCCTCTGGCGTCATAGGCTCATGGAGGAAACGTTGAGGAAGGAGGAATGGCTATTTGAAAACTCCTCTGTGTCAACCAGTTTGTCATCAAGTCTACTGTGCTACTCTCTTGGTGAGTGTTTTGGCACATAAAGGATATTTACATCTTGTCCTGTGTTTTGAAATCAATTGTCCCCTGGTAGTTGAGTGTTTTCCACTCAATCCTGCGGCTGGCGATTTGAAGGAGAGGGCTAGCTTCCAAACTCTCGAGCTCAACACCGTTACTCCAACAGGGCTTAAATTGAAAGGAAATGTAGGAACACAAGACCTAATTTTGAAAATGTCATAGAAATGTGGGACCATAGGGCTGTGGGAACATAGGGCCTAATTTTCAGTGAAAAAGAAATTCTTAGAAATGTGGGGACATAGGGCTGACCCTGGACAAACACGCAGTTTCAATTGTGTATGTGTGTGTGTTTGTGAGTATGTGTGGATCTGTACAGCAGTCCAGACCTGTGCACTTACATAATCAGTTCAAAGCCTTCCACTTTCACTCTCTGTATTTGAGCCAAGCAAAGCATTTCAGGAGGAAATGGGCTTCTTGCATTGCCAAGTCTGCCTGCAGAAAGAAACTGTGGGAGAGAGAAGTTACTTGGCTTGGAAATGATGTTAAAATGAAGGAGTATTGATGTGTGGAGCTGCCAGTTATTGCTGGAAGTGGGAGGAAAGGGCAGACCTGATTCTCTGATTTACCAGCTGTTTTAAGGATATTTATTTACTCAACCCATATTTGAAGGGTATGCTTGAAGGGTGGGGGGAAGTGGATGCACTATTTCTATATATAGTCATAATTTCCGTTGAATGCGGACATTCAATGCCAGTGCAGTAGGGTGATGTTCATATAAGTTGCTGTGAGCCTTCAATACAGTGGCTGGGAGAATGTTTTGATCTTAACCAATTGGTTGCCTAACCTCAATATCAGTGCTCTGTTTAGTGAGTGCAAAAAAGGATATGTTTATTAATTCTGATTTATTAACTGTCTGTCCAGGACTTTACAGACAGGTTTGCATGTAACACCAACATCAGTGCTATGTACGAACCTTCAGCTAATGACTGAATATATTGTTGAATGGCAAATATATCATATATATATATGGAGGGTTGCTGGTTCAAGTCCAGCGTGGACCACAGTATGGAATGTGGATTGGCAGCTGTAGATGTGCCAGTTCCACAAAAAAAGAAGAGCCAAGTCACCTGTTCAGTAGCCGGAAGCTGAATTTAATACATATTTAATCGACAGTTCTATTCTCTTTAATGTACTGAGAGAATGTTTGTATCTTAAGTTTTTGGTAAATGTGCATATTCACATATATATATAACATATTTACTCAACTACCTACCTGTAGGACAGATTGAAATGCATATGTTCTGCCCTATTGTGCTTTATTGTATTAAATGAAAACAGATGATTGATTTCATCTGACTTTCCATATCATATCCACTACACTGTGGTACATAACCAATGCCTTAGAATGGTCGGTTTGGAAATCTTAAAAGTTTTTACTCACTAATTTTAGTTCTGCTCACATTATAGCTGTGCTCACTTTTGGTTTGTCTCTAAATAAAGCAGATTGGATACTCAGACTAAACTTTTGGCTTTCTTACTGTCTGATTGTCTGGCTACTGGTGCTTGTTGCCCAATTGATCTTTTATTTAGCGATGTTGCTGTGTTCCCAGATTACTTAAGAGAGTACAGTATCACCAACTGATAGATATGAGGGCTAAGCCAAGGAAAGTCTTAATTTAAAGTCTGTTTTCACAAAAGCATTGGAAACGTAAAATAACAGATGCTTATTAAGTTTGTTCCTGAGTTAACTGTGTTAAAACAAAGTTAAAATGTGTACCACTGAAACAGTTATTAAGGTGTTCATGAGTTTTAAATGATAAAAGAAGTCAACGTTGAATTATGGTTTCACATGGGACAGGAAAGTCCTGTGTTTGTTTGACCCAACCATCCATCCATCCAACCAAACCCAACCTTCTCCATATGCAGACGTTGCTGATGGTATGCCCTTCATACGACCCGTATTCAAAACATTACGCCAGACGGGCGCATCCTGTTGAAGGCCACTGACCAAGTGGAACTTTAAACCTGTTCATCATCATCGTCAGCAATGTGATCCTCCAACTCATTCACCTCCAGTTTCATAATTTCCAGCCTACACCGCCAACGGCTACGTGACATCGGACTCTTCACAATTTTCCTCTGCACATCAATAAAAATAATTATATACTGTTAATGAAGTCTCTGATTGAATTGATCACACAATTAAGAAAAAATAAACTTCTTGAAGTAAGAAGGCGAGGCTGGATGCTTCGGGAGCCTCTGGCAAGAGTTTTATGGCAGCTTGTCATCTGCAAATGACTTCCAATGTTTTTCCTCCGTCAAAACAGCTTTCAAGGACCCGCCAAGAAGGACCTTCAGAAATTTTCTTTTGTCTCGGGGGATTTCTTGTGATGCTGCATTGTTTGAAGTGGGAACAAACAAACCAAAGTGGGACTCTTGACTGGCAACCTGTTTATTCTTCTAGCCCTTATGTGGGATATTTCCATCCATGTACAATGTGTAACAATACAAAATGTGTCTTTTTACTTCATAACTGTTGCGTAAGGCACCGTCTTTTCAGAAAGCCTATGGAGTTTCAAGGTCCAAGTCAATCAGAAGCTGTCTTTCAAACAGAGAGAAACTTTGAAGGTTTTATGTTTGTTCCGGAAGACTCTCGGTGGCGTAGTAGCCTACAGATTAATGTAACAATACATGGTATTCATCCAAAACTGTTTCATACATAACATTTCAGGTCAGCACAGTCTGTACAGTCTATGGACTACAGTTTTTCGGCCAGTGCAAAGGTCTGAGGGCATGTTTTTTCAGAGCAATTTATGTATCACACCCACTGACCGGTGCCTTGATAACCAGATAATCAGTGTTATTCACTTCACCTGTCAATGCTCATAATGTAATTGCTGATTGGTGTACATTTTTAATGATAACGTCACTGTTGCCAAAACTATGTGTGAAACTGTTTATTCAAATTTCAAAGTTACCTCTATGATACAAAGTGAAGAAATTTGACTACCTGGTTAAGTGCTGAAAATATGTGTCTGTTACTTGATTCCAGACATTGTTTGTGCTTTCATGAATTGAGTTAGTATAGCCCTGATCAATCCAAACTTTGTTCAAGAAACTTCAAAGCATTTTAAAAGTTGTTTGCTTGTCGTCTGTGGAAATTCTTTACAAATCAGCGTCATGTTGTAGTTATTTTATCATCCTTTTGACGTGTTTATTGCAATCAAATCATGGCAAAGTCTTATATTTGGGTTCATACTGCCGATCAGTAATCCCATGGTCATATTGGAACCACTTGGTGTTAATGTTTAGACAGATTGGAAAGTTTGCGATACATTTTTGAGGACATTATGTGTGTCCATCTGTAAACAATCTTGAAAAGTGCCATTGCATTGAAGGTGTAATGCTGCCACAAATGTGGGACCATGCCCCCCCCCCCTTTCCTAACCCCAGCCTGTGGTGAGGCAGATGGCTGCCCACCTAGTGCCTGGGTCTGCAAGAGGTTTCTGCCAGTTGAAAGGAATTTTTACTTTGCCACTGTCGCCAAGTGCTTGCTTGCTCATGGTGGGAACTGGTCTGGGTCTATGTAAATAATTTTATAAGGAATACGGTCTAGACCTGCTCTATTTCAAAATGTGTCTTGAGATAACTTTTGTTTTGATGAAGCACTACACAAATAAAATTTGATTTAATTTAATTAAATATGTGAAAGGAGAATGTATGTGATGGCCAAAATGAATTATGATTGTACGTCCCCTCACAGAAACACACAATGCATTCAGTGTGTGAAAAAACGACATGATGCCTGGTGGTAAAACCAGTTCTTAAATGTGAAAGAAGTCTTATATTTTAAGACACAAAGTAATACAACTTTCCATTTTCAGGGTCTGTTTTTCAAGAAGGTACAGTATGCATACATGAATAAATAATAATTCCTTCAATAGTGTGCTACTATTTGCAGAATGTATGTGCATTTATTAACACACACATATGCACACCAACACACTGATACTTTAATTATGTTATAACAATTTTTCATTGAAAGTTGTAGCCTGTTTTGATGATATAAAGATATGACTGTGAGAAATTGTCATAGAAAATAAGAAGTGGCACAGCGTTCCTAGATCGTCTGTTGAAGCTGTTCTGTGCCTTTTAAATCAGATGTCAAGTGTGTGTGTGTGTGTGTGTGTGTGTGTGTGTGTGTGTGTGTGTGTGTGTGTGTGTGTGTGTGTGTGCGGAGGAAGCAGAAGAAAGAAACAGAAGAAAAACAGACCCACTTCCTGACATACTGAATATATATGCATGTTTATGCACAGAGGCTAGGCTTACTGTGACTTTATCTTTCTTTGTGTGATTTTTGAATCTGAAATTGAAATGTGTGAATTGATCAAACTTTGGAATATGCGATGTGGTTTGCATGTTGCGTGTGACCTCTGATTGCTCAGCAGGGGAAAGACATTTATATGGAAATGAATTGTATACTGTAAGTAGCCTGGCATTTATGTAATTGTGGCTCGGCTAGCAAAACATTTTTTACTTTCACTTGATGACTGTCATCCATTCATGCATTAAGTTTTCCACACCAATTTTGTGCCCATTTTATACAGCAAGCTCTATTTGTTTGTACTAAATTCCCTACAACTGTTGAACTTTGTAAATAAATCCAAGGCCTGGAGTGGATCTACAGTTTCCTCGAAGAAAAGTATTGTCTTTTGTTTGAGGTTTTCTTCCATCCAGATGACAGTGAAAGATGACAAGCTTTAACCCTCAGGATAATTAAAATGAGAACGTTCAAATTAGGGTGACCACATGTCCTGGTTCACAGTCCTGCTTTTAAATGGAGCATTCCAGTGTCCTGAGAAAACTCTGACATATATCAATATGTCCCGGTTTCAACTGCAAAATACACAGAGTCATAATGTCTGTCATTTTCCCCGCGCAGCCCAGCCCACACTTGACACACGTAGAAATCACTGCAAAATATTTTTTTTGTAAATCTTTTTCCCTCTGCTTCAGAATCTTCTGTATAGAAAAAAATGACAGGCTTAAGTGAGGACCACTCTTCCCTCTCTCCCTCCCTCCATCCCTAAGTCTATATATCTCTATTGCTTCCTCTTTTGATTTCTTTACATTTTTCAAATTTTTCTTTTCTGAAAGTGCCAAATAGCAATAATATACATGACATATTCCCCTCATCCCCATATCTGCCCTTATCCAATGAAACAAAATGAAGTAGAAGTATACAGTAACATAAATGGAAATACTCAAGGGAAGTACCTAAAAACTGTACTTGAATACAGTTACATCCCACCACTGCATGTATGGGATTGGCCAAGATGAGCCCGGTTATGCCACAGCACACCAGCATTCTTATACCACAAAAACAGCCCTTCTAGAAACAAGCCAAATATTCTTAAATATAATAAAACTTTCTTGTATTGAGCAATCTGCCATTGGGGTAAGTCAGTTTTGCTTGGCTAGAATTCTTAAAGCTAGCATAAAAATCTAACCACTGAAAGACTAGAAAAAAAGAAGAAGCAAGTAGTGCTTTTTACAATGAATGAAAACTCAGTTCTTTAAGATAGACTTTTTTAAAATAAGAATTTTAGTCACTTTATTGAGCTAGAATTTGTACCTTAATCTAAGATTAATAATTAGCAAAAACATAAGACACAATTTCCTCTAACAGCATAATAAAAATAAGTGACATCTTTAATGAAGGCACCAGAAGCACTGTTATTTAACATGTTTTATTAAAACTAAACAGCTGCTTCATTTCCAACACTGGGACAAGACTACTGTCTCTTAAACTGATAAGTGGTGCGAGTGGCATAGTGGTAAATAATCTTGTTCCTCTGCTGGGATATTATGCAAACCATTGTTGGAACTGGTTACTTGTTCAATTGAGCTCAATATTAGCTCTAATATCTTATTAAGACACAGTTAGATATATTTTCTTGAAACCAGATTACTTTTCTAATGCAACACATTGAACAGACAAGATTGGGGTTTTTTACACAAAAATAAGACTCATTTCCCAGAAACAAGGCTTTCTTACTGTCTTGAGATTCATGTTTTGCAGTTCACACAGGTCTCAGTATAAGATACTAGAGTGGATGGCCATGGATATGGGGAGAGAATTCCATTTCAGTAGAGTCGATTGGAATTCGGTTTGGTGAACCACGCACAAAACAGAAACAACAGGAGCTCCATCTCACATACAGTGACCAGGACATAAAATGTGCACAGCTTAATTCCCTTCCCACACCACCTCCTCCCATCATCCCTCTGCTCCAACAACCTAAATAAACAAACTAATGCATACAGTTTGCATTTTGTTTACTGCTTTGGCAATATTGTAATGCTGGCAATAAAGTCAGTGAATAGAATTTAAAGACAGAGATTAAATGAACAAGCCAATTGCAAAAAAGAAAGACACGGCTCGCCTCTTTTTTTTCTTTGTTGTTGTGAAAGAGATGCAGGAGGTGGAGAGAGAGAACCAAGGCAAGAAAAGAAAATTGACTGAGAAAGCCAGTGTCATTATGTACCTACAGTTCACGGTCCTCACTTTTGTTTGCTGTACTTAACATCACAGTGTGGTGGGAGGCTGCTGACGCCGAGCATTCTCATCTTAATTCACGGTGGAGAGATAAAAAAAGGACAGAAGCAAAGAGGATCGGATGATAGATCCAAAGGAAAGAAGGTAGGTAGAGTGGGACAGTGTGAGAGCGATTATGAGCAGGAAAATAGAAAAGATAGTCAAGGAAAGGTAAAAAGGTGTAAGACAAGAGGAAAGAGGGATGAGGCAGATGTTGTTTAGAAATATAACATTTTATGATGTTTTTTTGCCTCAGTGTTTTGGGGTTGTTTGTCCGTCTGTATGTCCCATTCTCATTGACAGGGTATGACACAAATGTCCACTTGGAATCAAGGATGAACAGTTTATAAATTGGTGGTGAAAGGTCAAAGGTCACAGTGACGTTACAAAACACACCTTTGGCTATAACTGAAGAACTGATACCATATTTCACAATTGGTCAGACACTGAATTGGTGATACTCACAAACTGACTCTGTTTGGTCATAACTCAAGAACCAATGCGGTAATCATGAAAAAATTTCACACAGATGTTTAAAGAGATACAGCAATGAACAGAAGTAATTTTTCATCCAAAAAGTCCATGGTCAACTTCACTGTGACATCATAATTTTGCATTATTCAACACCATAACTCAGGAACAGAATGGGAGATTGTGACCATATTTCGCAGTTGGTCGGACACTGAATTTTTGACACTTTTGACTCAAAGGTCATTGTAACCTCAAAAAGGGTCGTCGGCTTCATCTTTCCATCTCATCCATTAGCCTTAATTACGGCGCAAACAACGTCGGGCCCACAACAGTGACTCGTGAGTGAGCTATAGAGAGGCTTGTATCTAAAAAGCATCATATTTTGTAAAGCTAGTATATTCTATAAGAACCATCTTAACATAATAATCAAGTACATGTGTACCAATACAGTCTAGGATAATCCTTCATTAATCATACATATGTACTATCAATATAGTGAAATCTTCCATTTAGTTAAAAACACTAACCGTTATTTCATTCCTTGCAAGTATTCACCACTTACAGAATATTATATGAGTCTGGACAGACAGGGATGTAAACATACAACTGAAGGGTGGTAATTCTAGTTTAATTTTACATTTTATACAAGCTGATTAAACTTTTGATTTCTTTTTAGATTGTGTCATGGTCAGATGGTCATCATTTTTGTGTTGATAGTCTGCAAAACTTACAGACAGAGAGGTATATTTATGTACAGGAGTGTCCGCACACTGGATTTTAGTTCCCAAAACATTTATTGGAGAGAAAAAGGCAACGTTTCAACCCTACCAAGATGAAGACACTATACTTTTTGATGTGACAGAACATACATTACATTACAAAGACTCGGACAGAGGCAAGGAAAAGAGTGCTATGATGCAGAAATTCATGTATGGGTGTGGTTTGTGTGGGCAATTAAAACGTAAAAATAAAAATATAATCAATAAATAAAACAGTTTGCCTCTCATTCACACACACACACACACACACACACACACACTGGTGGCAGCAGGCGACCCTGCACGGTGCCGACCTGACCATCTGGAGCAATTTGGGTTTCAGTGTTTTGCCCAAGGACACTCTGACATGTGGATGGCCATCAAGGTGGGAGCTTGTTCTGCTCGTTATAGGCTTTCTAACCATTATTTAATTTGTCCTGTTTGTATTAATAAAATCATCAGTGTCATTGTTGTAGTATTATTAGCTAAAGCAAATGTGAAAAAGAGCTGAAAAAACAAGACATGAAGCGTTCTGCAGGGATAAAATGACAACCTGGGCCCTATATTCAATCTAATTGGAATATGCAGTTCTGTGTCTGTGTTTCATTGATTTACAGCCAGCTCCATAATCGAACTTACACTAGCCTAGCATTTGCAACATCATATGCGGAAAAAAAATATTTAAGGGTTCTTCATACGTGCTACACTTTGTTACCAGGGTTATGATAATAATCACATGTTTAAGGTTACAGGATGAGGTTGGTCATGGTTCAGCCCAGTTTCACGCTAAAGCATGTAATACACCTACTGATTCACTAGAGGATACCACATCAGTGTCATGTTTTGCCTCACCTAGATGAGAGTACAAGCGTGTATGCAGGTGCAGTATCCAGAACAACAACGTCCATGTAGGGAGTAGGTCAGATTGGATGGATGGGTTGAACAGGTCCCAGGCACCTACATAATGTATGATCTTTTCTTAAACTTAACCAAGAAGTTTTTGCTTCTTAAACACAATTTAAACTGCGACCTTAGCAAACTTTATTTTGAAAGTGTAACAGGATGCTGAATATTTATTATTGCTAGGTTAACTGCAGAATTAGCACGGGTTGTAATCGTGACATGTTCATGCCTAGGCAAGGCTAAACATGATATTGCCACAGTTGACCAGTGTGTGTATTAGACGCTTTGGCACACTAATATGAAGTTCAACTTATTGTGCTTCAAACTAACCATTATTTTTATCGTTGATAAAACTTCTGATTTCTTTTTATTAATTGTGTCACATGGTCATTTTCCTTTGATAGTCTGCAAAATGTATCTTTCTTTCTTATGTTGGTGATGCAAGACATTAAAGAGTAATTTAACAGAGAGGTATGTTTTATGTGCAGGACAGAAGATGCAGGGGATTTTAGCTCCCAATACATTTATTGGAAAGAAAAAGACAATGTTTCAACTAGCGCTGACTGCCAGTTGAACATGTTGAAGCCCTAACCTTTCGTCATCTACAATTAAGCAAATAAGTGTACGATCTGCCAGGTTCTGTAAAAAACATAATTTTCCAAGGACTTAAACCCTAAAACATTGTGCTTGTGTCAATAATGTATAAGATTTAGGTACAAACTGAATTTTAAGACTGAATGTACGATAGAGAGCAGCCATGCACTCTTCTCAGCTCTTGGTATAACTCTAAAATTCACAGTTTAACAGCATAAATTCCACTGCAGTCACAGTAAACATGCCAACACACTGCCTGAACCATAAGTAAGTGAAAAAGTAACTGTAAAAAAAAAGTAAATAGTGTGATTGGGTAATACACTGAAGAATAATGTAACCCCTTATATGTGCACTCACACAGATGATGGTGGAATCCCAAGACGATAAAACCCACACAAACCACAACAAAGAGGTGTGGTGGCCAAGTGGGAAGGCATTGGGCTTGTAAGCCAAAGATCATGGGTTCAATCCCTACCATGCCTTTAGTTGGATAAGTAGGACATAGTAGGCTCAAGTGAAAAATACACACAATTGTAGTATCTCACCATCAGCTGACATTTAAATGCCAAAATCTGACCTATGCTGAAGCATTCGAATATTACTGTTCATTAACTTGCACAGTAAAACGTATGATTCTGTAACACGCTGAAGAACCATGTAACCCCTCATATGCATATCAACAGGGACAAAAAAAACCAAAACCAGGCTGGCAGATCCAGGCTTCGTGGACAAGTGGTAAGGCGTTGGTCTCGTAAACCAAAGATCATGGGTTTGAACCCCGTCCGTGCCTTTAATTGATATACATACATAAGTATAACTATAGAACAGAATGGGATGAACGTGAGCTGGTTCATTCTCCCAATGGAGAGAAATTCTTGAATCTACCAATAAAACGATGGTTACGTGTGTAACGGCGGTTCTATGAGTTTCAGATGACCGCCAGAGGCGGTGCTTTCAGCCCCTGGATGTCCATCGCACGCATGTGCAGGTCGAGTGTTTGTATCAACAAAGTCACCTGTGACCTGGGTGACGTATGCCCTGTGCCCCGGCACAAAAGGCAGGCCCACCCAGGAAGTGACCTCTTGGCAATCTTCTTGTGAATATTCCGAGTGACTGCCGAGCTCTGGCGGTCATCCGAAACTCATAGAACCACGGTTACACACGTAACAATCGTTCTATTTTGTTTCTACTGACCACCAGAGGCGGTGCTTTCAGCACCTGGATGGCTAATATCAACAAAGTCGGGAGGAATTGTAACCTGCCTGTTACCACTGCAGCCACTGGGTTATGTGGTACAACATTAACCCTGTAGAATCTAGCAAATGTGCAGGTCGAGGCCCATGCGCTGCCGCAGAAATGTCTGAGAGGGGCACGCCTCGTAGGACTGCCCATGATGTAGACACACTCCTAGTGGAGTGCCCCCGAACATGAGAAGGGGTTGAGAGACCACTGCTCCTGCAAGCATATCCATCTTGACAGCTGCTGTTTGGACAAGGCAAGGCCTCGTCTTGGCCCTGTATGACAAACAAACTGACTGCCGGATTTGGGTGGTCCTCTGAAGATAAATCCTGAGTGCCCGTATGGGGCACAAAAGCTAAGCGCTCAACCCCAATTCAGAGGCTGCCAGCCTAAGAGGATGGTTGATGTATGAGGACGAAAAGGTCTTTGGGAGCAAAGAGGGGTTCGGCCATAAGGTTACTCCTGTACCCCCCGGATGCCAATGCCAATGGACAAGGCATGTAGTTCTCCTACCCGCTTTGATGATGTAATGGCCAAGAGAAAGGCTGTCTTCAAGGGCAGCCAGCTCAACTCTATACTCCCCAGGGGTTCAAATGGGGGTTTGCACAGTGCATGCAAAACAAGGGGCAAGTCCCAGGAGGGCACTGGGTTTCGTCGAGGAGGTCTCAATCGCTGAGCCCCCTTTAGGAAGCGCTGCAGAGGCCAGACCCAAAGTTTCAGCTGAGATGAAATCGGGTGCCAGATTTGGCTGCCCAACTATGAGAGGAGATCCATTCTCACCAGAAGGCACCAAGGCTCTCCCTGTAGAAGTTGGTGTAACACTGGAAACCATACTCTTCCTGGCCATCTGGGGGCTAATGGCAGTATCTCGTGTCCCGCTGCAGACACCATGTCCAGTGTTGGCAATATTAATGGCAGAGGCGGGAAAGCGTACAGCAGTTGCCTGGGCCATGCTTGTGCCAGAGCATCTTGGCCTAGGGGACTTGGTTCCCCAAAGAAAACCAGAGGGGACAGTGTGTCGTTGCCTGGGAGGCAAAAAGATCCACTTCTGCCTCACCGTATCTGTGCCAGATGGCTTGTACAACCTCTGGGTGAAGTCTCCATTCTCCCGGATGGGGACGCTGGCGGGACAGGAGATCTGCAGCTTCGTTCTGGGTGCCTGGTAAGTACATTGCCCTCAGGCTCAGCAAGCGAGGGTGAGCCCACTGCAAAAGCTGCTGAATCAATCTCATGGACTGCCTGGCCTTGGTGCTCCCCTGGTGGTTGATGTGGTAGACTACCGACATATTGTCTGTTCTGACAAGTACATGCCTCCCTACCAGCACTGGGAGGAAATGCTTTAGGGCAAGCAGAACCGCATGTAACTCTGCTGCCAAAGATTCCATAGGTCTCTGACTGTCCGACATTGCCATACAGAACCCCACCCCTCTAAGGTGTCTGCAGTTACCACTTCCCTGCGGGAAGGTATAGATCCTAAAGGGACACCCTGAACGAGATATGTTTCCTTCCTCCAGGGTTGTAAATGTCTCAGACAGCTGGCAGTGACCCTAACCACCTTGTGTCTGTGGTGAATGGGATGTAAACCAAGGCTGTTCACCCAGATTTGAAGGGGTCTCAATGACAGGAGGCCCTGTGGGCCCTCAGATGAGACTGTTGCGAGCATCCCCAGCAGTCTCTGAAACGTTCTGAGAGTCAGGGCTCTGCCTCCCCTGAAATGCCTGACTTCCCAGCAGTTACTGCTGGCCTGTCGCTGAGAGGGAACAGCCTTCATCGCCTGGGAGTCTAGCTGGATACTGAGGAATCCTATCCGCCAACTGGGGACCAGGGAACTCTACTTCCCATGTAACGGAATATGCGGAGCAATCGTGAGGCGTCCGAGCGAGCACACTCATGCACCACAATTGTCAAACAAAGGAAGATCTATTAAACCAGGGGAGCGACAAAAGGTCGCTTCTTAATCAACTCAATTACGGGGTGCTTGGCTCACGAGCACCCGCCGCCAATGCCAACTATATCTCTCGCTATTAGCGTCTTAATAAAGAAACAAAAGCTGAGCCTAAATGGCCTGCAGCCTAGCAACGTTAACAACAACAATAATAACAATAACTAGTAAATGATACTCACCGCTCCATAAACTTATGAGCGCGTACTAAACAACTGAAATAGTCTCCGATGACTCACTGGGAGAATTTGAACGAACGCATTTAAAGCGAGACCACTACTGCGTTCTGTTACAAGAAAAGAAAGTCTGTGGGAGGGAATCTCCGCCGTATCTTCGCCAAGGCTACTTGATACAAGGTTATTTAACCAAGAGGTAACTCCTATGCTCTTTGACGCAGCTTCAGGAACGGCGTGAACACTGACACAGCTGACTATAAGTTGGCCATGCGGCGTGGCCGTAACACAATGTTAACTCTTTTCTAAAACATCGATCTCACCTTATGTAATGAGTGCAATCGTTTTAAGGCGGCTAATCGCAGTCTCTTGGAGGGCGTAAATTCACAGCTCCAACCCGTTTGGGTAACAAGACTTCCAGCGACGCCAAAATCTGTTTGAAAACTCGAAAACCTGCTTACCAATGCGAGAAGATACAAGAGGTCACTTCCTGGGTGGGCCTGCCTTTTGTGCTGGGGCACAGGGGTCACAGGTGACTTTGTTGATACAAACACATGACCTGAACAGGCGTGCGCTGGACATCCAGGTGCTGAAAGCACCGCCTCTGGCAGTCAGTAGAAACGAAATAGAACAATTTGTGACTAGTTAAATAATCAGCCATAACCTCACACTGAGAGGTTGTCTTGATTAAAGGATTCGTGGGTTCTGGAATAAGAAAGACATTGCGTCACGATCACATGGTCATTTTTCCTTTGATAGTCTGAAAATGTATCTTTCTTTTTTATGTTGGTGATGCAAGACATTAGACAGTAATTTAACAGAGAGGTATGTTTTATGTGCAGGACAGGTGATGCAGGGGATTTTAGCTCCCAATACGTTTATTGGAAAGAAAAAGACAATGTTTCAACCAGCGTTGACTGTCAGTTGAACACGTTGAAGCCCTAACCTTTCGTCATCTGCACACGTGTCTCTATAACAATACCACATTACTTCCTCCTTCACTCCCGACTGGCTTTGTCACTTGAACATATCCAGATATAATGTATGTTTTTGAGGATTTGCTGTCCATGAAGGACAGTGTTTGGAGGACACCTGCCTATTCTAGTGAATTCCTTGCTACAATATAGTGCCATAGTAGTTCAACAGTATAGTTAATAAAAATGAAATAGTTTTCTAATTCATACAATATTTTTCCATCAAAAGTATTTTCAGACAAAATGAGGTAAAACAACGCTGGTGGTAAATGTGAGAGCATTAGTTGAATATATCAGACACACTGCAGGGAAGGTGCTGCATGCAAATATGACAGAATAATACATCAGCTACAGAATCTATGATTTAAAATGTGTTAACCTCCACCGACAAACACCCGGTGTCATCCAAGCCTTATCAATAATGCAGAGCTCTGCTGTTTATGGATGTATTCTTTTTGGACAAGCCATGCTCAGTGGGCCTGTTGAAAGCAACACCATGTCACTCTGAATTGGTTATCCACAAGTAAGTACTTGAAGAGCTCCTACTATTCTGACAGTAAACACAACTTGTCACACGTTCAAGTGTTTTAGTGTGGAAATCATAACAAAAAGGACTCTGCAACCAAACTGTATTTTTATGAGGGACGGGAGTTTGGATGAGGAGAAAATATGCACTGCGAGGAATAATGTCATACGTGTGGCAACTCCTCTACTGGTCTCTGGCTGAAGTCTGTCTGCTCCATCACCCCCACAGTGTGTGAAGGGCTTGACATCCATCTTCTACCCCTTAGAACTTGAAGTACTTATATTATACCTCAGGGGTCCATCAGAAAGGTGCTCCTGCATCAGTTGGTGTGAAGCTTTTATAGTCAATGTAAATCAGTACTTTTAAATAAAATGTAACAGCTTTCCCCACACTAACCAGGATTTTGCTCTCCAAACATCTTTAAACGCCTCTCAACATCACATCACATCTCACTTCCTCGGAAATTCTCTTTGTTGGCTTTTTCAGAACCTTTACTGTAAAAGTAGAAGTTAATGAATAAAGTGATCTGTTCACAAGTGGACAGTTCTAAATATAAATGTAAACGGCTGCCGAGACGCATTGTGATCTGATCACAACAAAAAAAGTATATTTTTTATGCAAAAAGTAAGTAAGAGTTGCATTAAATGGATATAGTTCTGCATAATGTATAGAACAGGTAGACAGGAAATAGGAATTAAAGGCCAAATTTCAACAGGAAAGTAAAGACTATTGTGAAAATGTGTGAATTTAGGCCTAAAGTGACACAATGTAACAGCCACCCTTGGTTAGTAATTTCAGTTGAAAGATCTGTTGTCACCAGACCGATTGACACACACACACACACACACACACACACACACACACACACACTGTTCTGTGTTTCTGCTCTTGGATACTCTACAATTTTCCAGTGTCACTTGAATTACAATGTAAGCAAATGGACTCCTCAGCAGACCGACTCAGGGCTAATGATAGTGATCGCAGCACAGACACACAAGTCTGTATAGTGTGTTTTGCTGCTGATGTGTGTATTTCCTTTTGTTTGTGACATTTGGAGGCTCAGCATGTGTTTTTCTCTGTGACTGTACACGCATCCACGCTTCACTTGCTGCATGGGTTGACACAAGTGTGTGTGTGTGTCCTGTCAGTCACGATCATGCTTATGATGTTGGAAAAAGCTCCCAGCTAGTAAGCCTGAAGGGAGAAGCAGAGCAATTCATAACATTTCAAGTCTGTATTTAAATATTTCTCATTTTTCTTTTTGGACAGTGTGGAGATGTATACATCTGCTTTTTGTATGACTCCTAGTGTGTTTTTGTATTCAATTATACTTTATACCCCAAACACTTTAGAGTTCAAAGTAGTGGACACACTGTAAAACCTGATTAGTTAGTTCAACTCAAACTGTTTAGGGAAACCGTTTAATCTTATTAAAGATATGAAAGATATTTGATATGAGTAGCTCAAATATTTATTGTCAAGGTAACTTGGGTAAATTAAGTTAACCATTTCAATTTAATTCATTTAATTTAAGTTACACTTAAATACATCTGCTTTATACAAATTTTACCACCAAGTTGAATTTACTCAGTTTTCTTCCACTAAAGCAAATTATTACCTGTCAAAACAGCTGACGTACTCTAAAAACAATTTATAAGTCATTGATTATTAAAATGGTTGCCAATTCATTTCTTTTAGGTGACTAACATCATAATGCATTATTATGCTTACGTTTTTGTAAAGTCAATTTCAAGAAAACGAGTCAGTGGAACAAATTGGAATTACATTGCCAGTACTTACTTAAAATACTGCACACATTTAAAGTTTACTCAAAACAAGAGAGTCGCTTCAACAATTCATTGTTGAGGCAAGTTGGGTTTAATTCATATGAATGAGTGACTCCAATTCTTTTAGAGGATTAGTTTATGTTAACTCACTTATTTTATTAAGATGTGTTGTCAGGTTTTACAGTGCAACTTGATATTTTTATGTCATGGTGGTGTTAGTTGACAAGTCAAACCCTAATGATACTAATGTGATGGACTGAATTCATTATTGCTGCTAACACTCCGGGTGCTCTTCCCTAACTGACCAGAGCAGACACAAACCCCTATAACTTCAGTTTCTACTGCTACAGCAACTTAACAATAACTCAACAGCAAGAAATAATTATTGTGTACAAGTACAAGTGATCGATCCTCATTAGCATAAGTAGGACACAAATAAGTGTACCATCTGCCAGGTTCTGTAAAAAGCAACATTTTCCAAGGACTTAATCCCTATAACATTGTGCTTGTGTCAGTAATGTATAAGATTTAGGTACAAACGGAATTTTAAGATAGAGAGCAGCCATGCACTCTTCTCAGCTCTTGGTATAACTCTAAAATTCACAGTTTAACAGCATAAATTCCACTGCAGTCACAGTAAACATGCTAACACACTGCCTGAGCCATAAGTAAGTGAAAAAGTAACTGTAAAAAAAAGTAAATAGTGTGATTGGGTAATACACTGAAGAATAATGTAACCCCTCATATGCGCAGTCACACAGATGATGGTGGAATCCCAAGATGATAAAACCCACACAAACCACAGCAAAGAGGTGTGATGGCCAAGCGGTAGGGCGTTGTTCTTGTAAACCAAAGATCATAGGTTTCAACCCCATGCCTTTAGTTGGATAAGTAGGACATGGTTGCCTCCAGTCCGTGTGCCACCAAAGTTGTAAACCAAAGATCATGGGTTTGAACCCCGTCCATGCCTTTAATTGGTATACATACATAAGTATACCTATAGAACAGAGAAATTCTTGAATCTACCAATAAAACAATTTGTGACTAGTTAAATAATCAACCATAACTTCACACTGAGAGGTTGTCTTGAGTAAAGCATTTGTGGTTTCTGGGTGCAGTGCCTTTGTGCACCTTTTTATCTTTTTTACATGATACAGTGTGTGTTCATGTTAATGGAGTTTGCTTGAATGATGGCAGAATCATCATCAGGAAGAACATTTATAATCTGAAATGCTTATGATACATGTTCAGCAGACTTGGTGTTAATCCCTTCATGTCTGATAAAACTGGTATTTCTTCATAAACAGGAGTGTTGGACTGAGTGCAAATAAAGCAGCTGCATTCTAAATACTGATCATTTGGATAAGTCCTCTTCAGGGTCGGTAATAAGTTGTGTTCTTTTCACAGTATTAGGCACCAGTCCACATTTATTAATCTCTCTTGTACTTTATGTGACTACTGTAAAACATGAATGATAAGATTTACTTTTAGCAGAGTATTTTAGTATTGCTACTTTTACTTATCTGAATACTTCTTCCACCACTGAAAATATCTGTATGCTCACTCCGGGTCATATAGTATTATAAAGGACAGTATTATAACTAGGGTGGCCATTTCAAAAAGGAGGACACTTTGTATACACGGGGACACGCAAGCAGATATTTGTTTGGTATGATCCGGTTTTAAATTTTAATGTTTTTCCACCACATTACATGGGGCATACGGATGCCACATAGCTAATAATAAATATACAAAATACAGCTCATGACGTGTTGATAGGTCACTACACGAAAATGTAACCAATGAAATTTCTTATTTTGACACATATTTTTAGCCAATAAGTATTAAACTAACGAGGTAATGTGTCAAAAGGCGGACCTTTTTAGTTATTTTCTCAAAAGGAGGACAAATGAGTGTGGCTGCGCCTGCAGCCGGACAGGGCATTAAAAAGCCGGATGAATGGCCACCCTAATTATAACACTGTGATAAGAATCAATGCATGTCAATAACTATATGGTTCTGTCTTAGTTTATAAAGCAATGATTTACAAAACTAATCTCCATTTCGATCGTGAAAGGAGGTGTCCCACAGATGCTATACAAAAAGAAAACAAACAGAAGGGGGCATGGTGGCCAAGTGGTAAGGCGTTTGTCTTCTAAACCAAAGATCATTGGTTCAATTCCATCCATGCCTTTAACTGGATGAGTAGAACATGGTTGGCTCTGGTTAAAAAAAATTAAATAAACACATGTTTATGATGATAAGTATTCCACCAGAGCTGACTCAGGTTTACTACCTCCACTTGAAAGTATACATATCTGCCAAGCCAATGGACTCACATGTCTGCTTTTTCTACTTTTTAAGCATTGAAATTAAGTTGTTAAGTATAAAATGATCTGTTTTTTATTCTCTTTCGCAATGGGCTGTCACAACCATACAATACACACATGCACAACCCTAGATTCCTCCTGATCCTCCATCAAGCAATACAAGCAAATGGGTGAAGCTGCATGAGCCATAAGTAACGTATGATATAGTGTGATTGTGTAATACCCTGAAGAAAAATGTGACCCTTCATATGCTAGCTGGAATCGTGGCACAATCAAAAAACTGACAAAACAAACAAATACACACAATGAGCTAAGACCAAGGTGTGGTGGCCAAGTGATAAGACGTTGGTCTTGTAAACCAAAGATCATGGGTTCAATCCCCATCCATGCCTTTAAAGAGATGACTAGGCTGTGGTATAGAAAAGAATGCACCCTTAAAGAACATGGATTGGAGAATTTGCACCATGACCTGCTTCAACCATTGTTTGAGTGATTCATGAGTCACTGGTGGAATAATCAACCAAGACCTCACACAGAGTGGCACTTCCTGTTTGATTCTGCTATCAATAACTGTAGCTCATTGTTAGATACTTTCAGCAGCTCTATTCCGCTCTTTATGGACCCCAAATTCAAACACATATTTTTCCCTTCACCTGTAGTTCTGTTTATCCATCTAGACTGTTTTGGTTTAAGCTGCTGTGTTCTGGAGATGTCTGTCTTCTCTCCAATATAATGGAAGCAGATGATACTTGTGGTGCTCAATATCTCTTTTCAGAACCCCTGACCCGGTTACTAAAGGTATTCCACAGACCTTGTTGTGAGCAGTTTCATCTAGGAACTATTTTCTTTCTATCAAACTACACCCAGCAACCGTAGCTGGCTGATAGCTATCTCAGTGGTACTAGGTGAGCTTGCTGACATGACAGCTCAGCTGGGGAGGACAGCATTAATGTTTAAACATGCATGCTACCCTCTGTGCAGTGATATGTAGAAATAGTTCCTATATGAAACGGCTCATAACAAGGACTTTCTGGAATAAGACATTGCTGGTTTGGTCTCATAAACCAAGGATCATGGGTTCAAAGGGAGAAAGGTGAACTACAAGGCGTGGTGGCCAAGTGGTAAGGCGTTGGTCTCGTAAACCAAAGATCATGGGTTCAATTCCCATCCATGCCTTTAAATGGAGATCACAAATGAGACCCTAGAATTTCAACATGATCTGCTTCAACCATTCTTCTGACCAATTAAACAATGTGATTAATGGGTGGTTGATGGAGTAATGTGTGTTTGTGCTCTCAATAATTGTACCTCCATGTTAGACACTTTCAGCAGCTCTCTTCTCCTCTTTAACTATTATAAGAACACCTAACTACAATTTCAACCCTCTTACCTTTAGTTCTGTTTATCCATCTAGATTGTTTTAGTTTGAGTTTTGGGAAAGAAAACTAACTGTGATTGAAGTTCCACCATTAGCTGACTCAGATTTTTTCCCTCCAGTTCAAAGCATACATTTCAGCCAATAAAGGTGTTATGACTTTGCATGTTACCAATAAAACAATGATATTCCTGAGTTATTGACTGAGTAGTCAATCGAGTTTGTTTGTATTTGCATTATTAATAATTGTAGCTTATGAAGAAGCAGAGACTGTTAGCCACTCTATCCCTCTCTTTATTTCATTTAGTGTTGATTCTGGTGCCCCCTGTGGGCAAAAGCAGTAGAACATCAGAATTGAGTATACACCAGGGTGGAAATTAGAAGGTGTGGTGGTAATGTGTTGGTCTCATAATCCAAACTTTCAGATGGTCAGTCCAGCCATTTCCGATATGCTCTATGGAGCTGTAAAATAAGGCACCTTTGCACTTTAATGCACACACATTGTATTGTGTAAAAAAAGGGAAAAGCAGAACAATGGAAGGTGTGGTGGCAGAGTGGTAAGGTGTTAGTCTTGTAAACCAACGATCATTGGTTCGATGAGAATGAATTGGTTTTATGTACAAAGGGAGTGGGGCACCTTCAATGGAGTCCACCATGTTTTTACAGTAGCCCAGAACGGAAAAACTGTGTAGATAGGGTCTTTTGTGTTTTTCGTCACCTACATAGTTTCACCTACATTTCGATCGTGAAAGGAGGTGTCCCACAGATGCTATACAAAAAGAAAACAAACAGAAGGAGGCATGGTGGCCAAGTGGTAAGGCGTTTGTCTTCTAAACCAAAGATCATTGGCCGTCAAATCCACACGCCAGTGGTGTTCAGTTAGTTGCAATCTGCAACTCCACTACTCCACTAAATCCTACACACTGGTGCTTTTATTCTTTAAACATTTTTGGGGATTATCTGGTAATCAACAAATGTACAATAATGTGTACTTATGATACAGGTCCAGCAGACTTGATGATAGTCGCGTCATGGCTTGTAAAACTGGTGCTTCTTCATAAACAAATTCATTGTTTCATTCATCTCAGTGCGAGTAAAGCAGCAGCAGTATACTGATGGTCTGACTCTTCAGGGGAGGTCATTAGCTGTGTTATTTTCACAGTATTAGGAACCAGTCCCCATTTATTCATCTCTTCTCTTGTACTTTATGTGACTCTTGTAAAGATAAGATAAGATAAGATAAGATAAGATATGTACTTTATTATTCCCCTATTGCGGGAATTCGTTTTTTCACTCTCTTTTTTTTAGAAAACATGAACATATGAATAAATACATTTACTTGTAGCAGAGTATTTTAACACTGTAGTATTGCTGCTTTTACTTATCTGAACACTTCTTCCACAAATGAAAATTTAACCCCCACCAAAAATAAATTGTTATTGTCAAGGATCTAGGATGTTGATGGAGCTTCAAAGCCCCAAAAATGGCAATGAAAATTTCAGAATGCTCACTCCGGTTCATGTAGCATTATAAAGGACACTGTAGTAAGAAGGAATGTATGTCGATAACAAGGTTCAAGGTTATTTCAAGTTGAAGATGTCTAGTGACACTGATGTGCTTTCATGTGTTATCTGAGTGCTTGATAAACATTTTAATATTACTTCAGTTTAATTTATACAGTAATAAATAATTTTTTTTTTTTTTAAAAAGAACAACAAAAATCAAGCTATTCTGTTTTCTAATAAGAACAAATATGGATTGTGCTCAGAGTGCACTTAAAGAGATACAAAGAGAGTGAGAGTCACACTAAACACTGAAGTATAAATTGTACATAGTTTTCCTGTTCAAAAGATTTCCTGGACACCCAAATAAGAAAAAAAGTTTGTTCATTCATGTTTGTATTGATATACAGTATACATACGCTATATTATTGAGCATCTAGTCTTTTCTCCCAGCTAGGCAACAACACTTCATCCACCTGACGCCTGATGTCTCGCCTTTAAAAGAACAGATGGAAAAACCTTTTGGCATTCCTACGTTCAGCAGTCATAGGTGATCATAGACCTTCCACCTTCATGCTGACAAAAATACTTGCACTGAAAACTGACATTGTCCCAAATTATCATGAAATTTAGCAGAAAGTCAGCCCATATGCTCCCTAACACACATTGTATCATGAAAAATAAAGGAAAGACTTCACAAAGCCTGGCGTGGTGGCCAAGTGGTAAGGCGTTGGTCTCGTAAACCAAAGATCATGGGTTCAATCCCCATCCATGCCTTTAATGGGATATGTTCATGAACCTTTAAGGAAAATTTGTAATGAGCTGAGATAATAACTTTACATGTTTGGTAAGAAAATCCCCCTCTCCTCACACTGACCAGAGCACATCTGTTATTGGGTTCACAACTAGTTTACATATCCTTGCACAAGCTGCGCAACCCAAGGCGTGGTGGCCAAGTGTTAGGGTACTGTTCTCGTAAACGAAAGATCATGAATACAATTCCCATTTGTGCCCTTAAATGGATGTGTAGGACATAGTAGGCAAAAAAAGTTCAAACACAAAATGAAAGGTTTTTTCCCTTCAGTCAAACTGCACCCTTTTTTCATTTAAAAAGTGACAAACTAGTGTGTAACACTTTTAAGAAGGTTTAATCAATAAATTAATTTGTATGAAGGTCATAGAAATTGCCCATTGTGGCAGGGATTTGTGTGTCCAGTACAACAGGGCAACCTGCTTGAAGGTGTGTTTATAACTGATGATTGAGCTTATCAATTTGATTACACACTTCACTACTTAATCAGTTACACAACATTATACCTGTAAATCTGTTCTGATTTTGCAAATTTGGTGGTTCTTAACACATTCACATATCCTTATATGACCACATCTAAATGTACTTTAAATTACATTTATTATTGTGTTTATTCTTTGGTCAATGCGGCTCCTTTAACATTTACCAAATGTTAACACTTTTCCCAAATACACTTTATAATGCAGCTTAATTTCATTTGCACATTTCCAAAACATGAATGACTGTTAAAGTTTACAAACACATTATACCTCCATTACCAGGATATCTTAAATAATGTTAATTTTTATGATTTGCAATATCTTTTATGTTGACAATTTTTGTTAAATGTTTAGAACAAACTTTCTTTGGCAATGTTGTACTTTTATAAATTTTCCTTATGTTTGTTCCTTAACTTCATTGTTGTAAAACTTTAAGTGCATCTTCAACGTTTTCATTATCTTGCATGCATACTGCTACATGTCTTCTTTTCTTTTTAAATTGTGAATTGTGTAATGTTCATAGGAAAAATTGCCTTTTAAGAGGCAGAAACCTAGGACAGACCCTTCGGCTCTAGGTGGGTGGTCGTCTGCCTCGACCACTTGAGGTGAGAGAGAGAGAGAGAGAGAGAGAGAGAGAGAGAGAGAGAGAGAGACAGACGCACAGCAACAACAGTAGCAACAACTACACTAATAGTAGTGACTGATGATGATGGACATGAATAAGAGAATTATATAACTAAATATAAACTGTAATCTTTTGTTAATGTTACTTTTACAAAACAATATATACAGTATGTTGATGAATAGTAACCCCTATGTGTAGGATTTAAACATTTCTGAGGACTGACTAGTGGCAGTATCAAAAAGACAGCATGGTAGACAGCAACATAGGCTAAAACAATAATGTCTAGTCAGTGAGTCCTCGCACTCAAAGAGATACGAAGACTATAAAAGGAGTCATCTTTGCACTTTAAGGAAGACAAATGTATAATGTAAAAAATTGAAGAAAAGTGTCACAGCAGGAGGGGCGGAGGTAAGTGGTAAGGCATTGGTCTCATAAACCAAACATCATGGGTTTGATCCCCATTCGTGCCTTTAAAGGCTAGGACGCACCAACCCGACGGCTGACCGTCGGCAGAAAAGCAGTTGGACTGATCTCCCCGAGTTGGTCAAAAAAGTGCCTGGAGCGCACGTTCTGCACGTGCGCGAGGCGTAATACGTCCCCATAACAGCGGGCGGCGCTAATCGTCCCCATAACAGTGGGCGGCGCTAATCTGTGTTGTCACCCAAAAAAATTAAAACCGGAAATGACGGATCACTCTAGACCTAGTAAACACAGAGCACGCTGTCGTCAGTCATTGTTTTCATCAGAGAGTGTTGATAGTAGTCAAGAAGGATCGTTATTGTCATTACTCGCTGAACGGAAAATACGATGGCTAATAATAACAAGATACTGGCGTTGGCGTAGTATGTTTACCATCGTCACTTCTGGTTTTCTCGTGCACTCACTGATTCGCTAGTCAAGGGCTAGCACTCTACCAATCAGATTGGTCATTGAGGCCGACGGCCACTGGCCGATTCTACATGTCAAATCGGCCAAAATGAACACTGACTCCGACGGACGACGGCACGGGACACACCGAACCGACTCGAGTGTCCGACCTCGCCTGACTTTCCGACGACGTCCGATAATCGGGTTGGTGTGTCCGGGCCTTAACAGGATCAGCAGAATCCTCATTCTCACTCTGAGGACAATCTTCAAGGGAGTAAACTGCTTTCTCCTAACACAATACCACCTTTGTAAAAGAGCCTATAACACTCAAAATGTTGAAAGGGAAATAGACACAATACATGTAACATAAGCTGTGAATCAAGTCTTCCCGTTGTTAGGCCCCATCAAACCTGATATCTTACAGATGGAAAAACCTTTCGCCATGGCCCAGTCACCCTCTGCAGTTTTCAGCTATGATACCCTCACAACCAGCATTCACTGTGTTCAGCAAAGACAAACCTTTGTACGGTTGGTGATCATACACCTTGCTGACAAAACCCTCATATTGAGGAAGGGAGAGTAGGATGGGAGGAACTGCATCAACAGCCAATGGTGGGCGGGCAAGCAGTCAGTCAGTCAGCAAGTCAGGCCTCAACGCCTCTTATTCTCAGGGATGAAAGCATTGTAAAGCCCCCCAGGAAATCAGTTGTAGGGTCCAATGGGAACTACCAGCAGTAGATAGGTAGTGTGATTGGATAATACACTGAAGAACAATGTGACCCCTCATATGCTCACTCACATGAATGATGGCGGAATCGCAGCACAATAATAAACACACAAAAAACACACAGAATGCCACAAGCAACAAGGCGTGGTGGCCAAGTGGCAAGAGGTTGGTCTTGCCAAAGATCATGGGTTCATTCCCCATCCCTTCCTTTAAGACAGTCTGTAATCACATAACTCACCAATTCCAGACACTGTTGTTTTTATGAAAATGTGGAATGCTTGTAATAGATATTCACTAGACTTGGTTATTTTTTTTGTAAAACTAGCATAACTCAGTGCAAATAAAGCAGCTTCAATATACTGGTGGTCTGGCTCTTCAGGGAAGCTAGTAAACTATTTATATGATCATATATATGTCAGTCCTCATTTATTCACCCCTCTTGTGCTTTATGGGACTACTGTCAAATATGAATCAAGACATTTACATTGCTACCTTTACTTACTCTTACTCTTACTCTGAATACTTCTTCCACCTGTGAAAATTCAAATTAGAGAGAGGCCAGAATGGCATGAAGCGTTGCTACATGGATTAGCATGCATGTGTGTGTGGCTAAAGGGGATATGTGTCCAGTAAGCCTCTTTTCCACCCTTCACACCCATACAAATTCATGTGCCATTTCTCCACATAAACACACACCTACACACACACAAACAGTGTGAGGCTGTGCCACGGGAAATCTCTCTTTTTTCAGGTATTAGAGGAATCCAGTGTGTCTCAGCAGAAATGAGGTGATGCCCGCACATGTTCAGTTATTAGACAATTAACCCCTGCTGAGACCCTGACAATGGGGGAGGCAAGAGGTCACTGTGGCCCGATAACAGTTACATAATCCGTGGAGATCCGAGGAGAGAATGTGTGTGTGTGTGTGTGTGTGTGTGTGTGTGTGTGTGTGTGTGTGTGTATGTGGGGGAGAGAGAAAGACAGTAAATGAGAGGCGTGTGCCGAGGTGAGTGTGTTTGTCTGGTTTTTGCTGGTGTGTGTTAACAAGGGTCAGTCAGTGTAACAGGGATTTGGTGAGTGTGTGCTTCTTACTATCTTTTACAATTAACCTCAACCGAGACTCTGAAAACAATCCTGGGAGACCAGATGGCGAAGGCACACACACACACACACACACACAAATAATAAAATAACGGGGACCTACTGCGCCGACAGTTTAAATGTAGTATGCAACATTACAGAATTAATTAGAATGTTTATTTATTTACATGCAGACAATGACAAAAACTGAGCCCATTAATGTATGCTCAGACTGAACGTGGATTTAAGAATAACAGTGCTGCATACAAAGTGAAATGTAAAACAAAGTGGATCATGAAACAGACTGCATACACATCTAGAACTGATTGTAACATCACAGAACACAGTTTTCTGTGTGCAAAAGTAACCGAAATTGTTGCGTGCCATGTTAAGACTGTGTGACATCTTAAGTCTGCAAATATTTCACAGATGTGTTGTTAATGTTGTTTATTTAAAAGCAGAGCATAAAAATAATGAATAGTTATTGGAACAGACTTTTGAGAGCTTGCTTTGGCTTATAGGCCAAACAACTATCCTGTGTCAGAGAGGGAAGTGCAACTTGTTTTTAAACTAAAATCATAAAAAGAAAGAACATTTTGTGCATGGTTCATAAAGATGTGATGTCAGTCAGTGAATCATTTCATTCAAGGGTCTACAAGTTTTATTCTCCATTGTGATTGTGAAAGGAGGTACCTTTTCACTTTAAATAGTGAAAGTAGCACAGAATGGTCAACCAAACACCAGCTGGATCTCAGCTTCTCCATTTGGAGACACATCATGACTTCCTCAATCCATAGTATAAAGAATGGGGGGACTGGTAGCCTTCCAATCTAGTTACGATTAATTGTCATGCTAACAGTGTAAGAGAATGTTGTAAACCTTTGACCGAAATAAGGTGATGTTATATTCTGTTGATGGTGCACCAAATACCACCATGTATAGACAGACAGGAGTTTTAAGTGCAGTTTGCAGTTCATTCCATTTAAAAAGGTGCATTGTACCTGAAACCAGTTCTGCAAACATTAGTGTGTACTCCACATACACTTTATGTGGCCATGTATTTATTTATTTTTTTAAAGTATATTCTTTAATTGCCTTTATGATAAAGATAGCTGAAGATAGACAGGAAAGGGGGGCAGAGAGCGGGGATGACACGCAGCAAAGGGCCGCAGGTTGGATTCAAACCCTGGGCCGCTGCAGCAAAGACTCAGCCTTGGTACATGGGTCACCAGCTCTACCCACTGAGCGAACCGGGCACCCCATGTGGCCATGTATTTTTGATAGAAATGTATAGATGTCAAAAAGTTTTTGCAGCTCAACCGGGATAAAAACTAAATTTTAGTCATAGGTTCTAAAAGTCGGGGAGAAAAAATACATTTCCTTTGACTTACACTGAGCAAACAAATGAGAAACCTTGGTGTAGTCTTCAACTCTGACCTGAACTTTGAAGCTCATGTGGGGTTTGTCACTAAATTTGCTTTTTATCACCTAAAAAATATTACTCTCAAGCTGGCTAGACTAAGGACCCGAAAGAGAGAACACATTACACTGGTTTTAAAGTCCTTACATTGGTTGCCTGTCAGCTTTCGTATTGATTTTAAAATTCTTTGTCTTGTTTTCAAAGCATTTTATGTCACTCATGCTTACAGTGGCCCCTCAGATCCTCTGGCATGAACCTGCTTATAGTACAAAAACGAAACCTTTGGTGAGGTGGCCTTTAGTTATTACATTCGGAGCTGCTGGAACAGCCTGCCGTAGGGTCTTAAACATAAACTCAAAACCTACCTCGTCAGCCTGGCTTTTAACTAAGGAATGTTTTTTAGACATTATTTACCATATTTTACTTGTCATTTCTTTCTGTAAATTTAGTTATTTATTGTATTAAAATTTATTTATTTTAAGTAAAATATATATACATACTGTTTAACTGCTGAGGTGTTGATGAGGCAACCTCGAATTTCAAGTCCAAGCGGATTTGTAGTTAGAGCAGAGAACTAGCTGTCGCTGTGTAATATTAGATGTGTGTATACAGCATGATAAGCCCACAGAAGGGCTGACTTGATAACCTGCAGTCAAGAGTATAAAATACTTTGTGAGGCATTTTAATCTGCTTACTTTAGATAACCTGACATGCATTTATACACACACACCCAAAGGACTTCACTCAGTCTAACACATTAACCTGTTCATTTCCATTCAGTCACCCACATTCACATTTGCAACACAAGCACAATCACACGCATGCACACTGGAGCTGTCACACATTTCTGAGCTTTGTATCGTATAGTGTGATGCTTACATTTTTTTTTCGTCAAGGCATTTGCAATAAAACACACACATAGCTATTTCTGTTCAATAGACATCAGGTTAAAAGTGAAAATATCACAATATATTTGTCACATATGTCTCATGGCATTCTTATCATACTGATTTCATATTAAGTGTTAAAGCTGCAGTAGGTAATTTTGTTAGATATATATTTTTTTGTCATATTTGCTGAACCTTTCACAATATCAGTAGAACAGATACTCTGTGAAAAAATCAGCTTCCTCTGGCTCGTTCTTGCACTACTGAACCAAAACAACCAATCAGAGCTAAGAAAGATAGTTGTTTGTCTCATTCCCATTCTTGCACTGTGAGTTGATGAGCTGATTGTAGACAGGTGTGGAGGTGCAAAGAAAGGTAAGCCACGCCCACAACACATACATTACAATAGATATTGTAACGAGTTAAAGTTAGAATTCTGACTTTAAATTCTGAACTCACATATATTTTTCACATGTGGTTATAATTCTCTTCCACAAGGAGGAAACACCGGCGAAAAACTGGGAAAACACAAGGGAAAAGCTGGAGTCACATCCAGAGCCATGATGAGTCCATTATATCCATGCCTCAGATGGCAAATGCTCCATATACCCACGATGACTCAAGCAGTCAAATGGTTCCATTTGCCCTCCAGTGTAACCCAGCCCTGCTCTTCATTTGAAATGACTCATGGGAATTCATCTCTGTCAGCTCTATAACGGTGTCAGTAAGTATGTGGTGATTTGGTTGTCTTGATTTTGTCTGAAAGGGGCCCACAGCGTCACACTCTGAAAACACCTTAACCAAATTATAGTTCCCTAAGTGACAGATAAAAAACCTAGATCTATAGAGTGAGGAACTTTCTGTTTCCCCAACAGGTAAGTAGATCAATAGAATCAAAAAGTCTGTGTCATGTAGAGCAGTGGTTCCAAACCTGGGGGTTGGGACCCCCACTAGGGGTTGCCAAAGGTTCATGGGCAGTTGCGAGGACTTCTTGATTTTAAGGCGTGTAAGAAAACTAAATGGAAAAGATACACAGTAGGCCGATATCTCAAGATTTAGTTCACCTCTGTGAAGAAATGTAAATATAAAGTAAAGTACATTTTTCAAAGTAAATTGTCTAATAGAACAATGGCCAAATGCCAGGGATAAGAAAACACTGACTTTGTTAAAAAAAGAAGCCTATTAAGTATGTATGACTGTTACAAATAATTTAAAAAAAATAATATAGACAGCTAATTTTATAAAAAGTTCCCTAAACAGGAAATAATCTGCTCAAAGTAAACTGAGTTGGTATGTTCCATACGTCGCCACAATTTAGAAGAAGCAGTTGTACCAGTACACAGCTTTTTAATTGAGTTGTATATTTTCACAAAGCCTTGCAAAATGAAGTTGTTTGAGTCCCAGTAATGATATAAAATGTATATTAAATCCTGGAGGTGTAGCACAGTGTCACAGAAATGGCTTTAATTGTGGTTTATGTGTCCCAAGTCACACGGCTAAATTGCAATGTGTGTGTGTGTGTGGGCCGAGGGAGCAGTGAAATTATAATGAGTGATACAAGCAGGGAGTAGTATAAAACCTCATCATGTATGGCATCATTTTAATAAGACTGCCATTTTGTGCCGTTTTGCTTGAGAATATCTTTAAACTGGCATTTCTTCCCTCACTCGTCTTCTATCTCTCTTTTAATTTCCTTTCTCTTTTTCTCTTTAAAAGCTCCACTTATCATTAACATCAGACTCATTTCTTTACAAGCTCATATTGCTTAGATCACAGCCTGATAGTAAAGTGCTTTACTGACAGGTATCTTATTGATGATTGACCCTGAGATAACTTCTGTTATGAACTGGCGGTATACAAATAAAATTGAATTCAATTGAATAGCTCATTAAAGTATTGGATGTTAAAGAGGACCTCTGCTAAATGATAATGAAATAGGCTTCCCTTGTTCTGTCCCTGTTGTCCTGCTCCATTTATACTACTTTAGTTTCTATTGACTTTTTTAACCCCTGAAATTTTGTCAAAATAAAATAGAAGAAAAACATAGAATCAGTTTGTATTCACATTAACTGGCCAATGTTATGATAATCAGAATCAGAATCAGAAATACTTTAATAATCCCAGGGGGAAATTATTTTTGTTACAAACTCCAGATATACAAACAACATATATTAAGAACAAAATATAAATACATATATAACTATATATACATAAAAGATACAACCTCCAGATATACAAACAACATATAATTAAGAACAAAATATAAATATATATATTTAACTATATATATATAAAAGATCAAATGTACAGTTTAAAATGTGCAAGAAGTGCAAGTGCAAGTGTCCATGTTTGAGTCAAATTATAGGGGGGGTGTCTGACTCTCTTAGGGAGGCGTTGTATAGTTTAATGACCACAGGCAGGAATGATTTCCTGTGGCACTCTGTGGTGCATCTGGGTGAGAGGAGTCTTCTGCTGAAGGTGCTCCTCTGCTGGGCCAGTGTGTCGTAGAGAGGGTGTGAGACATTGGCCCAGATAGACTGAAGCCTGGACAGCATCCTCCTCTCTGCCACGGTCGTCAGGGTGTCCAGCTCCTCCCCCACGACATAACCGGCCCTCCTGATCAGTTTGTTAAGTCTGTTGGTATCTGCGACCTTCAGCCCAGCCCCAGCATGTGACAGCGAAGAAGATCTCACTGGCCACAACAGACTCATAGAACATCCTCAGCATCGTCCGGCAGATGTTAAAGGACCTCAGCCTCCTTAGGAAAAAGAGTCAGCTTTGGCCCTTTTTGTAGGCCGCCTCTGTGTTTCTGGTCCAGTCCAACTTATTATTAAAGTACACCCCCAGGTACTTATACTCCTCCACAGTGTCCACAGGGACCCCCTGGATGGAAACAGGGGTCACTGGTGTTTTTGCCCTCCTCACATCCACAATGAGCTCCTTCGTCTTTGTCACATTGAGCTGTAGATGGTTCAGCTCAGTCCAAGTGACAAAGTTGCCCACAAACAGTCCTGTATTCATTCTCATCACCCTTTTCAATGCAGCCAACTATTGCTGAGTCATCTTGAGTCAAACTTCTGAAGGTGGCAGGACTCGGTGCAATAGTTGAAGTCTGAGGTGAAGAGGGTGAAGAGGAAGGGAGAGAGGACAGTCCCCTGTGGGGTCCCAGTGTTGCTGACCACCCTGTCAGACACACAGTTATGTAGGTGTATGTACTGTGGTCTGCCCATCAGGTAATCAACAATCCAGGACAATGGGGGGGCTCCATCTGCATCGCAGCCATCTTCTCACCCAGTAGAGCCGGACGGATGGTGTTGAAAGCACTGGAGAAATCAAAGAACATGACTCTCACAGTGCTCTCTGGCTTGTCCAGATCAGTGTAGACTGTGTTCAGCAGGTAGATGATGCTGTCCTCAACTCCCAGGCGGGGCTGGTAGGCGAACTGTAGTGGATCAGTGAAGGGCCTGACCATAGGCCTTAGCTGCTCCAGGACTAGCCTCTTCAAGGTCTTCATGATGTGGGACGTCAGAGCCACCGGTCTGTAGTCCTGAGGGCCGCTGGGACGCAGCGCCTTTGGCGCAGGAACGAGGCAGGACGTCTTCCACAGCACAGGGACCCTCTGGAGGTGCAGGCTCAGGCTGAAGTATGTGTCTTCTGTTCAGTGTATTTTTAAAGATAAAGTGATTTAAAAATGTACTTATTGCTAATATCACCAATTTTTACTAAATGTAACTGTAATCTGATTATGCCTTCTATTCTGTTACTGTAATGGATTACACTGTGATGGATTACAGTTACCTTTTTTTTAATATCTTGGTTACATGTAATCCGTTACTCCCTGAAGCCTGGTCCCAGGATTGCCACTATCTCAGGCAAATTGAGGCGTTTCATTTCTATTTCCTACCTAAAGGCGTGGTCACACCAGAAGGAGCAGCAAAATCAATCATGTGAACTAGGCTACTTTAGATTAAGCTAACCACTAGTACTGTACGCTAGCGTTTATGCAACCAATTATGAAGTATGTGGTCATCTCTAAAAAATTCTCCAAACTCACTGTGGTACATTTGTTGACATTCATTTCATTAGAAGTTGGCATAACTCAAAAAGCCTGATGAAAACTGTTTTTTTCCCGTGTTTTTAGAGTGTGTGTGGAGCAGTGTATTCTCCAAATTCACATTCCCTCAAAGGTTGTCAGTGGTTTGGTATTTGTTAAGGGCCCAAATTCACAGTTCACCAACACTGAACTATGAGGGAACAAGACCCACCCATCTATGGGCATTGTGGTTAAGTACAACCCTATGAATTCTGCACTTTTTGTTCTTCAGTTTTTGGTATTTCTGTTATAGTAGAGGAGTGTAACCATAAGATGTTCCTTTCCTTCCATTGACTTAACACAAAGATATAAAGTGCCGGATAAGGACAAAGTAGGACAGAATTGCGTGGTTTCACAATAACAATATGCATCATGTGGTGCGATGGTAAAAGTGCCTTTCACAGGGTCAATAACAACTTAAAATTATACAGAGGGCAAAACAGGAAAAAGCTACTTTCCAGCACACCTCTGCACACGATGCAGTTTTCAAAGCTGAGCACACAGTTAACAATGATCCCCTCATGAATATAACAACAGCTTCCATAGCAAATGCTGCTTTCATTTTGCTCCGTGCATTAGTTTTTGTACCAAAAAGACAATTAGAAATATCTCTTTCATTTTTCAGGGAGATTTACTTGCCAGGGGTTAAACAAATACAAAAAATATTACAGACGAAGATAAACTCTGTTCTTTGAAGTGTGATCATTATACAAATAAGAGAAAATTAGATCTGTCTTAACAAATTGCATCACCTTATCTTACAGAAACAGAACATCAGAGCAGAAAATCTTTTCTTTGTACCTGTTACAAAGGTACAATTTATCACTTTGCCAGTGAGACAGACGAGATGCAGTTCTGATGTAGAAATGAAATATTAACACAGACAAACATAAAGTGAGTGAGAGGAATACAGGATGATCCCAAGCATATAAATCATAGCCTCATATCGAATGTTGGGGAGCTGAACTTTATAACAAACTGACTGCGAAGGTCTACATTTGCACCACGAAAGCTGATCTCGGCTCAGTTTGAAGCGATTAAATGAATAGGAAGATGGAAAATGCAGAAAATGGCAGTATTGATACTTTCGCTATCAATTCACCCACCAGTTCTAACAGGTTTAGTCGTATCAACACATCTCTGATTCTTACTCAGCTGCATTGTGAGCTTCACAAAGGAGGTACAGCATTTATTGCTACTGTGTTGGATTGCATTAGATTTTATTGTGTGGAGTTATTATATACATATTCATAGCTGTTTGCATGCATGTATGGAAGACACCTCAGGGATTTGAGCAGGCCTTTTGTTTTAATAGCCCGACCGTGTTTCTTTTAATCTAACTGCTGCTGTGTATGTGTTCTTGTCTTCCTCACAGATCTGCACGCAGAAGTTTTTCAAAATACCAACTGATGTGAAGTTCAAAGTGTAACAATAGACGATTGAATACATAAATTGGAAATGTGATCACACATATTATGGAATACAAACTCAGGGGCACATCTTAATTGTTGGAGTTAATTTGATTTAGTGAAAAACAAACAAATAAAAAAAATCAAAGAGACAAGATAATTTGCAGCCCCTGAGTGGCGTTTAGCCATAAGAACAGTGAGGCTGCGTATACTCCAAACCTCTCAACTTCACTTATAAACCACTTAAAAGTTAAAGAGCCAGTCTGGTTTCATCATTAAGCCATTTAAATCTACTCCTGAAATCCATCAAACTTTAATAAAAAACCCTCTCTGTCAATTACATAATTGTGACTTTAAGTGAGTTTAAATGCTTGCCTATTTAAATCAGCTCTGTAAAAGTGAGGTTAACCTGTCAGGAAACTGTTACACAGAACACATGCACATAACTGTGGCAATTACATCAATTCTCTAATTTCACATTCAAATTTCAAAGCACCTTTTAAACCCTTTGATTTTAAACCTTTCAGAAACATTAACACTGTCTTTGAATGGTCCTCAAGCTTTCTAGTGGTGTTTTTTTCCCTACATACTGTAATGTTTTGCTTCAGACAGGATGTTGGAGTAGCACATAACACAGAGAGTGACTGCTAAAATTATAGATTTATCAAAAAAAAAAAAAAAAAAAAGCCAGGTGTAGAAGGAAATAGAGCTTTCACTGCGATCCCATGTTACCACTCTGTCACTCTGAAAGGTTCAGTGCCGCAGGTTATAAATGATAGATGAGCCATGTTTGAGGCACGAGGGCTATCATATATTTGTGATGGTGATCTACTGGTGTGGATGAAAGTACCCACTAAAATATTTGGAATTGCTGGAAGTAACAGGATTTTGATGTAAACAGTAACATGACTATAGTAATGCTAGCAAAATTAGCCTGTATTTATTAGTACCACACTAGTAGTACACATTGGTGCCTTGACCTAAATGCTAATGTCAACATTCTTACATAATGAAATGTTTATGTTTAGGCAAAACGTTTACCATGTACATTATCTTAGGTTAGTTTGTAAGCATGCTAACATTTTATTATCTCTAAAAACAAAGTAATGTCATTAGATCTGAAGGAAATTGGTCATAAGCCAAAGTATTAGACAAAATTAAATGTTGACCTGATGATGACAGCAAATGAAGTCATGGGAACACCAATGTCATTAGAATACATCAAATGTGTAGGATTAAATTTCACTATTCACTATATTTCACTGTGTCACTTTCTTGACCTGAAAATAGGGGATCACCAAGGAATATATCCTCTCGGGGTCTCTGGGACCAGTGTGTATGATTGAGGGCCATCTAGTGGTGACGAAAAATTGCACTCATCTAAATACTGCTCACCTTCCGAGCATGTAAACTATAACAACCTCAAAACTCACAAAAATACTTGAAAGGCCCTATCTACAGCCAGTGTTTAGTTTGTCTGTTCTGAGCTACTGTAGAAACATGGCGGTTCAACATGGCTGTCTTCGAATAAGAGGACCCACTCCCTCTGTAGATAAATACAGCTCATTTTAAGATAATGAAAACACAACCACTCTTTGTTTTCAGGTTCTTTCTTTGGATTTGGAATCTATAGGGGGACTCAAGATCAGTAGCCACTGCTATTGAGTTTCAGCAAAATATAGATTTTAGTTTGTGAAATGTTGAAACATTTTGTTATTTTATTACAAATTTTTACAGTTGGTGAATGCAAGAATCCCTTTCAGCCTACAACAATGATAAATTAAAATGTCAAAAAATTAACAGTTATTCATTCCCTTATAATTTTTGCTTAAGATATTCAAGGTATTGATATATGCATTTAAAATCACTCACTTCATAACTGTCAAGTCAATTTTTGAACTGTAATAGTCATTACTATTGGTTTTCAGCATGGTTGGAGGTTTTATGAGTTATTCCTCATATAGTCAGTCAAATCAGTTCCCCATGGCAGAGTGTTTGCTTTTGCTCATCATTATCAAGGATTTCTTGTACAGAATAAGGATTTAACTGTACAACGCCTTCATTTTAAAATGCGGTATTTTTGTATGTCAGATTTAAATGTTCATCTGTCCTCACATGGCTGCCAGTGACTCACATTTGTATGGTAAGATGAGCACAAATTATGCAGTAGTGTAATTTGTGCTCATTTTAGCGACATGAGACGTGAGTTTGAGTAATCAGACATGAAGTGTTTTAGGATCATTTAAACAGCAGAGATATTTTTGCTCTTTTCTTCAACAGCTTGATGAATGAGGGCTGATTGTTTTCATTGACAAACACTGTGTGCTGTAAAGAGGGGGTTGGAGCTTTCTGTGGTGCTGAAATCACAGAGCCCTGATACTCCAGCATGTTTATCTGCTGAGGGAGATGTTTTGTAAAGACAAAAAATAAATCTATACAAATGACCACACAATCTGTTAAATACATTTGCTTGCTGTACATCTTCCCCATTTGATACAGACATACTGTACAGAAAAAATGAGACACTTTGAGGTACACAAAGGGCTGCTGCAATGGAGCGAGTGCAAACAGCTGCGAGCAAAGCAGACAGGCGGATGAAAATGATAGTGTGTGTTTGTGGCTGTATGTTTATATGTAAATATATGTGTGCAGATGCATTTGATCATATGACAAATCAGTTAAAAGTGATCAACATTGACAATACAAGAATCAATAATTATCTGCTTCTTACTGCACAGACTGATAAGGTAACCAATAATTTTGCATTTTAAAAAGAATTCAATAATTGCTGTTTTTACACACCTGAGGGTAACAAAGGCGGAGTGAACAAGTATGGATAATTTAATATTCCATAGTCCAGTTCTAAACAAATCTGACATCACTATTGTTAACACAACAACAACAACAACAACAAACAACAGTTCTGACTCTACAAATGTTTTAATATAATTATTAGAAAAATATTTTTTCTATTAAAGTTCATTGAAAAACTTTTGTAACAGCTGTGTCGCAGAACTGAAAGCCAAAAGTATGACACAGACAGTCAGAGTCCAGTAAAAGTTCTTGTTAGCTTTATTCCACAAACAGACGAGGGTCAAAACCAGGACATCAGTCACAAAACGGCAAACTTAACCAGACGGGACAGGCGAGGAATCAGTTATCCCAGAAACAGGCAGAATGAAAAGGGGGCTTGAAAGCTATGGCGGATGCAAACTTGACAACCTAGCAGAGTTCTAGTGTAAATGAACCAGTATATACACTACTGGACCGATTAGGGAAATGAGAAACAGGTGAGTGTAGGCGGTGAAAGGTCAGGTGGTGGAAACGGAGAAAATGAACCCTGCAGGGCAGGAGGGAGGGGCTGGATCTGGAATGACGTGCAGGGTCAGTAAATGGTAGAGAAACAGAGCGAGGAACAGAACGAATGTTAGGAGCTGAGTGGAGTTGTGACACTTAGTTCTCATGAAGCCCACTTGAACATGATATTTTTTTCAGCCTGGTTCTGAGGATGGGGACACACAAAGAAGTTGGTGTGTAAATTCTGGCTGAAGCTTTGTTCATATTTCAACAAATAGTTGAAATAGGAATAGTTTTCCTGCAATGAAGTCTTGCTAGCTCCCCTGAAAAAAAGGTAAACAACATGGCGTCCTTACTCTTAATACTTCTTTTATTTATGGTCCCTGCTCCTTGACATACCCTCTGTCTTGTATTTGTTTTGCCAAAGCTTTGTGAAATACGGTTATGTAAAGTTGTTAAGTCGTTCATCCAAGTCATGTTACCAGGATAATACTGAATATATATAGATCAAATATTTTGGTAAAGTTAAAAAGGGCAAAGGTATTTTTGTAATGATGGCCTGTTATTGTTATGTATACTTTGTGTTTAAGAATTTATTAAAAATGTGAACAGCTTGGGCCTAAAAGTGTTAATGCTACTGTAAATGTGGTTTTGGACCTAAATAGCAGTCAAATGTCAGTCCATTTTGTTAGTATATGAACCTTAAAGCTTGATGTCATGTAAATTGCGAAATGTGTTATAAGGAAGATTGTTGTGAACAAAACACTAAGTTGGTTTAAATGAAGTGAAAAAGAAAGATTCTGTTAAATAAAAACAGAGAACAGCCTGCTGAGCGATCACAAGTAAGGTCTCCTGTCTCTGCTTTTCCTGCACTAAACAGGACACTATACCTGCTTACGGGTACAACATGAAAAAGTAAAAAAGAAGAAAAAACTGGAGTGTGAATAGCAGTATCAAGGATGGTGAATACAGTACACGCATACACAAGCGTCCAGTTTACTTTTTTAACTCAAAGTGCAGTGGGTGCACAGTCCATGCAGTCACATGCTACTGAAGTGCCTTCCAAGGTGCCCTTCTAGTGGATAAAACACCATAAAGTGGCCTCTAGGGTGCTAATCCTAACCCTTATGAAGCAGTTTCACCATAAACGCATCGCGACTCTCTGCACGCTGGAGCCCCGCAAACAGCCGGTACATGGATGTCCACACAGGTGAATTAAGAGTTTATTTTGACCAAACCAGAGTTGGTGATTGTTGGAACAGTGGAAAGACTGATAAAGACGGTTTTGGTGAGTTTTATTTTGTTTCTGTCCACTTTGAATGAAGTTGCCGATGTTATGATGACATGCAAAGTGAAATACCGCTTTTGTCTATGGAGTCTGGTGGAGAGTGACAGCAATATTACAGCTGTTTCTGGTCCAACGACAGGTCTATCTCTGTAGGGATCCTTTCTGTAATGTTGTCAGAACCAAATACGTAGCTATTGTTACATGGCAGCCATTGCACATTTAGTTCTATCTAACCTTTAGTGAGTTGTGTTTTGTTTCTTCTAGGTAAAATTACTGTTTTTTTCAATTGAGTCTGGTCTGCAGTAGTGCTTTTTGTCTGACATGCTGGGTCTCTAGTGCAACAACATCTCGTGGTAAATTAATTTCATATATATATAATCTTTAAAGTAAAGTGAGACCCCAGTATAGTATCAGTGATAAACAGAAATGATTTGCATGCCTTCTTTCTTCTGATATAGCGGCTGGTGAAGCATTAAACTCATTTGCTCATTGCTGGGGTTGTTTGTTAGAGGCCTCATGACTCTCTGTGCGGCTTAACCATAAATGAGATCTTCTTAACACAACAGTCCTCAAGATGCCATCTCAAGCATTAGTCAGACACTTATTGCACAGTCACAGGCCTCTAGACAGGGAAATATGAGTGTGTGTGTGAGGAGAGAGAAACAGAAAGAGGTGGAGGGGACAGTGTGAAGTGGCTTCCAGACACTTTCCACACTTAATGATGATATTTCAGTCCAATACAATCAGGTTGAAATATTTACTTATTCAAAAAGTTTGTTTATATAACTAAAGAGTGAAGATCATTATTATCATATCATTTTATATCTTTGTTTTTCAGGACCCAATGCATTTTTGGACAGAATGTTTTATTTTTTTCTTGCACTTCTTGCAAGGCCAATGATTGTCATTAATATGCTATTTGTTTTAACCACACTACGGTCGTAGCTTTATGGATGATCTCTCTCTCTCTGTCAGTTGGTCAGGCCACCGCTTTGGTCCAGACCACTTTGGTCTCAACAACTATTGGATATCTTAATCAGTGAAATGTCTCAACAGTTAACATTTTGTACACACGTTCATGGTCCCCAGAGGAAGAATCCTACTGACTTTGATGACTTTCCCGCTGGCTTTTCTTCTAATACCACCATGAAGTTGATATTTTATCCTTTTTATTGAAAAGCCTCACTAACTACTGGATGGATTTGCCTGGAAATGTTGTATACACATTCATGTCCACATCAGGATAAACTGTAATGACTTTGGTGATCCTCTGACTTTTCATCTGTTACCAATAAATATTTAAAATTGTACAGTACTAAGGTATATGGACTGCCAAATAATGACATTCCAATCAGCCTCAGCTTTGTGTTTAGTGCTAATAAGCAAATGTCAGCATGCTGCTAACTCTACCAATGCTAGGCTTATGTATCTGTCTCACAGAGCTGCTACATGGCTAGAGACTCTTGACTTGTTATGTGTTGTTAAATGCATTTGTGACACCCATCATAAATATACATTATGCACGACATATGTAAAGAAATTGGACTTTCATGGTGATTGGGGAGGTTTGTGGCTCTGACTGGGCTATTTGTTGTCCACAGGTGCCATCCCATTATCTTTACCTCTACCACTCCACACTGTCTATACATACTAGCATGTTGGAAGGGGGCTATGGAAAAACTATTTTGGCCATATTCCCAGGGGTCCCTTAACCTCATTATATCTGTATGAAAAGGGGTTACCCATGAGTCTTCACTTAGTGTATAAATATTTCTGCGGGGTCCATAAACAGTATTTGAATTCTAAAAATTGGGAATGACTGGAATGTTGAGACACAGACTTCCTGCCACCTTTGCATAAGTCAGTGCCCAACTTGTGCCACCCCAGTCAAAAAAATCTGGAAATGCCCCTGTTGGTGGTCAAATCTGGCCACACTAAGGACTGGTCAGGCTAAACTGATGTTTCACTGGAAGACACCAACCTTATCAGCTAAAGTGGCATCAAAGATATTAACCACATCCCTACTGAAGGCCAATTTATGGTTTCCATGACTGCGTGGCCGTAAGGGGCCATCTGCCCACAGGGAGCCTGGAGGGAGCCATGCAGACCAAAATTTGTGACAGATTTGACAGATTGACACAGATTCTATGCACTGCAGAAAAACAGACAAATACAAATACAACAAACTAAGGAGTTGTTCTACTTATGGTCTGCATACACAGACTTGTGATTGTAGTATGTAAAGAAGCATGTGCTTGTCTGCTGTCTGCGTGAAAGTCTGCACTTTGTACTTAAGTATGATCAAGGATTAAGAGGTATGCATTCTGCCAAAATGAAAGGGTAACTTTGGTAGCACTGCATCCTGCCAATGTAATCCTTATGGGCATTGTCAAAATATGTCCATTAAAAGTTTGTTTTTGCCAAAGAACAGCTTAGATTGTCTGACAACACAACCACATTGAGAAATTCAAGGTTATCAGTAGCTTTTGCTTGATCTGCTGTGTTTCTAACCAAGTCTTGCTGACGGACAAGTCTTGTTCTCCAATCTCGGGAGAGGTGAGGTGACGTAAGGCAGGAAGACAATAGTGCAGACATGAGCATAGTAAAGCCAGTCGGGATGAGTTTGTTGTGTTGGGAGTACAGAAAGTGTTGTTTAGTGTTATGTAAAAGATTTTCAATGATATGACTGAATATATAGCTGATTTCAACAATGTGGATGAGGCCTTTGAATTTGATGCCTGCCCATATTTGTTTGAGCTGAAGTATATAGATGAAGAGCTCCTACAAGAGGGTGAACCAGCTGCTGCAAGGCTGCAAAGTTCTTGAGACTGCGGGTGTTCCTGTGGCTGCTGTGACCCTATGCCCACAGAGGAGATTTCACAGACCGAATCAAGCTAAAGGTACAGCAAATGTATGATTTCTCTGTAGGGTTCACACACTTATACTAACAAGCTGAGCCAGTCAGCAACATAAACCTTTAATGGAAAATAATTCGCCTGCAAGAATTATGTTGTAGCGGTTGCAGGCTTCAGTGCTCCCCCTCAATACCTGACAAAATTCAAAAATTGTCACTTTAGCCACTGTGGGACTGAAGTTAGCCTTTGAATTCTGGTGATGATGTAGGAAATCATTACCACACAGAGGTATCCTGGTATTTTCCAAAAGGCAGTGGGTCAATCCACTAATAATTCCTGACAACCTTCAATATTGTATAAATCTGGACAGAGACTCGAGAGGCCAGATTAATAATCACTGTCTCACTGTTTGGGGTAAACTGCACTTACTACTAAGTACTTTCCTTTATAACATTGACATTTGTTGTAGTCTTAGGATAGGACACTAAAGACATTGTTTTAACTCTTTGGAGCTAAGTTGCAGAAACACAAAAGCAACAGGAGGGCAATGAAAGTTCAGAACTCCTGAGACATGGATAAACAAATACGCAGATGAGATTTTATATGAAACAGTCCTAACAATCCCAACAAACTGTCTGTCACCAGCTCAATCCAAACCAAGGGCAAGCTTTGTGAGCTTTTCCCCCCAGAAAACAAAAGTCAGAAGTTCACAGCGCTTAACTTTTTAATACATTATAAAGATTAACATCCACACTGTGTGCTATATGATGCAGAAGCATTCCTTAAATGTTCATGACGCTAGTTTAAAACGATCGTGCCAAAATCATTATTTTTGTTTAACAGGGAAATAAAATCCCCTTCCATAAAATTGGTATTAATTATTCAGCTGTCCTGCAAAGTGAGAGGCGTTATCATTTTAGTGTTGATAAGCTTTCATTGTTCCTTCATGCGTTTTAAGTTTGTAATAACGATCATAATTACTGTGATGGATATAAACACTAATGCACAATAACTGGCAGAAAAGTCAAAAGACATTAGACATGGACCTTAATTCAGGTCAATTTAGACCATCTTCTTCAATGGTGAAGGGAAAATATGATTTTCTCATCAAGACATCCGTCATGTTCCTCCATTCAGGAGATAACTACATTTGATTTTAGGAGTGATCTGAGGACAAAGTGCCTTACATCTGACAATGGTTGGCATTGAAAGTCAGACAAGCAGCACATTTAAATTAGATTCAAGATTTGAATATGTCCCCAAGGAGAGTCCTATTTTACTGTCAGCCCAGCTCAAGTGCAGAGACCTTGCTCTGCTCAAGTGCTGAATTTCTTACTTCTTTGTATCTGCGGCCATTTGATAATGTGGTTAGCTACGACACTGCCCGAGCAGGACTGCAGTGAAGTGTGATTTTGGTGTCAAAAATGACTCTTGCCTCAAACTGAAACCACAGCGGGAGAAACTGCAGACGCCATTCACCACAATCACTGCTTATACCTCATTTATGCACTCTTAACCCAAATTAGTTTACTTTACTCGCAAATCGTGGAGAAACCTGTTGCCCTATACCACTTTAGTTTTTACACAAGTTGAAACTAAACATGTCGAGTTGTATTAACATGGAACCCTAACTTTTTACACAAGCTAAAACTAAATATGTGGAGTTGTATGACAGTTTTTCTTGATTGTTTACACACATTCTTTGAAAGCATGCCTCATACTCTCAGAACTCTACACACAAATCAAAAAACACACACACAATGGGCAAAACCCCTCAATTCTCCTGCAAAATGAAACTTTACATTCAAAACAATGTTATTTCTTCTCAAAATGGTATTTTGTTTTCAAATGACACACACAAACCATCATATGAATAGACATTTACTAGTTGAACACTGTGTGTCAATGTAAAACACTTCTTCTCCATTCATCCTAATGACTTAGGCCTTTTTTGTTCAGTGTTACACTTACCACAGACAGTACATACATAAGTGTGTTGGAAAATATTTGAGAATATTGTTTTTATACCAGAACACACAAATACACGGTAACAAATATATTTTATTTTCCCACAAAACACCAACACAAGTTGCACATACAGTGGTCTACATACAAAACAACAGAAGAATTTACTGTATACACAAACAAAACAACGATGCTGCATCCTCTCTTCTGTTTCAGTCTGGCCACAGCACCTCATCCACATCACAAGCAATGTTTTCCCTGGCCAAGCAGCGGGGGAAATATCGCCTAGCATGGCGAATCCAGCCTTGAAAAGCATCAACTGCTCTGTCTCCACATGCGTCTTCCATAGCTTGGAGAAGGGGTATACGCGTTAACCCTAACCCTAACCTGTTGACCTTTTATGCTAAAGCTCTGATTGCTAATTGTAAAACTGTGTGACAGGTGTTTGCCCATGTGATGAGTCAGTGTGCATAGTAGAGCAATTCACTTTAGAATTTTGAATGACAGTGTGTTCCTTGTGAAAACAAGATATTTTCTTCATGAAAATTGTTCCAAATGCAGAGAATTGTGTGTAGTGTTTTGAAAAAAGTGTGTTTTAGAGCTGCAATTTGAGTGTAAAGCAGGAATTGTGCTTGTAGTTTAGCAGAATTGGTTCAGGGGGTTGGTGCATGAGTTACATGTTGTGGTCATTGTGTCTCAAGTACCAGTATTTGTGTGTAAACAATTGAAAAAAACTGTAACATGCAACCTTAATTTTTTACACAAGCTGAAACAAAATATGTCAACTTGTATTAACATAGAACCTTAAGTTTAGTATTTATATTTATTACAGTTTTTACCCATTGCTTGAACACTATAGGCACATGCTTAAACCAAATTAACATAACTTGAAGTTGTTGTTACTATACCTTAAACAAAGTGTCACCATACCTTAAACAAAAGCGCTGCTTTGCACTTTAGTTGCAATTCTGTAACACACTTGCTCCTTTCTGCAACATACTTGCTCCTGCACACTACACACTATTTCCTACATAAGACACTTAGTTCAAAAATGAAATCTCAGGGTGCCATTGGGAAAACACATCTATTCAAAATACAACACACATTGGTTAATTGAAAATACTTAGACACACAACTGAAAATACTTACAAAACTGAACACCAATCAGCCAGCTACAAAAAGGCCTCAGTTAAGCTATTTTGAGAACTTTGCAAGCATGGAGGCAGGGAGAGCTAGAGGCAGAGGAAGAGGAGAGGAGGACTTGGTCGAAGAGGCCATGCAAGGACCATTATTTCAGATGACATAAGAGTAACTTTGGTGGACCATGTCATAAACCATGGCCTGACTATGAGGGAAGCTGGAGAGAGAGTCCACCCTAATCTAAGCCGTTTCACAGTTTCATCCATAATAAGGACATTCCAACTGGAAAACAGGTATGTCTTCAACTCTCTACTCTACTCAGATTGTATCTACAGTATTTACAGTACTGCACCATATCACGTTACCATATCACATGTACTGTATTGCAGGGTGGCTAATGCTCCTTTTCGAACAAAAGTGGTAGTTTTGTGAAACATACCGTGATAACGTGTTGAGATGTTTCAGTACTGTGTATGGTAAATACAGTAAAGGACAGTATATACAGTACTGTAAAAAAGAAGCAAACAACAACAATTTGTGGTTGCATTTTTCTACAGAATGGCTAGAAGACCTACTGGGGGTGGACGCCAACGCCTGTTCACCCAACAGCAGGAACATGCCATAGTGAACCTAGTCAGAGCAAACAATGCAATCCGTCTCCACCAGCTACAGCAACAAATACTTGCAGATAGGCAAGTATTCAACAACAAAAATCGAGTAAGCATTACCCCTATCAGATGCATCTTGGTAAAGCACAACATGACCATGAAGCAATCGTACAGGGTCCCATTTAAGAGGAACAGTGTCAGGGTCAAAGAACTTCGACTTGAATATTTACAGTGTGTCTGTTTGTCCGCTTGTTTTACAGAAAATAAAAAGGTTTTCCCCACAGGTAAGGAAGTGTTTTACTGGTGTGGCAAATAAAAAATGTAGTCAACAGCTTCTTAAAGTTGACTTGACATCTCTTTACATTGCGTGCTGATTTTTCAAAGTCTGTAGCTCCGGCTTTAGGTCAGTGTGGCCTAACAAGAGCAATACCAGTTGGATGAACTGAAATGTGAGCTTCATAGTCTTGGGGTAGTTAAGATGGAGTGCATACGTGAGTGCAAACAGAATGCACATTGCTTTTGGCAGATCTTGAATGTTGTCCATCACGACTTCTCCCTCGATGATTTTCACGAGGCTGGACTGAGATGCTGGAAGATGTGAGCACAGCACCTTCACGCTCAATGACAAGTATCCCAATGTCAAGGTCACGAAAAGACTCATCATCATCAGCTTCCTAAATAAAGAATAACAGATGAGCACTATCATTACATTAGATTTCTCATTTGAAAAACAACTTTAATCAATATAAGAGTGTCATGGTGAAAAATAAATAATGGTGAAAATTATAAGCAAGAGCTTACTTACAAAGCCTGCTTTGAAGAGGTTTGTGGGGTTGTCCCCAAGGATGATAGGAAGCCCTCTGAGCACCTGTGTCCGGATCGCAGTTGGCTCTGTAGTCTTTTGGGAATTAAACACAGTACCACAAGTTAGATAGCTAAAATGAAAAACAAATAATGATCTATAAGAAAGCCTAAACAAACCAAGCAATGTTTGGATTGAATTATACAACTAATAGAGTAGCATTGTGATATGATGTTTTTACAAAACCTGTGAAAAACAATGCCAAGTACATAATGTGTATGGACCTACATTGGTCTGTTGGGAAATCTGTGTCAACAACTGTCCAACATTCCCTCTCTTGGATCGAAATAACTCGAGGAGATGAGGACTGTGCCGACCGATGCTCTCATAGAATTCCTGCTTGAGGTTCTTGCCCACAATCCACAATCAGTTTAGCTCAATGACTCAGCTCAACAATGTCACTGTTAAATAAAATAAGGTAATAGAACCGAAACGACGCCTGTGTTACAGAGAAAACCGACATGTAAACAAGCGTGTGTGTGAGAGTGAGTGAGAGGGAAAAAGAGAGCGGCCAAGGACGGGCCGAGTGTATCAATGCGCTGCAAGCAGCTCGCGGTGTCCACAACGTAAACACCTCCACAGCACCTGCTACACTCCTTTGTCTCCACAGCGGCTGAATCGCTTTTCTATTGCATAAAATGACAGTTATATAAATGATACAGTCGAGCAAACTCGCCGGTATGTGAGCCGTCCTCAGACTGTTAACACTAAGCTCACTTTAACATTCAGCTGACACATTTTTGAGTGGACATTAGCTAGTGTTAGCAATAAGCATGTATTAACACCATGCACAGGTTCAAACGTAACATTAGACTGAAAAAAAGCTGCATCAACAAATTATCTCCAACTTTTGGGTATTAAAAATTTCCACAAAGATAACTAGGCTACAATAGTTATTTTACATACTAACCATTCCACTTGGATAAAGGTTGCTTCCTGGTCAGGGTACCGTCTGCTGCAGATGCCTGTGCTCGTCCCGCCAGGACACACGTTACAAGGCGCTGGTCTGATCACATGACCAGGCAGGGTTTTGAATTAGCCCCCTCCCCTTTCTTATGAAAGTAAACATACCAAGTTATCTCTGCTAAACCTGATTAGTTCAATGAATCTTTCAGCTAAATAGTGCAACGGGTAATGTTGTTTAGTAATGATAACAGGTTTTTACTAAACATAAAAGAATAAGTTATGATCACTCGTAAGTTTAATTAGAAACAAAATCTGGGTTTACAGTGTGGCTGCTTTTTCACTTTGATATCGATTCTTCAAACAGCACACATACATCATTAAATAGGGGCAAGAATACAAGGTAAAACTTATTGCCATTATCTCCATATACAATACTCAATGCACGGGGGGAAGAAATTGTGTCATTGCTACGGCACAGTAAGATAAAATAAAAAACAGACAAGTAGTGGTAAGTAGATTGAAGTGCATTGGATGAACATAAAGATGTGCCATAAAGATCTAATAAGTAAAAATGTGCATAAAACAATACCTGCTACAAGAGTCAAGTTTGTTGTTGAATTAGAATCTGTGGGGGTCTGTGGTTAGGGGGTCATTGTTAGACCTCTGTATAAGTCTGCAGTGCTCTGCAGTGAGGAGTAAAGCCTGTTGGGAAAAGCTGTAATACAGTATTGTGGTTCTGGCCCAGACACTGCTCAGCCTTTTTCTAGGTCAGTGGTTCCCAAATCCTCAAGGGACCCCTTTTCTATCATTAGGCAAACTGACGACCCCTGACTAAGTGACATATTTTATGGATATTAACAGTAGAGAACAGCTGATAAACTGCACAAAAACTTTGAACCTACTATTTCCTGTAAATATTACATCAGAGTTGAGTTCTCTGATGCAAAGACCATGGAAAACATATATATGAATGAAAGGGGAGCATTTGAGTGAACGTGGAAGGTTATTCTTAAGAGCTGCCACTGCAAAGGCACCGTCTCCTTTTACCACTAGCCCTAGTTGTAAAACGGTTAGAAACAATCGTTCTGAGGATCTGAGGCCTAGAGTTGGAGTAGGGGCTGAGATGTATAGCTCTGAAAACCATTCAGTCTGCACCATTTGACTGCAATGTCTCAACAAGTATTAGCCTACACTGATTGTCTTGAAATTTTCTACAGAGATTCAAGGTTCCCAGATGATGAAGGACTTCCGCTGATGTTTCCTCTACTGCCTCCATGACACTTTATTTATTTGTTTATTTCGGATAGTTTGACAACAGGGAATACAGTAACAAGGCGATGGGAAGGTGGGAAGAACAGAGGCTTCAACCAAGAGTCTAATTCCGGGGTGGTGAGGACACGACCATTTTCACATCTAACGACTCAGTTAGACTGCTAGACACCAGAGTTGCTGATTGTTGGAACTATTTGCTTTTATTTCTGTTGAGTTTGTTTTAAGAGCTTAGCAAGGTCTTAGTTCAGTAGAAGTGAAAAAGCTCAATTAAAATGTTTGATTTTTCTGTTTAACAAGTAAAATAGGTGTTCTGCTCTTTGTCAGTGCTGTTTGACACGGTCTCTGTAGTTACAGGTACTTACCTAAAAGGAAAACCGTATTAATGTTGCGCACATATTTCATCATATTTTATAATGCATTTGAACTTTTTTGTGCAACTTCTGACTGTATAAACACACAATGTTTTATCTTGACTGCATAAATTATCTAACTGCACTTAGTGTTGTACGGCTGTCAGTACGTTATAGCTGTATAACTTTCATAATAGTTGAAAAACACCAATATACAGGACACATTTTTCAAGTAACTTTTTCTAATTAAGCTCAGTCTTAGCTCCCCCAGCCACAATTATCTGTAGTGATATTTAACTGGTAAACAAAGCAGTTTTCCCCAGAGGGAAGAGAACTCAAGGGCACCTCAGGTACTTCCAATGATTTCTACAACAGGAACCCCCCGCCCCCCCGGTCCGGCACTGCATATGCCCCCTTTTTGTGGATATCTCTCATTTTGTTCACAAAATCCACAATATATCTGTGGTTTAACCTTTTGGTCTCTCTTGAGAATTCCAGCAAAAGGTTATTGGACTATCTGGACTTCACGTATCTGCACTTTCAGCCCTTTACTCCGCCACCCTGTTGCTAATCTTTATTTTTTCCATTTGCATTGACTCAGCACTCTTTCATCATTTTGGCAGCATCCCCCTGTATGCTTATCCAGTGCCCGTCAGTGAGTTGTACAGTGGAGCCAAATGAGATACTTTTGTAGGGAGCTCAATGAATCACTCAGCAGATCTCCTAAACAGTGTTTCCTACAGTTCCAAGCCTTACTGAGTCACAGCACTCAGACACAAGCTGTATCAATTTAACTGGAGAACATCAAGTGCCATGTTGTGTCTATATACTCACAGAGTCAACCTGAGTCACACATGTCAATCTTTGTTAATTTATCTAGATGTATGCAGTATGTAAGCTTTTTGGGTGTGCAATCAGCATGAGTCAGGAGTTTTTCTAGAGATGGCCCTGGATGATCTGTGGCATTTATGCATCAGAATCAGAAATACTTTAATGCATGCTGAAATGGTGCTGCTTACTGTTTGTTGAAAAAATAATCCCACATATTGAGCAACCGTCTGCCTCCACAGTTCTTAGCAGCTTGACCTCTTCTGCTCCTTAATTGGGTGCTTCCTGACACTTTAGGTCTGACTGAGCACTCATAATGGGCCCATTCCATCATTTGAATGATACAGTGCCTTTAAGTGAGTTAAAGTGGTTTACCAGTTAACGGCTAAACTATGCTAGCCAGACAACGTGAATGTAATGCTGAAGACAGTTATTTGTCTTACATCATTGACTTTGAAGGTTGTTCGGTGTTGCTGACGTGAAAGCACTATTCATTCCTTCACAAAGTTCAGGCAGGTAAGCTGTGACACCAATTAATCTAAAAAAAAACAATATGAGCAATTTGTTTATTTGCAGTCAGTTTAGATTGTAGAGTTTATGATTGGTTTCTTCAGTGGCTACGCAGTTCACATGCACTGCAATTCTGTTTGTAAATTAACATTTAATGAAGCACTTTTTTATTGGAGATAACTGAATGGGCCAAATTATTAACAATAGTTTATTGAACTCAGGTAATTAGTTACATTTTAAGAGGGTTTACCTAATACATAATTATTGCAGGGTGGACTTTGAGTAACATGAAATGTAACCCCACTATAAATCAAACTAGCAGGGGGACCTGCACTTCCATAAATGTGGGGGTCTCAAAAGACATATTCTAAATGTTCAATGTTGCTTCAAATGCTCAAATTTCAAATGTTCAAATTTGAAGCAACAGAGGCCGAGATATTCTCAGCTTTAGTCCCTAATATGGTTAAAGGAACCTAAATAATGTCTTTCATTTGGCCCACAGACACACAACACATATTATATTTTTTTTTTTTTTTTTATTAATTATTAATTAAATTTTATTATTTTTTTTATTATAATAAAAAAAAAAAAAATAAAAATAGGGGGGTGGGGGGGGGGGGGGGGGGTGGGGTAAGTAAAAAAAAAAAAATTTAATTCAAACCCCCCCCTTTTTTTTGGTTGTTGTATTTTATTGAAAAAAAGGGGGTTCCTCCCCTCCTCCCCCAAAGTTTGGTAAAAAGGAGGAGAAAAAGGAGGGTTCTTAAAAAATTTTTTCTTAATTGCTATAAATTTAACTTTAATGGCAGTCCGTTTTATAGTTGCTGAGATATTTCAGTTCAAATAGTGGATGAACAAACCGACCTTGCAATCCCTAAAGTCAATATACCAGTAGTGGCAGTATGACAAAAGATACATAACCTCTGTGGCTTGCCAAATTGTTGGCCAAGTGGTATGTGGTCTTGTTATCCCAAAATCATGGGTTCAGTGCTACTAAATAAATGTTAGCTTACAAACCAGATATTCATATAACCCAGAAGGTAAGAGGTGATTAAAACATTATATGATTCTCTAAATTACAAAAAGATTTTTCCTTTAAGATGTAAAAGCTTTGATGTCCAGGGAGACCATTCCCCTTGATAATCGAGCTGTAAAATAAGGAGCTTCCTAGTGACTATGTGTCATTTTGTTCTTTGGGGAAAATGCGCAATAAAGTGTGATTGTTGGTTCTTTTTATGTAGATACCAAGGGGACCAGCTGTCTCTGCAGTGCTAATGGGAATCCAAATAAAGGCAGGCGTAAGTGGTTTCCCTCTGTCCTCTACCATTGAACAGCTCGAGTGGAGCAGTAAAGAGACTCAATGTCTCGATGTTAATTGTGGAGCAGGAAAAGAGCATGATACTTAAATTTACTCGGCTTAGACTTTCTTCTGCTTACTCTCAACTGAGTGAAAACAACTATTCAGGTTAATGCAGCATTCAAGCTATATGGAGGTGGCACACGAAAAGTTCTTACTTGTCCCAAGTAGGTAGTGGTTAGTTGTGCATTGGATGAACATAAAGATGAGCCTTGTTTCATTAATAAAGATCTAATAAGTAAAGTAAAGTAAGTAAAACAATACCTGCTACAATAAAAGTAGCAGCACAGCATACGAGTCAAGTTTGTTTGACTTGAATTAGTATATGTGAGTGAGTGTTAGAAGGGGGGCATTGTTAGACCTCGGTATGAGTCACTTTTCAACTGTCAGACATGCTTTAGACATAGAGGGAAGTTTGTTTTTATTCCAGAAGCTAGTAAATATGTGCACGTCCCCAGTACAAGAAATAGTCAGAGATTTGTGTAAGTGCATTAATCAATATATTCACACTAAATTCTCTTGAATGAATGAAATGGAAACAAGAGGAAATGTATTTTAAGCATTCTCTTATTTAGTTGATTAACAGGATGTAGCATGTGCAGCTTTGTGTCACAATGGTTGAAAATTTCAAAAAGAAAAGCAACAATAGAAAGATCACTGAGCTTTTACACAACTGAATACTGTGAGAGTGAGCTCTTCAATACTATTTCCAATTTGCTTCCCAGTAGATTTACCTTAGAAAGAGTGGTGGCAAATAGTCCTCCTTTTTGTATCTCCATTGATTTAGCATGTACTCCCAGGGAGCATACTCATGAGTAATTGGTTGAAATTTGGGCCCATAACCACAAGGTCCATAGACTGAAACCATTCTCTGCTAGTACTAAATGTTCTCCTTCTCTAGGGAAGGGCAGTAGGTACAGGTGATTGTACTGTGTATAAGGACAGTATATATAGTTGATGTTCTGTTAATTTACGGATGTTTATTATAGCAAGTAGTCTGGGGCCGTAGACTGTTCACACTGGAGTCTGATGGCGAGTGTATTTAAATTATAATGTGAACAACCACGTAAAAAAATCTGATCTCCCGAAAAAAAAATTAAAAATTGAGCAGTAAGACCTGCAGTGTGACCGTAGCCTTGGTGTCTGTGAATGCAGCCCCATGTCTGACTTCTCCCCAGCAAACCTAATCAGGTCAGGTTATATAAGCCACCTCCTGGCTGATACTTTTCTTTTGGCTCTGATCCTGCCTCTGCTGTGGTTGTTTGGTGCTCCAGATATGTTAAAAAGATCCCCTGCAGACTTTGTTGACTGCTCTTTGTTTTAGGTTTTTCTCTTGTTGCCTTTCCCACCAGTTGAACCGATCCTGTGTGTTAGTGCCACATATTAGAGGTTAGCTACTCCTATTTTGCTCCTTGCTTATAGTTTGTTTTGCTGATTTATTGTTTTGACCAACTAGGTTGTCATTTTTTTTCCTTTCAGTGAAGCAGAGCACCATAATGTGGTGAGGCTTCACATTTGAATACTGCACCTTTTTGTTTGCTGTGAGGTTTGCTGTATTGCACTGAAGGTGAATTACAGGCAGCACCCCTGGGCACTCCTCAGTGTAGTCTACCTCTCCACAAGTGGCCTCAGCTCGCACTCAGTCTTGGTTAGTGTAGTAGTGTAGTGTATGTTGGACTGTCAATTACATTTTTTCTCAGTTGTTTACACACAAATACTGGTACTTGAGACACAATGACCACAACATGTAACTCATGCACCAACCCCTTGAACCAATTCTGCTAAACTACAAGCACAATTCCTGCTTTACACTCAAATTGCAGCTCTAAAACACACTTTTTCAAAACACACACACAGTTCTCTGCATTTGGAACAATTTTCATGAAGAAAATATCTTGTTTTCACAAGGAACACACTGTCATTCAAAATTCTAAAGTGAATTGCTCTACTATGCACACTGACTCATCACATGGGCAAACACCTGTCACACAGTTTTACAATTAGCAATCAGAGCTTTAGCATAAAAGGGCAACAGGTTAGGGTTAGGGTTAACGCGTATACCCCTTCTCCAAGCTATGGAAGACGCATGTGGAGACAGAGCAGTTGATGCTTTTCAAGGCTGGATTCGCCATGCTAGGCGATATTTCCCCCGCTGCTTGGCCAGGGAAAACATTGCTTGTGATGTGGATGAGGTGCTGTGGCCAGACTGAAACAGAAGAGAGGATGCAGCATAGCTTTTTTTTTAGTTTTTTTTTTTTACTGTAACTGTATATTGTATACAGTAAATTATTCTTTTGTTTTGTATGTAGACCACTGTATGTGCAACTTTGTGTTGGATGTTTTTGTGGGAAAAATAAAATATATTTGTTACCGTGTATTTGTGTGTTCTGAGTATAAAAACAATATTCTCAAATATTTTCCAACACACTTATGTATGTACTGTCTGTAGGCCTAAGTCATTATGATGAATGGAGAAGAAGTGTTTTACATTGAGCACATCAGTGTTCAACTACTTCTTATAAATGTATATTCATATGATGGTTTGTGTGTGTAATTTGAAAACAAAATACCATTTTGAGAAGGAATAACATTGTTTTGAATGTAAAGTTTAATTTTGCGAGAGAATTGAGGGGTTTTGCCCATTGTGTGTGTGTTTTTTGATTTGTGTGTAGAGTTCTGAGAGTATGAGGCATGCTTTCAGAATGTGTGTAAACAATCAAGAAAAACTGTAATATGGTTAACCAGTGGTTTTAGGTGTTGTAACAGGCCTTGTTTTAGAATAATTGTTATAGTATTTTTATTCACATTGTGGATTTTAGACATTTTTCTTTGCTTATTATTCTTTCTTTCGTAGCAGTTCTAGTCCCTGCTTGTGTTGATTTCAATAAAACACTTTGGTGTGTGGAAAAAACGTATCTGTCTCGTGTGCCTTCATTAATTAAGGTAATTTCCTTATTCTACCCTTACTGCCCTTGACACAGGGAAAACATCTGCTGCATTCTAAGATTAAAAATCATTCTTTTTAACATAGTTTAAAATTCAGTTTACAATTAAAGCACTTTCCAATGGAATAGTTTATATGTATGAATAAAACTGGTTACAGTGTCCAATCTGCCACAAATATACAAAGACAACAGGTTTTGGATCATGAACTGTTGATAATTACAGAGGAGAAACAACTGCTTTTTATTCTATAGTCCCTGCAGAGACTGAGATAGGAGTGTTTCCATTCTGTGTTTTGAAGCATATACTGTGTGTATGTTGGTGTGTTTCTATTTTGGATCACTTTAACAAGGTGACTTCCAGTCTGTTTGTGTGACAGAACGACAGAGGGATAATGGCCTTGCAGGTGGAGGCTGCAAACACTATGAGCAGCTTCACATTATAAATTTGATTTGAGCACCATGTTAGGTTTCTTGCTTTCAGCAGTTTTGGCTTGATCCAATAACCCACTAATTAATTTTGTGCCGACACCCGCTGACAGTGCTCTAACTCTAAGCAGATGTATTTGGCCATGCCAGCCTTACCAACTGGCAAGTGTCTGGCAAAAGGATCAAAAAACCCTCCTGGATGTCAGGCTGCTGTACAAGCTACCTGTGAAAATTTGAACAAGGTAGATGTAGACAAATTCACTGATGTAGGATCAGCTCTGCAAAGGGTTCATCGACCAAATGGACAGATGTAATTGTATGTCTCTTGACATTGGTTGACTTCAAGAGGCCATCATGAATCAGGTCAAGCCCATCACGAAGGCTTTTTGGCTCAACAGGTGTCAAGAGGCCTTTTAATGCTTGACATGACCTGAATTTTTGGCAACTTCCAACAACACAGAATAAAAAAGGTATATCCTGTCCACTCATTCAATGCTGTTGGAAGTTGCCAAAAAGTTTCATTCAAATATTAATTTTTTTTGCGTTAATTGGGGGCAGCAGAACAGTGAACACAACAATGACATATTATCACCTTTATATGTTGAACCCAACAAATGTAAGTCCAATAATCGTAGGTTAGGTTTTGGTCTCCACCAGCTCCTGAGAAAAATATCTGGTTCTTTAGCAGTTAAATGCTCCATGTTCATCAGATAGCTGGGGACTTTGTCTGTCTGCTGTTTGCTCCTGAGCGGTTTCTTTTAAAGGTCCAGTGTGTAACATTTAGGAGGATCTATTGGCAGAACTGGAATATAATATTCATAGGTATGTTTTCATTAATGTTTGAAAATAAGAATCAGTGTTTCCTTTACCTTAGAATCTGCCATTTGTAACTGAGGGTGTGGGTCCTTTACTGTGGAGGCTGCCAAGTCGAACCATCATGTTCTACAATAGGCCAGAAGGGACAAACAAAACACTGGCTCTAGATATGGCCTTTTACAGCCACTCTTGGGAGGCTGAGTGGTATTCAGTAGGTTGCAATCTGCAACTTTACCGCTAGATGCCACTAAATCCTGCCCACTGGTCCTTTTTTAATAGCTTTTACCAAATCTGACAATCTTTGTTCACTTCAAAAGAACAACAATATCAATAGTAAATAAACTTCATCATGTCCTCAAACCATTCTCATTTGATCCATAATTACCTGTTCAAGTAAAAGGTGTAGGATACTAGTTCAGCACATGCCCTGCTTTACTCCCGCCCTGGTTTTTCCTTTCCATCACTGCAGTAAAGTCAGGTATTTAAAATACATTTCCAGATTTATGGGGTCAAACCCTGTTTGCAATCCCTTCTTTTTATACCTTGCATTATTTTCTGCCACACTTTGTTTGCCAATGGCCAACACAATAGATCATATCATCCTATATTACCTAGGTGGGGTCACACGAGGGTCTTCAGCCTCAATCCCCTTAAATATCAGCTTACTTACAGTGATGTAATGTGAATTCAGGAGCCTCATACAATGTGTATTGTTAGCCAGTTTTCCAGGTTTGCCTTGAATTGCCTGATGTGCCGTGGATAAACTAAAGAAAATGTAATGTAATCCTCAGTCAAAAGGTCTCTGGAGTACTACATCTAAAGGTTTCTTTGTTTGCAAAAGTTTGCAGATTTTGAAGAGGTGTTAATGATTAAAGGTAGACAGAGCCAGCAAGAGGCAGCTCTATTGGCTGAAACTATTGACCTTCCACTGCACAGCAGTGGTTGGGGTTGGCACCACAGTATCGCAGTCCCGTCCATTTGCCTAGCCAACTCGACCGTGAGCAGGTCTCAGCTGTCAAATGTGTGAAACCACCTTTTTATAGCTTCAAATAACTAATTAAAACCAAACTGATCAGAAAAATACACTTGAACATTCATCAGCGTGATAAGAACTACCTCAAATAATAAAAACCATCTTTGGGAAAAATGTACCATACCATGCAGTCTTATTGAGAATGGTCATTCTCTGTGAGTAAAATGTTAGTGTACTATGAGAATGTGTGTAACCAGGTGAGCCATTCTTTACTGCAGCTCAATTCTCAGTACATGACCTCTGCAAAAAAGCACATGGTTATGACCATAATGCTGAACTTGTGGTACTCTACAAACCACGGGCTAATGTTACGATAGATTTGGACAAACATCCAGATAGATCTGTGGTATCTTAATGAGTGGGATGTAGGACAGCTTTTAATTTGAAGATTTTGCCTCTGGCCACCCTTCCACCTTCCCATACTATCCAACAAGCAAAACAAGCTAATTCAAATGAAAAGATCGAGCACATGCAGCACTGCAAGCGAGCTAACAATTACAGGTGCTGAGGCAAGCAAGATAGACCACTGTTGATATTACTTGCTGGAGTTCAATTATATTTTTGTGAAGTAGAAACCCAGGTAGTGCATAATGATGCAGGTAGGGAGTTCAGAAGGACTCCTTTTGGCATGAGGTAGGTTTGTTTTTTCTGGCTAATTGCCATCATCAAGCCAAGGAGCACAGTCTGAGAGGCTGCGAGCCAGAGCCAAGCTTCTGAGGGGACAGGTGAGTGGAGAAATCTCTGGAGTGAGCGCAGGAGTGGCTTCATCGTCGGCGGTTTACTTCAGCTCAGATATACTGAGATGTACTGATATAAATTACAGTTTCATTTTAGGAAGATTTGTGCCAATTCAGGCTTAATCAAACACATAGTAAAAATGCTATAAATAAGATGAAAAGATGGAATTGATGGAAACTTCCATTAGGGGGTACAGAGTTGTAAAAGAAGAAAGGGAAGGGTACATTTAAATGTTTGTTGGTTTCTTTCATGTACTCAAGATTTGCAGGGTGACTTTAAAAATGTAATCTGAAATAATTACTAATTACCTGTTAAAAATGTAGTCAGTAACCTAATCCAAGTATCACAATTATTAGCAGTAACATAACTTGTTTACTTTTTGTAACTTTTTGATTACCTCAATACCAAATATGTAAATAAAGACAAGACAAAATAAATATCAATAAGATTCCTTTTACGTGACAGAACAATGTAAACCTTGTTTTCTAAGGTTGTGTCCTCTGCTCAGTGTATTTAAAAAAACAACAACTGTAAACTGTAATGGATTACAATTAACATTTTTTGTATTCTGATTATGTAATCCGTTACTCCGTAACGTGTTTATAGGTTGCTACACTACAACTCAACACAGATCTCTCCTGCCGTTCCTTAAAAGAAACCGCTTCTTACATAAATCGAGCCTTAAGTCACAAAATTGTGAGAAATTAGCACAAACACTAAAAGTCTAATTCATGCACATATTTCATGTGTTACTTTTTTGATTTTGTTCATGGTAAATCTAACGACTGATCTGCTATCAGTCTGAGCTGTATTTTGAAGTTGGACTTTGAGGTTGAGTTGAGCTTGCGGCTGCCTTTGTAAATATGATTTTCTCTCTGCCTTAATTCATGCTTACTACTGCTCCTCCACCTCCCCATCACCACCCAATCTTCGCAGATTCATCAGCTCCATTATTTCATCAGCCTATCAGTCTCAGCAGAGTCATCAGCCACCACCACCACTGGACTCCATGGGGGGGATTTATCTTGCTGCTTCTCAGGGCAGAAGCCCCCTCAATCACGAAAATCTCCCTGTAGTTTAAGCGCCACAGACTTTCTGTTGAGACTTAATCATCACATATGTTGTAATAAACAATTATCTTTACACACAAAAGTAAATGATAAATGGACCCATTGTCACAACTTGTAAATAAATGCATGGTTGCAAGATAAAACATCAAATTTACTGATTTCGATGAACTTTTTAAGTTGCAAACACTATTTTGATGAGTTGTGTTAACATAAATAACGTGGAAAAACTAGTTGAAATAAGTTAATTGCTATGCTATCAATTACAAAGTGCATGGTAGTTAAAAGTACCTTTTGACTGTAGAGGAAAAGCTAAGCTTCCCCTAACTCAATGTCGAACATTTGTTGAACATAATTTTATAACAAGCTGCCATAATTTAAAATAGTAATGAAAACTGTTGGCTTAATATATTTTTGTTGAGCCAAAACATTTGATTTGTCTCTCTTGATGGAAATAAAATGATGAATGCAGGTTTGGGGGGAAGTTACACCATCATCACTTATGTGCTTGCTTTACCTAAAATGCCCTGCGAATGCAAGCACATAATAATCTTGCATCAGTGACTGAGAGTTGGCCTAGAAAGATAAGAGACTGGTGTGGAGGCAACATCATTTTTCAGTGCAGTATGTCTTCAGCTCTGATTGTTGTGTTGAGTCATTCTGAAAATGACTCAAGTGGTTTAGCTGTGGCGTTATTCACTGTCTGGGTGTCATTTCCCTGAAGTGTTTGTCTGCATGGGTGTGTGTGACTTGTAGCTGCGGAGACCTATTTAAAGTATTAGCAATGATGATGATTATTATGATCATGACAGAGGGTTCCTCCTCCGGCAACAGCTGTTCACACACTCACACAAACACAAACATACATGCACATACAGACTCATCCAGGCACTCACTGACAAATGGAAGGAGTGAAGTCTGAGGAAGGTCACATGATTGCACTGAGAAATCAACAAGAGAGAAAAGAAGAAAAAGTGATATGACAGCTTATAAAATATTCTGCCACTACCAGCTCACATTTGGAATGGTTGTTCTGCTAAAAGTGACATCACTTGAGGACATTTATCAGACTTCTAACTGCTCTCTCTGGAGACACACAATAATGTATACAACTGTGCATCCCTCCAACATCTGTTGATGTGTAAAACCAGTGGAGTTCACCTTTAAAGAAGGCTACCAGCCCCCAACCCCAGTGTTCCCCCAGGGTGTTGTCCCCCAGGGTGTTGTCTTCCAATATCAGTTTCCTGCTTCACAAAATGTGAATTTTAAATCTATTTGATATCATCTTAAATATTTTGAATGTAAGTAATCATCCATATATTACATAACCTATCATTGCACTTGCAGTAACATAAGGAGTTGTCATCAACTTGTGTAATGTTATTTCCTTTTACCTGTGTGTCTCTTCTGCTCTGCTGCTGTGTGTGTGTGTGTGTGTGTGTGTGTGTGTGTGTGTGTGTGTGTGTGTGTGTGTGTGTGGATGGCTATGCCTCCAGTAAAATATGGTCAAAGTTGTTTTGAATGTGGCCCATATCAGATTCTGGTTTGTTACAGGTCCCAGTCCTGAAGTGACCCACATGATAAATGGCTAGAGTGACATAAAAAGTCATGTGAATTCAGTTATGACTGTTCACACTGAGGTCACATTGCAAAAGATCCAACCTGTATATGATTTGGACCACATATGAAAGTGACCCAACTGTTCACACTGTCATGTAGAAATCTGATCTGAGTCACATATGACCAAAAAAATAAATAGATTAGGGTCTGGCATGCAGTGTGAATGCAGTCTAAAAGGTGACGTCAGAGTGCTCTCAAAGACAGTGTCAACAATAACATGCTGTTGTTTATTGCTTAGTTCAGCATCTTCAGCATCTTCGTTTAGCATGTTTGGATGCTAACATTTACTAGTTAGCACTTAACACTAATTTGAATGCTGTTAGTTCTGCAGATATTTTGGTCATAAACCAACTCAAATTTTGACCTGATGGCAGTAAAGGGAAAGTTAAGGTGTTAAACCTGTTACAATTCATTCACCAATGAATCCTCTGGAGACCATGAATGTATGTACAAAAGTTTGTCGCAATCCAACCGACCGAAGTAGTGGACCTATAGCAGCCTCACTAGCGTGGTTAAAAAATAGGTCTATGTGGAAATCTGTCTTGTATAAATTACACAACATACCTTAACAACAAAGTAGGTTGATCGCCATGACTCTCAAAAAACCCTTTGTTGCACTGGACCTTCGTCGCCATGTGATTAACGTTGTGGAACAGTTTGGTTAGTTTAGGTTTAAGCACCAAAACTTCTTGGTCAGGTTCAGGAAAATACCATGGTTTTGGTTAAAATAAGTATGTCAGTGGCAAAAAATGTTGCGTTATGTACATAAGTTACCTATGTCACATCAGTTAACGTATGTACATAAGTTAAAATATATCTTCTATCTGGGTGTGTTCCGACCTCCTCCCTAAGTGGACTTTTTCGCTCTTAATACTGACTTCCTTCTTTGCTCCTGTTATAATTACTGCAGCCACTAGGGGTCACCACCGACCAATAAATGTAAATATGGGTCGTAATAAGCTGTTTGCACATATTTTGCAATATGTTTTATTTGTTTTATTGTTAGTATTTATTTTTCTTGATAGGGGTCTTTTATTCTTTTTTATTCTACCTCCTTCTACATGATTTTAATTGACTCTTGAAATATTTTAAGGCACTTTCTTCTTCTTCTTCTTCTGATTATTATTATTATTATTATTATTATAATTACTATTATTATTCATCTGGTTTTCTGCTAAATGCTTCTGCCTGTCACAGTTTTGATCCTGTGAGCCTCACCTAGCACTGTTCTCTAATGTGAATGATTTGAACTTTAGCTGATTATTTTGTGTTATTCATACTTAGAGGCTGATTAGGGAAATCAGTTTTCAAGGTCTTTACAAGCCTTTAAATACAAAGTCTAGATTTAGAAAAATGATTATTGGAAGGAATTTGATTACTGACTTGCATGTAAAAATAGATTTTACTGTAACCAGGTTATTGCAGTGCAAGAAAACATGTTATGATATCCTGCCTTAACCGTATTTCCCCCCTGTGCATGTACACTGTCAGTGAGGCAGACAGGTGTAGCAGGAAAAAAAAGAAAAAAGATGGATTCAGAGAAATAAAGTGACACAGGATGATGAGAAATGACATGGAGAATGGAAGAAAAGACAAAAACAAAGAATGTAAAAATTCCCAAAGTTGTCTTCAAAGTTGGAATTTTGAAACCTATCGACTTGTGACGCTGACTGCTTCCTGTTTACTCCCTTGGCTCACCCCTTTGATGCCTGTCTCTGAGGAGAGCGTCTGCCTGGGATTAGTGCGAGTGTGTCCATGTACAGTATGCGTGCATGTGCGTGTGTGTGTGTGCGTGCATGCAGGTGAGTGGGTCTTTGAACATGTGTGTTGCTGTGCAGAGAGCAGGTAAATTGGCTTGTAGCTCATGTTCACAGACGGTGCCTGTCACTGTGAAGCCTGTTCGTTAGCGAGCGAGCATGGCACACGCTGAAAATGAACCATAAATTAACATTAGCTCTCTCAGCAGCTGTAGCATAACAACCAACAACTTTAATTTCTTTCCATTCGCTCTCTTTCTTTCCTCTAATTCTCTCACGCCTTATTTGTTTCTTCTCCCTAACCTCCCCCCAGCATTTCTACTCTTGTTGTTCTTCCATTCCCTCCTGGTCTCCCTCCTGTGTAATAGGTATTAATTTGAGCACTAACGCAATAAACATACAGTATTGGTGCATGATTACAGAGTTCAAAAGTTCAGTGTGTCTGAAATATCGATAGGTTTCCCTGGGTTCTTTTAGCCAGCCTTGGCGTCACGCTGGTGTGTTTTGGTGTCTTGCCGAGTGAGAAGTCGACTGTGTTCTTTTCCCAGCCATGCTAATGATGCAGCCCACTGCGAGCTGAGAAAAGAAGCCATTCTCCCATTCTTGCTGCTCTCTTGGTGGCCAATTGTGCTCAATTATACAGAAAGGCATGTTTTGAATATGAAAAAAAAAATTAAAATAATCTTTTATTTTTTCATGTACCAAGAAAACTGCATTTTCCACTAAAGTTATTTTGCCAAAAGGTCAGAGATGCATTTGGGTGAACCGCCGTTGTATATTCAGACTGTAAATCACTGTCACTGTAAATTTAAATGTGAAGAGGCAGGCATGACTTTGATTATTGACATTACAATATATTTCTTATATTCCTGTGTTTTAGATTTTTAGGAAAAGATAAATTGTCCTACCAATCACAACACAACAGAGCGGCGTCACACAAAAATGAATACAAAGGTTCCATACGATACTCTTTAAGTCCTCAAAAAGAAACTGTGACCCCAAAAGTAGACTACATATAAAATAAATGATGCACAGTCACAGTATAAAGAAACATTAAATATGTCTGTGTGGACAAAATATTGTGTTGGCAAAATTTGCAAAACCTCAAATAAAAAGTTACTCTAAAAAAGAAAATTCTAGAATAGAGTAAAATATTCAACTCATTTGTGACGCGTTCCATCAAAATGAGTCGGATGTCGCAGCGGCCCGTTTGTGTAGAAACACGTTTTTACAAGAAAATACAATCTTGGGCTATTTTCAGTTTTTACATGTTTCTAATTAAATAAAGTCTCAGCTTTCATACCATGTCAAAATTAATGTAAAATACAAAGGATAAATATAGCTAGCATAAATAAAACGAAACAGGTGTCAGAGTTCAAAACACCGGCTAGCACGTTTGTGTCATCTACGTCATCTGTCAACTGTCAGTTTAGATCGACACGGACACAGAGACAGATTGACTGATTGACAGATTGACAGCCTAGACAAAATTAATTTTCGCGACGACGAAATTGCTCGACTTTTAAATTCAATTCCTGTAAGACATGCTACGACAACTGGATCGACCTTATTACGGACTTTTTCACCGCACTGGCAGCTGAGAGTGAGAGTGACAGCGGCGGCTCGACCTCCGGTATTTTGCGCTACCGACACCGGCCGGCTCCGATCGTGATGGCGAAGAAAGTGAGTGTGACGGAGGCCAGGAGGAAGATATTCCACTCGTGGCTGACCCGATGGTAGCATACAATGTCTCTGATTATAATGATGTAAAGCAGTAAAGCAGTAAAGTTCATTTATTTGAAGATAAACTGTCTAAAAATGTCTTTCAATTCATTTGGAATATGGCGGAATGTTGATTGCTATCTTTAGAGCGCTTTTTCTCAAAAACAAGGTTTGGTGACAGTCAACCTTTGGAAGGGCGTGTCTCATATAATTTTTGGAGTAGAAAAATAATTTTGGTATCACCATAAAGCTGAGACTTTCCTCTTTACAGCCATAAAGAAAACTCAAAATGTGTTTCTGGGTCAAAGTGACTCAAAATGATGGAGCAGGTCACATTTGATTTAATTGAATATTTTCTTATTTGTTCTCCTTTTCTTTAATTCTATTCTAGAATATTAAAATAGAATATCAATTTTGCTATTCCAAAATCTAAACTTCTAGAATACTATGTTATGCAATGGAATGTATCTAGACTGTTACTTTCTGATAGAAGATTATAACTGTACTAGTAATATTGAAATAAAAAAAGGAAAAAAAAAAAAATACATATATAGTCCAAAGTAGAATATTCTAGAATAAAATCATCTGCAATGGAGTTGTCTATTTTAGAATGTTGAAATCAAAAATTGTTGCTATTTTCTAATGGAAGATTCTACACTCAAACTCTGGTTCCCATTGGTCTTACCGGTATTTTGGTACTGACTGTTTGGTTCCTCACTCTGCTGTCCCTGGTGCAAAGACCTCGCCCATGCCACAGAGGTGGGGTTGTCATTTTAAGTTTACCCTTCTATTTGCTCTCTGTTTGGGGATCCTCTATGCTGTATATAGTTTGTACATACAACCCTAATTCTATTTTCTTCTGTTATTTAATGTGCATTTCTTCTTTTCTTATCTGCTGTGTTACATCTGGAGCTGCTGTAACAAGTGAATTTCCCCATTGAGGGATCAATAAAGTCTATCTTATCTTATCTTATCTTATGCTGTCTCTTCCGTGCAACTGACATGTGACATTTTATTCCATGCTTAAAAGATGTTGCTGGTCCCAGCCCAAACACTGATATCCACTGTAAAAGGTTGAAAATGTGCAGTGTTCCTCTTCCAAAAGTCTGATATTTGTAAGCTTATACTACTGTACTAACAGTGTATCTAGGCATGAGTTTTGATGGTGGCAGTCTGTCTCCCCAATGAAATCCAATACTTTTTCAGCATATTTTCAGATATCCTACATTTTATACTCTATCCTTGGTATTGTGCATGTGTCAGAGTTGTAAGAATACTTTCCTTTTGCAATTGAAAAGACAGAATTTACGATTTTCAGCAAACAAAGACAGTCCCTGTGTAGTTACAGTGCTGATAAGAGCAGAGTTCTACTTGTCAAAATTGCAGAAAATGTCATGTTAGCATTGCTATGGCTGAGTTTACTGTGTGCTTTTATGAATACGTGCTTAATGCTGCAGACCACGTAGAGAGACCCACTCTCTGGCCATGGTAATGATCTCACTGAGGAGGGAGAATAACATTCCAGCCTATTTCACTGTATGAAAAGTTTGCAATACAGATGGCTGGAGTTAATGGCGGGTGCATTCTGTTCTTCATAATCGACTAAACAGTATGAAATAGTACGAATTTCTGGGAAGACAATTGCTTGCTTTATGCTTCAATGTTTAAAGGGAAAAAGGGGATAGAGAGAGAAATTAAGCTGCAGTCATTAAATGAATGGCACTTATTTAAGTAGAGATGATTAAAATTTGATATTTATAACTGAACATAAGGTTTATGGCACAGCTGGTCAAAGGTGACATTTGCTGTAGAAGTTTATTTCAAGCCCAAAAGACATTTGTGAGAACAGCAATTCCCCAGAGGACGTTTTGGTTGAAATCTCTAGGCAATAACTTCACATTCTTTTTTACTCTGGATCATAAATGACAAGTATTATGTGAACATTTCATTATAACCAACAAAGTTAGATCATAAAAATTTGATGGCGGGGGGCTCATCATGTATCTAACGTAAAACAGGTAAAAGTTTAATGTCATTTGTGGCTCCTGGGTCGGAAGTCGAAGTGAGATTTTGGGAGGATTTCTACACTGATAAAGGAAGGAGTCAGTTGGAGAGAATGTAGGTGATTGCCATTTGTCCCTGTAGCTCCCACAGTTAGCCTTGTCACTGGTTTAAAGATAGTGACAATCAGGGCATCCATGAGATCAACTGAAAGAAGCTCTCCAGTAGTTACCGACAGGTAACGCTTTACTTCCACCAGCAATACACAGTGACAGCACCAATCTGGACAACACTACTTACCTTGGAAGCCTCCAGTCCAAAGCGACAAAGTTGTGGGCAAGGACATACAAACAGTTACCAGCGGCATAACATTAGCAACGTTGACATTAGATTAGAGCAGTGGTTCTCAATTATTTTCTGTCATGTCCAGTGGCTTATTGACTGAAGGTCTCCAGGTGCCTTCTTAATTTGTTTGGTTTCATGCTGTCCGCTGCCAGAGTTTTTAGGCATAAAACACACACAGGTCTTTCCTCATTTCCGACAGTATTCACGGTAAACCCAGGGCTGTGTAGGTTTCGTCATATTTCCTGCTCTTATTAAGTTTATGCCGGTTACCGTCACTTGCTGTTCTTGCCTCTGACGCCTCCTCCGTTTTCCTTTTTACTCCTGTCAGAAACTTCTCCATCTCTCCTCCTCCGTCAGTCACCCCTGCCTTTCGCGCCCCCCCCCCCAACACTCACTATTTGAAAAAATAGTGTATGTGTGTGTGTGTGGATTATAGCATTAGCAGCTAAAGCTACTTACAAAGAATGCTGCCCCCTACCTCCTCCTGGTTGATTGTAACTGAGGCGATTAGGGGCGGCTGTAGTTCAGGAGGTAGGGCAGGTTTGGTTCCTTAGCAGAAGGTTGGCGGTTCGAGATCTCCGGCTCCTCCCTCTGCAGGAGGTTCTGTTTGTGATGAGGCTTTACTATCACCGTGAATGGCTGAATGAAGCATGAATGCACAGCGCTTAGAGTGGTCACAAGACTAGAAAGGCACTATATAAGTACAGTCCATTTACCATAAGCTGCTAAATATTTATATTAAAGGGATTATGTTTTGGTCTCCAGCTACCCCTGAGAAAAATATCTGGCTCTTTAGCTGTTAAATCCTCCGCTGTGTTCACCATCTTTCTGTGTCTGTTTGCTGCTGAGCAGCTACACAGTGTTTTCTTTTTTCACTGAAATCAGCTGCCTGTTGCTGCTAGAAACAAGGTCGATGAAATGTGAGAGTATATATGTAATAAATATGTAGGCCAGAAAATCGAACCAATGAGCCAAAGACGCTGAAACGCTCATTAAAGCTTTGTAGAGTTGAAAATTTGGCTAATTCTCCGTGGGTGAGTCATTACAATCTCACTCTGAGCATTCGGAATAAAAAATATTGATGAGTGCAGGTTTAAGAAAAAAATAAGCAGTTACCCTTCGCCTTCTTACTGGGTGACTATAAAAGCCAAGTGCAACTTAAATCTGTTCCTTTGTTGCCCCCCCCCGTTCTTTTCATTCAGTTTCTGTGAAGTGTGCTGTTTCCTTTCAGGGAAAAACTGACGAGTGTTTCCGTCTTCTGCCTCTTTCTGTCAATCATCACTCCTCCGCTTCAACTTTGTCAAATGTCAGTGAGCAGAGAGCAGGCCATGGGCTATTGCTGGCATTCACCACTGACATGAGGACCAGACACACACACACACACACACACACACACACACACACACAGAAAAAGAGAAACACGTACACACTTCACAGCCACATTTCTGAAACCGTGTGGACAAATGTTGTGGCATATATGCAGGCAGGAAGAAGGGTTATATTTGATTGATGCTGACAGTGTAATCCAGTTTCACACAGTTCTAAGAAAACACACACACAAAAGCAGTTTGCATATTGAGTGGGCCTCATTTTGTAAAGTGTGTGATAAATCTAGAATATATGTATTCCACTGTGTGTGTGTTTGTGTGTGTGTGTGTGTGCGTGCGTGCTTGTGCGTGTCTGTGTTCTATTGCTCCTGTGACTTCCAAAGCGCCTCTCTGTCCTCTCAGGCCAGCTTTAATTCCACCCAAAGCGAAACACTGACAGACACACAAACAGCAGGTAGGAGAAAATAATAATAATAATAATAACTTTATTTGTATAGCACAAAAACAAAGTCTACAAAGTGCTTACATACATACAAAAAATAGCAGCAATAACAAAATAAACTTAAGAGCAATATATGAGGTAGAAAGAATACAACCAAAAACACACCAATAATCTGAGATACTATTAAAAAAGATTAGAAACATAACACACAGGGAGGAACATACATAATACATAGCGGTGTGTGCTGAAGAATCAAATAATACAAAAAGTATTTGTATTGTTTTTAGGAGGGATTTAAAAAGATGAAACAGGTTTAACTAGCCTACATTTAGTCTGTTCCAAAGTACAGGTGCTGTAATAGAGACATCCTTAAGTCTTTGTTTGATTGTTGAACCACCAAAAGGGCCTTTCTTGAGGATCTAAGGTTGCATTCTGGCTCATAAAGGGTTAAAAAGTCAGAAATATACAGGGGCTGGACCTTTCTGTGCTCTTAAAGTAATCAATACAATTTTTTTTAAATTTTTTTTATTAATTCTTACTGGTTGTCAGAGATGTGTTACTCTATTTAATTAAACTCCAACATCAAACACCAACATGTGAGAGACTCATTAACTACTAATGAGTTGTCAATTTTTACTTTCCTATCAACGCTGTATTTTTGTATTCACATAAGTAAATTGTCTTACCTTAGAGTAAAAATAATGCTTGAGGAAACAATGGAGGCATTTATTTTTTATGAATTGGATTTTTTTTTACAAATGCAACCAATTTTTGTTCTCTGTAGAATCCGGTCTTATAATGTACAATGGGGAAATCCTGGAATTTAGTCAGTGTGTTGCTTTAATAATTCAGACTGGCAGCTAATCAACCTTGCACTGCTTCACTGCACAGTGACCTCTGTCTCACATTTCAGTTACTACATGATTTATAGAACAATTTCAATGCTAATTATTATTATAAATAACACCTTCCAAAAGTCAATCCTCATCTCCGTCCTGAAATATGACATGTCTTGTGCTTGCTTCCTCGGTGCTGGTAAATCATTCTCTAACAGACCGAGTTAGCAGGTAGCATCTTTAGCTCCAGGCTATCAACCAGGTAGTAAAAGTGTTTAGACAGTCATAAAAACACTTTTCTCCCACTAGGCCCATATGGTCTTTGAATCACACAGAAATGTCACAGAAATACGTGGCAATGAATTACCATTAGCATAAGATCTACAGTAGCATTATTCCCTTCATGGTTATTCGCGAAGAATAAGGACCTCACTATTTAGCATCTGAACTGACCAATCTGACAGACTGGCTCATTTCTCCATATGACTCACAACTATTGCATATTTATTTATACTATTGCAACCAGTAGAGTCGCCCCCTGCTGGCCATTAGAAAAAAATGCAGGTTTAAGAGACTTCAGTTGGCTTCACTATTCAGACCTGAAAGCTACATGCAGTATTTACTACACAGTCTCTGGGGTGAACAAAGAGTTTGAAGAGCACTAGTTCAACCCAGATTTGACTTAAAGTTGGAGTTTCTAATTCCCCTATTGCCTCTGAAGTGTATTCTGTCGTCCTTGATCCCGTAACTAACACAGTGGCATTTTCTTACTGAAGCCAAATAAACAAGTGAATTATTTGAGTGTAGTCGGAGTTTAAACCTCATTTACCTCACTCAGACATGTCCTTATATCCTCCCTGCTAGCAGTGGCCCTCTGTGGATGCTCTTGTATTATTCAGCATGCCAGTCATCCTTATGCCTCCCTCTCTTCACAGAGTGACATGTCTTTTAACAGGGGGCCTTATTAGGCAGCTCAGGGACAGATTTCCCTGCTGCACGATTATATACTTTTCTTCCACACTGGAATGCATCTGAAAATCTGCCTTCCTCCTTTTTTCCCTCTTTTTTTCAGTCTCTCTATCGTACCCAGGTCCATTTCTCTCGGCCTCTTTTTTTCTTCACTGACCCTTGTGGGTCTGCGGGTCTTCCTTATGTCATTCTTGTGCTTGGATTTCACATTTTCTCCTTCCTCCTCTTCTCGCCTCGTCTTTGCCCTCGGCTATGATGCCATCCAACTGTCAAACGAATTTCCAAGCAAACTTTTGAAATGGAGCACAAAATAAAGAATGAATTAATGTGTGTCTATTAGCTGTCTGTGTTAAGTCAACTGCAAGCGTCTTGAACAGAGAGCTCTGTCATCCATCAGAAAACTAAAAAGCAGGAATGCGAGCATAGACGCTAATATTTTTAAGCACTGGCCCCCAAGCCCCTACATTTGGTTGCTCAAATGTAAACTTATGTAAAACCTAGGGAGTCAAAGTGGATGGACACAGTTTCTTTATATGTGAAGGTGAAACCCTGTTGTCATAGCTGTCTTGTTGCTCTTGTTTGTTTTCTCCCCGATGCAAATTATTTTTATTTTATTGTAAATGTAAGTCTATGAATTGAATGTGTGTAGCATAAAGGACCTGCAAATGTTCATTTTGTTATACAACCTTGTGTTGATAATATTAAGGAATCAATCAAGGAATCAAGGAAACATATTGAGTCCCGAACTGAAAAGCTCTGCAATGCATCAAGACAAATTTAACTAATAAAATTAAATAATTAATACAAAAGTATTGTACTTCACTTTATTTCTGTGTTCACTGAAGAACTTTTGCCTTCAGTGAGGTGTGCAAGGCCTTCCTGCTGTTTGAGCTGATTGTGAGAATCCCTGATGTGACTGCAGAGGCTGAGCGGACTGGTTACAGTGGGACAGAGGGGCTGACTGGACTGGTTACAGTGGGACAGAGGGGCTGAGTGGACTGGTTACATTTTGGAGAATGTTCTTCAGATAGGTGAGTCACTTATTGTTGTAACTCTTTACAGATGTGAAAGCTGTGGAGCTCTGTCATTAATGTGCGTGTTTCTGACTGCAGGCACTGTGGAGCTGATATTAAACGTCTGGACTGCTTTGGTGATGTTACATTCCACTGTTGATAAGAAATGTCAGGCTAATTAATTTATGTGGCTAAATAATGCGCGTTGCCCAGAACCATTTATTGTCAGTCATTTGAATTCAATAGTCTTAGTTTTATCCTCTTCTCTTTATTTCTAGTAAGTCAAAGTCAAAGTCAGCTTTATTTGTCAAATATGCTATATATGCACAACATACAGCACAGACGAAATTTCAGTCCTCTCGGACCCACAGTGCAAACAGGCAATATAAATAGAAATATATTTTCTATAAATAGAAAAGACATAAAATAAACAATCAACAATCAACAAGACATAAAATAAACAATCAACAATCAAGGGCACTTGAGTATAGGATTAATAAATAAGTATGTAAACAGGTGAGGTAGTGCGGTGTAATGGTCTATACTGAGTAGGGTGGTGGTATATTTATAATTGATGATCAGCTGTATGCACAGGCTGTAGTGCGCCATCTATAGAATCGGGATTTATTGTTGGTTTAGCCTAAAACTGTGCTTCAGTTTAACAGCAGTATCATAAATCATCATAAAAAATGTATTCTTTGCCACTGCCCTTTCCCCTTTTAAAAATGTAACTTTTTAACTGACCTATCTTTACTTGTATCTAATTATATTTTACACAGGTACTTTTATTTGAGTAAAATATTCTAGTACTTTGTTGTGTAGATGACATGAATCTATGGCCTGATGTCAGCTACATCATGTTTTCTGGAGGTATCAATGGTGAATAATTATTGCGAGGCCAGGATGAAAAGAAACTTGAAAAATATACACAGTGGGCATATATTTTCCTCTGTACAGCACTTTGTAACATTGTTAAGAAAAGTGTTATATAAATATATAACATATACAAATAAAATGTATTATATATCAGCATTTCTTACATTTTTGTGGAAATGTCTGTAGAATTGAATGAAATGAAAACTGAACAAAATAGTTCTTTTTAAAGCTTAGATTATTATTCATGATCTAAACCTGAACACAAGCTATTTCCATAGAATATTCACTCTGCTAAACAGCCTCGTCCCGCTGTCAAAACAACCAAAGAAATAAGAATATTAGTATGCATGCAAACAGACAGAGAATTGTGTGAAAAATATCAGGAAAACTCTAATGCCATATTCACAGGAAATTATCTGCTCAAAATTCATCCATTTCTCTCGGTTTACACAAATTTCCTGCAGTTATTGTGTTCACTGTTTGGGTTCATTGTATAGTTTATCAGTTGTTCTCTACTTTGACTGTTATGCATTGAATATAACATAGAATAAACATAAAATATGTCACTTTACATCACTTCCAATGTCAGTTTACTCAATGATAGAAAGGAAAGAAAGAGGTTCCCAAAAAGGCTGGGAACCTCTGCTGTAGGTACCCCTCTAGCATCAGACTTTCATGTGCAGGGCTCAGCGGTCAAGTTAGCAAGTCCAGTTAGTATCTTCAAAAGCTTGCTGAGAAATGTAACATAGCATACTGAATGTAACAGCTCTTGCTCCATCCATCCACCCCAACCTCCGTCATCTTAGGACTGTCTTTATACCACCTCATCACTATGACGGCACATTAAAACATTACGCCAAACAGGTGTATCCAGAAATGACCCTAGAGGGGTACCTTGTTTGAAGCGAAGGGCCACTGACCAAGCTGCCATATTTGATAGATGGATAGATATTCCTTTATTTGTCCCACAATGGGGAAATTCCAATATTACAGAAGCAAAGTGGATAGAGAAAAAAACAGTATAAAAAACAGTAAGAGTAGGGAAATAATACATAAAAACACTATGTACAAGAGAAAAAACAGTAATGTGATGTGAGAGAGAACGTATTGTAACTGCAGGTGCAGAATGCAGTGGGCAGTGGGCAGTGGAAAAACAGGACCTGCATGTACAGATGAGAGTGAAATGCAGGGACATCAAAGAACCTTGAGCCTAAACAGCAGAGTCAGATTAACTTCAGGCATCACAAGGGCAACAATACAACAGGAAATGCGGGCTGTGATCGCTCCCAAACTCAAACTTCAGAGACAGTGTAGATAAATCAATAACTATGGTGAATAAAATGAAGTGAGAACTTGCCACAAAATGAAAGAAGAGCAGGGGAAGCTTTTAACAGCAGCTATGACATTTCAGATGCCAGTGGAGAGATATTTTAAAGACATAATTTGGAACTGCCTTGCAATAACAAGAAACCAGAATCAAGCAAAACCAAGGCAACCTGTGTCATTATTTTTTTTACAAATGTTTCTGCTGTATCTTTTTCCGAGTAGCAAATATTCTTTTATCATAACTAGGTTGAACCCCCCACCCCCCCAAAAAAAACTGATTTGTGACTTGTGGCCGCATTGTAAATATGATGTTTTTCTGTCAGCCATTCTGGCAGGATAGAAACACAGCTCCTCTCCTGCTGTCTCTTATTTGTCTTCCACTCTCCCACTCTCTTTTCTTTATTCTTATAGATGTCTGACAGAGAAGTCACTTGCAACACTATGTGCCATGAAAGAAGTGGGAAAGCTAATGCAAAACGTGCAGCAGAGTTGGTTGGACTACTGATTTTTTTTTGGGGGGGGTGCGCAGTGGATTTTCATCAGTCCGTCTGAATGCATGTTTGTTTATGAGAGGTGTTGGATGAGGCGCATTAAAGCGTACTTAGGGTTAGAGAATGCATTTTATAACCTCATTAGCAACATGTGCTGCATGGTACAGAGGAGGGGTTACAAGGAAATCAGGACAGAGAAATGTATTCATGCTTACTCTTGTGAATAATATGTCATCTGCTTTTTTAAAGCCCCATTATGTAACTTTTCTACCTAAAAACAATAAAAATAAACAACACAGCGCCAAAATCATTTCGATGCTACACTGGCTTGTAACAGGGTGAACGGTGCCCCTGTAGGCCACTGTACTGTAAATGGAAAATATTCCAGAAGCGGCTTGAAGAATTTACCTTTCATTCAACATATAAGTCACCTATGTTGACAGAAGAGTCAGCTGCCTTGCTTTTAGCATTTTATTTCTAATTTATCAATTTCATGTTTGAATGTTCAGAATATTCACAGAAAATGTAAAGTATTGACATCTTTGGTACTGATCTTCAAAAGCCTGCATCTTATTATGCACACACTATGATACCTGCCTGTGACTGGAGGGGTTTTAAATACCCCATTAATCAGCCTTTTAATTACTTTCACAGCATATGTTGACTTGGCAAAATCCATTTGTTCTGAGACACAAACAGCTTCCCAAGTGAGACAGGACAGGAAGCTGATCGGCATTTACTAAGAGGTTGGAAAGACTGAAGGACAAGGTGGGAATGCAGCCTTAAATGTGAAGTCACGCTGTGTCTGAATCTTGCATAGACTGAAACCAAGCAGACAGTCACAGATACACACAGCTTTGTGTGTGTTTGGGTAATTAAGTCATATAATTTAATGAAGTCTCTTGAGTATAAAACAACAGTCCTGATTGAGTGCATTGAAAAAGAGATGCACTTCACAAACATGGTTGTAAACATACAAAATCATATGAATAGCAAGTATAATGTTGATACTTTTGTCCTATCATGTAGGGGATTCTTTCCATCTTGGCCATGACTGGTGAGGGCACAATAATACAAAGCAGAAAAGCAGAGACCTCCTATGGTGAGCTGCAAGATATCATTAAACTTGTATCACTTTTCTGTCTTTATGTCACTAAGTTTTGTGTTTTGTCAACTAAATATTATTGTTGCACAATGCCCAAAATTGAACAGTCTTGACCTTTATCGAGCACCTGTTGTCCACAGTGGCTGTGTTCTAATCAGGAGCTGGATTCTCAGAAGGTTGCAGACCACAATGGTTGGTCCTTCGTACTCTTCCACCTAATTGAAAAAAAAAATATGTACACAGCACATTATCTAAGAGATTGTTCCATTGTCCCATTGTTCAGTAAATACACTCTCTGGTATCACCAACTTCCATAGGTAACTGACATAACTAGCATGCTTATTTTAACCCAAACCATGATCTTTTCCTAACCTAACCAAACTGCGAAACTTCACATTAGCCACATGTTTATTATCGTTACCATGGCAAAGAAGGTCACCTGATTTTGTCCTTTCCTGAATGTCCAAAACATGTAGGAGTGTGTATTTTTGTAAAAAAAACAAAAAAAACAAAAGGCCTTCGGAGCAGTGGGCTTGTTTTTGGATAACGGGCTGTTGGAAAAACGGGCTTTTGGTCCAATGGGACATTTGAGACTATTGGAGTTTTTGGAATAATGGGCCGTTGGAACAATGGGCTTTGAAACAGCAGAATAGATGAATAGGGAAATTGTAATTTTTCTACTCACCCCTTTGGACATTGAACACTATGAATGCAAAAAAGTAAAAAAAAAACCTTTCAGTCCAGACCATCAGTTCTTCAGACAATAGAGGGACAGTAGCCAATGCATAATTGGCTAATCAGTGAGAGGGTCCCAAAACACAACCAGTCCAGAGCAGACTTGTACCAGATGGTTTTTACACTGTTGAAATTTGACCTGTGAATTGGAACATGTCACAATGCCCACCCTAAATGTATTGCTTATAGAGTATTTTATTCTTGCACACAATGGAGGATGCTAAATGCATCTTTTATATGCCTTTGCCTCTCTAAATGTAAATGGTAAAATTATTGCATTGTCTTTGCCAACTTTGCAAGTTGTCCAAAGACAAATCCAAAGTTTGGCATACAGCCACACAGACAGCGGTTTTAATGTTATCCTAACTCACCTTTCTATGGTACAACCTTTTAATTGTGCCATATAGTTCCTTTTTAAATATGATGATGGCAGGCAGATGCTGGTAACATTGGACGTAAATTAAATAGAGCAGTTGTGGAAAGAGAGCAAAGCAGGTGCTCATAATCTCAAATATAACAGTCTCTTTGTCTGCAATAATTGAGGCAGAATTTATCACAGCGATAATGTCTGTCCACACTGCTCACACAACTCCAGTGGGCACATTTGTAAAGTAACAGCTAATGTGGTAAATGTGGCTGAACTTGCCAGCAGTAGGATAAATAATTTCAAACGCAAGAACTCAGTTTGTTTAAATCTCTGCATTTTCAGTGACTTAGATCTTGGCTAATTGTGTCTTTACTGTTTGTTGTCACTGTTTTTTTCTTGAAAAGACTTGAGAGTTTGGACACAAGCAAAGGTACTTTAGCTTCTTATTTGGAAGCTTCTAATCTCAGTGGGGTGATAAACATGCCACTGCTTTATATGACTCATTCTTCAACAATTGGTGTAATTTCTAACAAATTAGTAATAGGGGGGATTTTTCTTTGCAGCAGGATGGAACGAATGGTGCAGCATTTTTAGGAACTTTTTTCCCCCCTGTTTTGCCAAGAGCTAGATGAGAAGGTCCATTTCATTCCTCTGTGTGGTGACTATAGCGCTAGACCCCGGAGGCAGTTTATTAGCATGATGCCTTGCCAATAAATAATTACAGAACATAACTCTGTAAAACAACAACTTGTCGATGTTGCATTTGTGTTTGCACATGGGTTAAACAAATGAGATACATGTTAAATACAGAGCTTTAGAAGAAACTCTGGGTACAGGCAACTTCAAGGGAAAGTACTACCCACACAGTAATAACAAAAGCTGGTTGGAAATCAGCAAAAGTTTCCATTCAAACATGCCATATTGGCACAATACTCAACAAACAAGCAAATAACATTCATTAGGAATGCAGAGATAACTGAGGTTATTAACTTATAGTACCCATTCAGTTGAAAGTAAAGCAGCTAAAAGTCTTCTGGCTTTCCGGTTTCTATACATGTGCATTAGTGTCTGCTTCATAATACAAACAGTAATAATTGACCTTGTTAAAAGTTTCTGTTTAACAGACGCTAGTGTTATATTGAAGGTCTATTGGGAAAATGTTTTTTGTGAGTATATAATTACGTAAGTATATAAGTAGTCCATATAAGTACAGTCAATTTACCATTTCTGACCATGGCTTTTTCACTTTTAATTAGTAAAATGTATGCATCAGCTCTTGTTTTTCTTATCATCTGGCTTCTGTTTGGGTTATTTCCCTTCCTAATGTGTGATTCCTGTTGTTTTTCTTTTTAGAGTAGTAGTTTTAAATCTCTTTTGAAATATTTCGTTTGAAGATAAGTAATTGCAGCAATTAACAAGATAATATTAATGATATAATCATATTTAAATCCATTTTGACAGCAGACATTTTGAGCTGTCATAGTGAGGAAATCACAAGTGCTACTAATAACATTAATGATGTGTCAGCAGGCACAATACCATTACTCATTTTGTGATTCACACCTGGGTTTCAAAATGTCAACTGTTACATAATGTGCTATTCTAAGAACCTTCAATGTGAGAGCTGACTTTAATTAATTAGCATGACCCCCCCCCTTTAGAGAACAGACAGAAACAGCATTTTTGAATCCTGTAATGGCGAAGTCATGTACCTTTAACTAACTTGGATTTAAGTTAGCTGTTTTGTCCTCTGACCCAGAACTCTTCATGATCATGAAATATTGAAGACAGAATTACACATCACAGACAAACAATGAAACAGCAGCTTTAAAGGGTCCCCATAGTGTGACAACAAAGTCCCTGACCTAGCTATGAACTTTTTCTTTGTACGGGAACAGTGACATGACAGCATGGACTTTGATGTTTCCTGTGTGTGTTGCAGACTCAGGCTGGCTGCAACATCCTAAGTCTGACCACGTAATGTTTTTACGTCCTCAACTCTAGTTGTCAACTGTTGTCAATATAACACATCACATGGAATCAAAGTCTGTTTGTCTCTCTCTGAAAACAACGAGCTCATTATACGAATTCCTTTCAGTGTTTCCTCCACAGTAACTCTTGGTCTTCATCCCACGTTTGTGTTTGTTGTAAAACAGAAATACCAGCATGATATGACCTCATTCTCTTTTAACCATGACTTAATGGCATTTGTTTGTCTGAAAAGAAGCTGGCCTCAAATACAAGGGAATAATTTAAGCATTTATGAATTCTGTGCATGTATGCACTGCATGTCTTCATATTAAACACTTTCAGTTATGTGATGATAACATTGCCTGTATTTACGTTGCATCCAATCCTGACCCGAGTGGTTGTGTAGAGTACCTTTTGAAATTATATCAGGAAAAAGTAATTTGAAGAATTTTGACATTTAAAAAAATAAACGTTATAAAATTAGCACTTCCTGTAAATTTTTCGTCAAAAAAGGAAGTGGACCATTTCTCCAAATTGGTATGTCCGATTGACACCAAGCTAGGGTCCATAGTTCCCCATGTCTTCCTTAGGCATCGTGCACAATTTCAGGCCATCGCCACAAGGTGTCTGTGTGATTAAAATGAAACTTGGTACGATGCTTGCCCATGGCTCCCTGAGGCTCACTAATAAATGTGTCAACAATCCGCCACTAGGTGGTGCTCTGGTTGCAGGGTAAATCACTGTGCGGATACCGTAATAGTTATGAATATGAAATTCACAGGGCACGTGTAGACTGGTGCCTGTAGCTCACATACCAAAAATCATGTTTGTCGTGTTTGTAGCGCCCCCTACAGGATTTTAAAAAAGCAGCCACAGTGCCACGTTTCACCGATATGTATGAAACTCGGTAGGCACGTGTAATGTGCTGAGACATACAAAAAAACCTCTTGGACCCAAACCCCAAACCCCAAGGGAAGTCAGCCATTTTGATTTCCATTTTCACTTTCGGCAAACTTTTCGCCTTGTGTTTGAACTCCTCCTCCTAGGGAATTCATTGGCTCTGCTTCAAAATTGGTCTGTACAGTTAAAGTATGTTGCTGATTAAAAGTTGTGCTATTCGTGTATGTACGTTGAAGGGCGTGTCCGTGGCTTTCTGGCAAAGTTGGCCATTTTGAATTCCATGCTCATTTTCGGTTAATTTTATCGCCTTGTATTTGAACGAACTCCTCCTAGGGAATTTATCGAATCTACTTCAAAATTGGTCAGTACAGTCAAAAAATGGTGCTGATTAAAAGTTGTGCTATTTGTGACTGTACATTAAAGGGCGTGTCTGTGGAGTGCCGTCAAATTTGGCCAGGATGAATCAAATGTCAAACTGTGATGCCATTTCTGGCATTTTGCAATGATTTTCAGCGTTTTTTTGCGTTATATTTCAATGAACTTCTCTTAAAGAATTTATTGGATCTGCTTCAAAATTAGTCAGTACAGTCAACATACGTTGACTTTGCATGCCGTCAAAGTTGGCCAGGTTGAATCAAATGTCAAACTGTGATGCCATTTCCGGCGTTTCAGGGCTTCTATTTTAACTCCTCCTACAGATTTTATCGGATTGACTTCAAATTCACTCACTGCAATCTAAACACGTTGGTGATCGAAAGATGATCAAATATTTACTGTGCGTCAAACAGCGTGTCCGTAGCGTGGCGCTGAATTTCCAGGCTTTGCAGTGAAGTGTCTTGCTATGAACGCGTAAGTCTTTTGCACAGTGTCTGAAACGTGTGACAATGTAGAGCTGTCTCCCCCATAGCTTCCGGCATTGAGGGTTTGGGCTCGGGGCGGGGAGATGGCGAGGTCCCGCCCAACACTGCTTGCAGCTTTAATAATTATTATTTTTCTTGATACACATGACCCTTGAGAGTGTGTATTGATAGGTTAAGTATGTTAAAGGAGGAGTGTGTAGGATTTAATGGCATCTAGCTGTGAAGTTGCAGACTGAAACTGAACACCGCTTTATTTGGTCATTGAGCTTATCATTACACAATTGCAACACAATGCCGAACCCCAGCAAAGCATACTGTACTCAACTTTAGGGGGCGCTCTTGCAATTTCTTTAAGCTGATCAAAGCAATTATTTGCCCCTAAAGACACAAACACTCTAAGTACATTTAAGCTTTTTATTTATTTCACTTTATTTTTTACCACTCAATCCATACATCCCACAATCCCCAACATATATCCTACCCATAATCCCTTTGGAGGTAACTGCCAATCATTCTCTCCCTCTATCCCTTCTGTTTGCAATAGCTGTCTAGATCTTAATCTGCCTTCTCCTCCCTCTGCCGTCCCTCTCTCGTTTAAGTAAACAGGGAAACTAAACCCTCCACTCCATCTACCTGTTGTTCTGTAATCTACCGTCTACATCTCCCCCTACCCTCTCGTTTTAGAAGTCTCATATAGGAGGCTCCCCTGTCAGTCTTTTCTCACAGTACTGTACAGAAATCCACCTACTCACACAAGACACAATTTCCACAACAACTTTCTACACATCTCAGTAACAAGATGTCTTTTATTCTATCCCTCGTCAAGCTGCTGATACATGGGAAGAATTGTTTAAGGAGGTGTGGATTGGCAGTATTGTCTGAATTGAGGGAAGGCTGTGGGAAATGAGAGAAAAGCCAATACAAAGCGGACTGTATAAAACAAAACATATTGAGTAACTGTTCGCTGAGTCACCCATGACTACTACGTCAAAATGTCTTCCTGCCAAGTTTTTAAATGCTGGTAAATTCTTGCAAGCACTGTTAAGAAAATAATCTCTTGATTGGGCCTGTTAAAGGACATTTTATAGGATGTCTATTTTAAAGGACCGGTGTATAGGATTTAGCGCCATCTAGTGTTAAGTTTCGGATTGCAACCAAACTGAACACTGCTAGCGTCTGTATTTGATGACCTGGGAATGAGAACGGGCTGTAAAATGTGTAGGAGAAACTACGGTGGCCATGACACGCACAAAAGGCCCTATGTACAACCAGTGTTAGGTTTGTCTGTTTTGGCCAACTGTAGAAACATGGCAGTTCAACATGGCAGGCTCCATGGATGGCAATAAAAACAGCTCATTCTAAGGTACCGAAAACACAACAATTTCTATATTAAGGTGATTATACACAAATGGAAAGATATGAATATTATATCACAATTCTGACAATAGATCCTCCTAAATGTTACACACTGGACCTTTCAATATAATACTTAATTGCCAAAGAGTTCTCAATACTAGCTGTGAGAACTTCTTTACTTCTTCTGTGCAAAAATGCACAATCTAAATAAATTGGTGTCGGTAAAGAAGGTTTAGTTGGCTACTGTCCTTTCAGCAGCATAGACTACTGTAACAGACGATGCACATGGTATGGAGTTTCCACTCTAAGCTTCCCATTTGCAGATTAAAATGTTTTCAAGCCCCTACACCTTTCAACATACACCCAAATAAACACATTCACATCTTTTGCTCTGACCACCTTCATAGAATTGATGTAATAATGCAAAGAGTGTGAAGCAATGTTTGTCATCTAGGCGTTCAGGTGTAGTGGGATGACAGCATTATCCGTTGTATGTGACTGGTCTACGGCCTGAGTCATAGGTTGCAGCAGGAGGCCTTCAGTTCTTCAGAAGTTAGTCTCTGGAGCCACTGATTGTTATGCATGCCTAGGATCCTGATGTGTGCTGACTTCACAACAACTGCAGTGATAAGGGTCAGGTTGTACCACATGTTGCCTTAAGGATGAGATCAAAGTTATTGTCCAGAGTTGGATTGGCTATCTCCATAGAAGCAGCACAAGGTTTAGGAGGCATCCTCTTGGAAAGGGGGACTCTTAGGTAACCGGATAACTTTTTTTGTTACATTCTCCATTTAGATTTACGCATGCAGTCACCCATGTAGGTTGGGACACATGTTGTCTTGGAGGGTCTGGTCTATATTAAATGTCCCCCAACTGGAGTTAGCCTTCAGAATTGGGTTAGCAACTGCACTGTGTTACATGTGTATTGCGGATCTCGTTCTCCTTGGCCGAACCTCAATAAATCCATCACAAACATTCACGTTTCACTGGGGAAAAAAAGGTAGGGCAACAAAATACTTTCAAAGTATTCTATTAAAAGTATGCCATTAAAATGTATTCACATTTTGATATCAAAAGCCACCTGATATCTGTCATAATTAATTGTTCACACCCACAATGAAATTACGCAGGTTGTACTGTAAGTGGTTTCTGCAGAATGTAACAGCAGACGCCTCGCCTGAATAGAGACCAGCCGTGCTAATGTCAGTGTTAATAAACATTAACCTTCATGGAAAAGGACAGAGGCACTATATCACACAGCAAAAGCAATGTATTTAATGAGGAAATTGTTTATGTTGTCATCTAGTAACTATATTGATCACAAGAAGAAATGTGTTCTGATCTGTCTGATTCAGTTCAGCATGTGACAATGATTAATTGATCAATTACATTGCACCTTCATTTTAGGGAAGAAAGAAATCCTGAGTTTTCAATTTAGAAGGCGGAAAAAACAAAAGAAACGCCTAATTCAGTCACAATCAAGTAGGGATGTCTGACAAAAACGTCACCACAGCAGCAGTGGTGGTCAAACAGCAAGCTGAAGTTTAAGAATGACCAGTTAGACACACCTTCTACCCAATAGGGGTTTTTGTTGCACCTGTGACCATAATAAGGGTGCTGAGGGGGTTAGGGTTGCAGCACCCCCTGAAATCTGGGGTAATGACCATAAATGAATAAAACCCTTCAAATGTATATTGACTTTCTCCTTTCTTACTGATATGTACATGTGTACGCTGGTATTTATGTCATCCCTTTTATCTTCTAATAAGTTATAATATTTGTGTGAAATGAATGAAATTGCAAGACAAAGTGAAAATTGCAAAAATAGTTACAATTATTTTGCATATAAGTTGTTAAAATCAAAGGCAACTTGTCCCAATGAGAATTAAATCGCTAGTAGTAGTAGTAGGCTCACAGGAAACTATATTGATTGATCAAATCAAATTGGCTAAAAAGTTTTGATGACTGGACAAATCGCCCACAATTCACAGGGATTGGTAGAAAACTCTTGGGAGGGATGGACCAACATTCTAAGCAGGAAAATAGATTTTCCTAAGTGGTGAATCAATCACAATTCTTGGGTGCATCATTTTATTTCCACCCCTACTCTACACCCTTGGGAGTTTCCTTGTACTTATTTAGTTGCTGGGTTATCATTACTGGTGGGATTTACTGTTTTTAAAGTTCTCTTCCTATGACCCAAGAACATCAGCACAGAAAACATTTCATCCTCAGTTGACCCCACAATGTGAAGCTGGAGAATTTACCCAATGTGACAGGCATTTAAATTCAGAAATAAGCCTGGCACCCATGATTATGCTGTCTGTCCACATGGATGAACAGTGAAAATAAGGACAGCGGTTCATCTAGTCATTCACAGGAAAAAAGTAAACATTCAACCTTTTGAGGGGTGTTTGTTATTTAAGATGATCTGAATGAACAATATTCCATCTATCCATCGCACATCAATGTCAAGCATTCTATTTTGATGGAGAACATAAAAACGTAGAATGAAGATGAATGAATGAAGAGGAGGCAAACAGGAGATGTGACAGATTAGGACAGAGTCATTATTGGGAGAAATTGAAGAAATACAAACACAGGACAATAGTTGGAAGTGGCAAATGAAATGTGTAAGTGCTATCAAGAAGTTTAGCCTGTGTGTGTGTGTGTGTCATGGTTTTGGGTTGTAGTTTAGTTATTTCCTGTTTTATGTTGAAAGAGTTTTGATCTGTCCCGCTCTGATTAGGTTCACCTGTGTTTCATTAGTTCAAATGTATTTAGTCCATGTGTGTTCCTTCTTTCAGTTGTCAGATCATCTGTCTCTGTTCCTGCTTTGCAAGTGTTCTCTTGTTCGAATTATTCATTGTTGGCTCAGCTTCTTTATTTACCTGGACTCTTGGAGATAATCTTTTTTCCCCCTTTCAGGCCACAATGCCAATTTGTCTGCAGTTCAAAACCTTACAGTTCTTTTGAGTAACAACCTCAAAAATGCACATCATGTCACAAACAAGATGAGAGAAAGATACTCTCACTCTGACAGCAAGGAGAGTAAACATTAGAAACTCTTGTCCAGTTTATGGGTGCAGTTACCTACTGACCCACCTGGACAAGCACATCGACAACAGCCAAACCGAACTAACAATCCAGCAGAGGGGCGTCATGATTTTTGAGGCAAAGCGTAGGACCACCATGAAGCTCCTGGCAGCACTGAGGGCCACAAATCCCATCCCACTGATACACTGGACGAGGACGACAAGTCCCTGGCGGACATGCTGAATGATCCAGTGCCCATCTCCTCTTTGGACTACAGGATTGGTAAATGCAGAGAAATTAAGAGACTATGAAAAAGAGCCGCTGAAGTGAAGAGAGAAGAGGGATGTGCCTGCCTAGACATTTGTGTTCTCTGCTCTAAAGAACAGCTCCTTCAGCGAAAGTTACGAAGGAACAACAAATCCAGTACCTATCTGTACTGTGCTATTTAAAATTTCAGTCCATGTGTGTCCTCTCTGTCAGCCTCTTATTGATTTGGGTATTTTCATTTTAAATTCAGCAGCTCTTCAGCGACAGAGGTCTACAATAGTTTCATTTCCCACTTCAGTATGTGACAGTAATCCATGCTTGCCTCAGTGCGTAAATAAATATCAGAAACACAGACTGAGAATCTTACTTCAGCTTCCAAACCTGGTAGGAATGCAGTAGTACCGGGCAGAATTTGGTAAGGCAAGTTTTTTTTGCTTTGTTTATAAAGGGATAATCTGATACCCTGCATTGTTGCTCTGGAAAGTTCATATTGACCCCAGTGGTGACCAAGAGTCCAGGCAAAAAGAATAGTACTATAGAATAAAACATCTTCTGTTTTATGTATTGTAGTATATCTTACCGTGTGTCAACTTGCAGTCCCTCCACGGTATATCCCTGCCTTACTCGAAACATTTTTATGATCTAAAAGAAACCAAGAGAGTCTCATGTCGTATTTGATTCTATTTGATGTGTTTTGGGAAATAAAAAATACAACATGAACTAAAAGAAAAATGTTGGAAAGCTTCCAGGACTTTCCTCATTCCCAAATACTTAAAAATTTACTGAGAATTCTCTCTCTCTCTCAGAACGTTAATTACTGAAGAGTTATGAAGAATCACCACAACAGCCAAGAAGCTACCTCATGCTTTCATAGGCTCTACTGAGATGTGATTGCTGGTGGTTGAAACTTTTCTACAGGACTCCTGAAAGACTGGATTTGGTTGAAATGTCTGAGTTCTTTGATTCACCATGTGGTGCAACCTCGACCCATTGTAAGTGATGAAGCTCGGGGTACGTTTTTTCGGGTCTTCATCACTTAGCCAACACAGCCGGAAGCCCCGACTTGTGTCCAGGTAGCGCATTCCGTTATGCATTACCCCTCTTCACTCAGATCCAATGAGAAGCCTTTGCAGTGATTTCCAAGATGATTCTGATGGCAATTCTTTTTTGCAACCCACAAATCCTTAATAGTCTCAGGATCCAGTGCCTGCGAAGCCCCTGCAGCCCACCTAAACCAATTCCTCTGACACGCTGCATACCTGACTCTCTTCCTTCTTGTGACCCCTCCATCCAAATTCTTCAAGTGTACGTATCTTTCAAATAAATATCGGGCATTATGTATGCAGCTGAAGTACCTCTCTTATGAGAGCTTATTATACACATTGATGCTCTGTGTGCTGTACACTAAAGGCAAAATAGCTGGATGCAGTATCCATTTCTCATGAATTGTTTATGGGTAGCAAGAAGCATTCAGGCAAACTTGCATGTCCTACTGAGAAAAACTATGGACAAAGTATTTTAACAACCGAAGGACAGTCTGGCAGAAAATGTATATTCTTAATCTGCATTCATTGATTTTGTTTAGTTTTTTAGCTCAAAAAACATCTTAACTTCACCATACATAAGCCTATTTACACAACCATCAGACACAGAGCAACAATCGCATATATTTGGAGTTGTGTACAGTGGGTTTCGGAGCCTTTAGGACATTCACTTGTTACAGCAGCTCCAGATATGACATAGCAAATAAGAAAATAGAAATACACATTAAATCAATAAAAAAATAGAATTAGGGTTGTATGTATGCTATATACAGTATTTTTATACAAATGTGATTTAGGTTAAAATAGAATATTGCACAGGTTACATAAGTAGGTAGTGACATGTTGTAAAAATAAATAATTGAACCGGACAAAAAAATATATGTATACAGCAGTAAAATAAAAAAAAAATACGTAAAGACGAAACATGGTTCTTTAGAATCAGGGGTGAAAACCACAACTAAAAGAGTGTTTTTTTTACTATAAAAACAACCAATAAAAGCCTTTAGCTATACAACTGGATCTTGGATCAAGGGTCAGGTCTTGGATACTACCATATTTCTTCCTTTGTCGCTTTTCTTTCCCCATCATTTCTGTTTTTCATGGTCCTTGTCTCTAGAGTCTTGTAACTAGGACCATTTAGAAGAGCCATAAACATAACGGTGTGTTTTAGTGTTTCTCTTGTTCCTATCTGAGTACGAGAGTGAGGCAGAGAGCATGAGTCTCTGGATGCCGAACTGTGGGCATTCCAGGACTGTGCCTGTCCTCTAATGGCTGCCCATGGGGGTCGCCAACACACACACACGCACACACACTCTATCTAGGCTTGTAGCAAACAGTATTTACCTGAGTTTCCCCTGCAGCTATTGGCTATTCTGTTGCTCTCATGGGTCACTTCTCACCCAGCAAAGGTTGAATCCCAAAGAGCAGGATGAGCAGAGAAAACAGTGGCAGCATAAAATGAAAGTGAAGGGCAAAATCTGGAAAATATCTCAGAATATTTATTCCTAATGTTACTGGGCCATGTTGCAGTGCTGAAGAATCTTCAGCCCAGTGTCATCCCTAGCAGATTACTGAAAAATGATACAGTGTAGTGTTAATAAACATAGAATGTTGTGTTAAGTAGACAGTATGTTGTGGTGGGTATTATTTTATATTTTAAGGTTGGAGTCCAAAGCTAAATCTGATGGCAAGTTTTCCCACATTTATTCTCTTGCTCACTGCATTTCATTTCAACTGTCTCTTTAAATGAGCCATAGCTGATTAAACAGGTACTAACCCGAGGTTTAATGTGTCTTTAAAGTTTTTCTTTGTTTTAAAAGGTAATGAATGCATTCTCCAGTAAATTTCATAGAGAGGCAAGAGGCAGCTTTATCTGTAGATATTTAACAGATTATCTGTAGTATATGTAACAGTTCATGAAGCCACCCTAACCAAGATGTTTTTGTGCCTAAACAAATCCTTAACCACAGCAGCTAAACTTTTATGCTACAAAAAACAAATTGAACTGAATAGGAAACCTCTTGCAAATGTGAAATAGCTGCTATACACCAAACAGTGTACTCTTGCTTGCTTCAGCAGTAAGCTGGAGCTGTTTCCAGCCAAACGTCCCATTATCACGTCTCTTCATGCCAGCTCTGACAGTGGCGACAGGGAATTTTGTGGCCGAGCAGCATAGTCTCAAGTTTTGGACCATAGGGTTGGAGGCCCGCCACTGCCTTTCCTAGTGGTGAAGTCCTTTTCCACTGGAATGTTTACTGGACAGACTGCGGGACATATTAGCTTGGCTTAGGGGGTTGAAAGAGGCATGAGACTGCTAGCAAGAAGTTTGCTTGCCAGTATCTCTGAAGCCGTCCTAGATGGACAACTAGCCACTGGTAAACTACATTCAGGATTTGCCTGAGTTTTGAGTTGGTGAGCGTATGAACACCCGTAGGGTCACTTTCAGACTGCACACCAAAGTGACCTAAATTGTTTTGCTCATATGTGACTCAGATAAACAACAGTCCAAATCACATGAAATCTGATCTTTTTGGGCCACTTTCATATTTTGTCCAAATCAGATTCTTTGCAATGCAACCTTAGTGTGAACAGTTATATCAGTTATGTGATATGGACTATGTATGCATTAATGTATGGGTACTCTTACATAAGTAAAGGATCTAAAGACTTCTTCCACCACTGGTTATCTCTAGGGTCACCCCTCTGTATGCCCACACTCTTCACAAAATGTGTGTGCTTCTACGTAATGAGTACTGAATGCATGATATGATTCTTGCGTTAGGGTTACTCTAGATTGGCATTTGTCATGAGGGTCATATTTAAAAAATAATGTGAACAGTGAAACATAAAGAAATCGGATATGAGCAATAAATCAGAATTGAGCGCTAAGGCTTGAAGTGTGAACGTAGCTTCTGAGAACGGGACCTCGTTGAGTCATTGAGGCTAAGTTAGTCACTGCAAAAACATATGGTGACTGCTTAACAAAATGTCTGGGGGCACAAAGCTAGGCTAACTGTAAGAAGTATCTTATTACTTATGCTGCTCAGTGATATAGCACTGTTTTTCAAAGTAATTGATTCCAATTTTTAGGTAAGTAGCCAAACACTGCTTGTAAAATAATGTGACGTATGTGACATGAGGTGAGAAGAACAAAGAAAGTCAAGTTCAAGTCCAGCACCACTACCACCCTGCTGGTACTCCTTAAATCCTACTTTACCATTGATTTTTGTTCTTTTAAAACTCCCTACGCCTGCCCCAAGCAATATTGCCTATCCCTGCTACCATTTATCATTGCAGCTTTATAGGCGATCTTTGAGCAGTCCAGTTCTCTGTGCCACATTTACCCTGCTGGCAAAGCTCCCTGCTAAAAAATATTTTCTGATCTATTGAGCACTAATTTCACTTTCATCATTGAGCAGAGATTTCTTTGAGTATTTCATGCTTTATTGTTACATGTTTTATTTTGAAGAAAACATTCTAGCAACTTTCTAGTTTTTCATTTCACTGCTTAGTCTTAAACATCAGAAACGACGCAGTGCTTCTCCCTCTAAGCTCAAAAGTTAAAGGGTTTTCTAAATGTAGTTATTGTCCATTGTCACGTTTCAGATGTCTATGAGCTGTTGGCTCCATCAGAGAGACATTTTATTTTCCCTCTAAACTTTTTAGATTGTTTTATTTAAATAACTGTTCAAAGTTTACAATGTTAGAAAAATGAATGAATTTGTACAGCGGAACTCCCTATTAATCATCTCATGACCTCTCAGATTAGTCCTGTGAACGTGTGGGTTGGGAACCATGGACTAAGCTAGCTAACTGAACATAAAGTGGTCAAAACTAGCTCCACCTTGAGAAACTACAGTGGTAAAATGCTAATGCATTAGTATTAACAATCTAATAATGTCATCCCTAATAATATATCAGTATCAGGGGACATTTTACTCCACAACAAATACTTTTACTTTGATATTTTACTGATAAAACTTCTTTACTATGCTTTGAGTAGGATAGGATTGTTATGTGATATGGACTATGTATGCATTAATGTATGGGTACTCTTACATTAGTAAAGGATCTAAAGACTTCTTCCACCACTGGTTATCTCTAGTATCACCCCTCTGTATGCCCACACTCTTCACAAAATGCATGTGAATTTTCTGATTGCTTAATTACCTTTTTAAAAAAATACATTATACATTACAATACAAAGTGAGCGATTCGCAACGTGTTGATACAGGTTAGCTGCACTGACTAGCTAACAGGCAGCACAAAGTTCCCTTCGTTGGCAATGCAGATAAGCAGCTTGCGCTTGAAAAATTGTGTCTTGCTGCACAATTACTGGCTCACTGACATAGATTTGTATATTTTAAAACACCGTTGCTATCGGAATTTTGTTCTGAATGGCAAGACATTTGTCTAAACTCTGTAGTCTTCACGTTATACCGGTTGTTGCCATAAAGTATTAAAGTTTGGTACCCAGCCCTAATACCAACACAGCAAAATATGCTCTATTCTCAGTCCCAGATCACACGAGCTGTTGACCTTTTCCCAACCTGAAGTGCAATAGATGTTGCTTCAGCAGCTCAACCACAGCATGTTAGAACTCACATAGATAGCTGCAGAGTAAGCAGACAAAACTTAACTCTGAACTGTGTCCATACAGAATTGAATAATTATTATTCCTCAACCACACAGGATTATGTTTTTCAGGTTCAGATAAAAACCTTCATCAAAGCTATCTGTATTTCACTACACACTGAGTAAGACTACTCTACTAATACATGTCACAGATACTATACTGTTTGTATTTGTATTTCTGAATGAGATAATAGGAAGGGATCTCAGCAAGTGTTAACTTTACAAGCCAGCGTGTAGTGTAGTGCAATAAAAGCAAATTAGTATACAGCCTTTAATGTACACAAGCAGGATAAACTTTAATCTTGCTTAATGTGCATGAAAGTGTGCTTTTATATGGCTCCCAGTGGCACTATTAAACGACACATCAGGATTGTGCATTTCTTTGGTGATAATATGTTAGTGTCTTTGGTGTTGTGTATGTGTGTACCCTGGGCACACACATCACAAAGTCTACACGATAGAAATTTAACCTGAAACCTTCAAGTGCTGGGAATCATTCCAGCCAGAAAATCCCATCCTCATCAACTTTTTAAATTGGATTTTCCCCTCTGCCTCGTTTTATTGTTTTTGTAGCAACATTTCAATTAGACATACGTGGCCAGAAATAGACGGTGCTCAGAGCTCAAAGGAATTACATCCCTCCACGTGTGCTCGGACACAATGGCTTCAAAGAGCTATGGTTGCCAGCTTCCACACAAACTAATGGATTTTTGTTTTTAGCTGACAAAGGAGCTGGCATATATAAACTGGCACACACACAGGCATATAGATATGTTTACACGCTGCATGCGCAGGATACAAGTACACATAAAGAGAAGGCAGGGTTTACCAAATAAGGCATTTTCCAGATAAAAATATAGTCTTCTTCCATCCATAAATCCATTTAATCAGGAGCCGGCTGCAGTGGGAGCAGGCTAAAAAAGGTAGTCCAGATGTCCCGCTCCACTAAAACATTTCCCAGCTCCTCTTGGGAGATCTGTCAGATGAGATGTATAATCTCTCCTGTGTGATCTGGGTTTACCCCGGGAATCTCCTACCAGTTAGACAAACCTCCAAAGGAAGTGAATGAGGGTGAATGCTGGACATAAACATGTTTAAGTGATTGCTAATGTTGCTCTGTGTCTGCTGGTGATGTAAATGTTTCCTAACAGCGTATCAACTCTGTAAGGAGATAATGGTGTGTTTACAGCTTGTTGTGGGGCACCCAAATGTCTGCTAGTTGCTACTGGAAATTATGTTAATGAAACTGATGAGAGTGGACCTGACAGTAAATCAGTTGCAACATGGTGAGCTACAAGAGGCTGAAAAGCAAAAGTGGTGCTCACTGCAGAGCAAAGTGGGCAGAGATTGACCTAGTCCAGCTGTCCACCCTGATGTTAGTAAAATTGTTCTAGCCAACCTCCATGTCAGCCTTGTCTCAGTCAGATCATTAACACAAGCCCTCTGAAGGCCCTCTCTGCCAGGCACCTGGTAGGCAGCACATCCACTTTACCTCGGAGAGACTGAACATTTGATAATTTGACTACTGCAGCAGAAAAGAGAGACTCTCAATCGTGGGTACACAACAAACGGAGATTCTTACACACACAAATTAGGTTTACTTACTTGTTACTACTACAAGTCTTGAGCCAAGTCTTCAACACCTGTTTGCCTCATCCACAACTGTTCGCTTGGTACATTGTCACGGGCCTTGGTTCTGCTCCATCGCCCTGTCCTCCACCGGCAGACTTTCTCAGCCGAGCTCCACGGTCCAAAGTCTGTATTCTTGTGGCGATCTCCACTCATCTTTGTCTCTGGGTTTCTCTCTTTTATCCAGTCCAACATGTCACAGCAAACTCATAAAAACAGCAAATCTATAAAAACCATGCAATAATAACCCAATAATCCATATAATATAAACCTGGTTAAAACATCCACACACCAAAACCAAATGTGAAATATTTAAATACTGATAAAACCCAAGTGGAAATATAACACAATACATGCCAATGTTCCTTAGCTCAAAAGAATGTCCCATTCTGACACTTTCCTCTTTCTCTCGTCAGGGTTCGTATATCAGCTGGGATGGTAGCAGATGGTCTGAGGCTGCAGAGGATGGAGCCCCAGAAAAGTAGAAGGTTCTCCCGGGTGTAGGTGAGTCTGCTGTCACTTTCCTAAACTTGGCCATGCTTACTTACAGTGGCTAAACTAGATTTGACAAAACTGAGACAGGAAAGGACGTTGAGTATAGACCATTGACAGTATGCAAGTGTTTTGAACCTGCATTCTATGTAATGACCAGGAGGAGCAGCTCCACTGGCTCCACACATGCAGTCTTATGGAGAAATGAACAGACTTCTCAATTGATGTATTACCTCAGTAAAGAATTTATGGTCCCAATCTCTAGTTTCAGTCTTATTCCATACAGCATGTTCATTTAGTAAATCATGGTCCCAGTTAGAGTAAAATAGACCATAAAGCAGGGTATGTTTTAGGGTGTGGCTACATTGTGATTGACAGGTCATTCTCAGCGAGTCCGTCCAGCTTAACGCACCAAACTCAGATCAAACTAGACAGATTCTGTTTCAGAAACATATTTTTGTTAAGCTATTTTTTTGGCCTTTTATTGCCTTTATTTGACAGTGACAGCTGGAGATAAACAGGAAAGGGGGGTTGAGAGAGGGGCTGACACGCAGCAAAGGGCCACTGGTCGGATTCAAACCCTGGGCCACTGCAGGACTCGGTCCATGGTCGCCAGCTCTACCACGTGAGCTAACTGATATGTTTAAACTTTGTACAAACCGTGCTGTCGCTGAGCCAAAGTGAAGGGAATGCTTAGGACAGTGGGTTTGCACATGACACTTAATTGATTCTTGATTTAGTGTTCTTAGAATTATTTTATTACAAATCCAAAAGGCAAGTGCATGTAGGCCGAGATAAATGTATTCTCAACCAGAATTTATTCATTATGGAAATTATGTTCTCTTGTAATTTCAAACAATCGCAGCATTATCTTTATAAATAGTCAGGCAGAGGGAGCTGCTGGTGGCAGCTAAAGCTACAGGTGTTCATAAGCCCATCAACAGGAAGAGTGCAGGAGAAATAGAACAGGTATTATAACAACGTCTTCACAGAAATGTAAACACCTGGGCATGTTTTCTCA